>NW_006160189.1:725712-794965 GCF_000334495.1 Tupaia belangeri chinensis | reverse complement strand
AATGCTGAATTAAATGAAATAACATACACATATTGAATCAAGTGAATAATCTATAGAATGAATGATTAAGAACAGCTACAGTCATTTTCATAGAAGCTATCTCAGAATATAGAGGAGATACTGGTGCCTAGAAATCATAACTTATTCATGTGATATCAAAGAAGGAATGATACTTGAGGTGGTTCTTCAAGGATGTTGCTGGTCACTGAAGTAATTAAAGTGCAACCTAAAAGTTAATCATGGTTCTAGTAAATGAGTGAGAATGATAGTATTATTATGACAATAAGATTGGTATAATGTCTAAAATTTTTAGGACTTTTTCCACGTCCTATACATCTTATTATGAAGTGTAGTTTTCATAATCTTACCACTCTACTCGTATATAATATTTTCAATTTCCTTTGAAACCAACCATATTTTACCAAAGTAAGTGAAGACCAGAGACACAGGGGCCCTTTGTAACTAGCCAAGCTGTTAAAACATTCAATGATTAAAAATTGAAATAGAGCTACAAATAGCATTTATTAAACTGCAAAGTCATTTTCTCTGAATACCATTACTCTATAGGCTAATAGAAAATTACATATAGCATATAGGTAAACGCACTACTTTTTTTGTCTGCTGAAGAAGCAGTGATTTAAGTTCAAAACCATGGAAATGTTAAATTGGAATAAAAGGCCACTTTCAACTTTGCCATTTAGAGGCTCACTTATTGTTCATAACTCTTATAATTGAAACCTTATTATATTATCCTGCAGCACAGCGTGACTTCCTGTTATTTGTCTAATGTTTTTTAAAGAACAATAATTTAATAACTATAGTGATATTCCTCCTCAGCTTCTAACAAATGTGCCAGTTCATGAGGCCTGTTTGTAAAACACTATTGCGGTCAATGTATATTCCATGCTTGTGGTGAGGTGACTTTGAAAACAATGCAAAGCAGAAAAATAATCCTAAGGCCTTGTGATACTACTTTTAAGAAGAAAAGAACTTTAACTTTTAGAGCATTACAGTTTTATTTCTCTTGAAAGCACTTTCAGTTTATATTTGCTCCTAAAACAAAGAGAATTTTATTCGTTTCTCATAGAAAAGTCTGAACTGTGCATTTCCAGGGAAACATTGTTAAGTTTTATTGTCTACACTGCACACAAATATCCTAGTTCTGTATGTTCCAACCCAAATCAAACAAACAGAAGTCCTAAAACTATAAATAAGACAATTACTGTTTTGGTATTATAGGATTAAAAATAGAGCTCAAATACAGTTTTTTTAAGAAATGTTTAAAGTACTTCCCTTTTTCATATTTGCAGCAAAATTGATGACTTTGATTATTTTTTAGCTTGTTTAATAGCAAATGAGTAAGGAGAATAGACGTAGAAGAACTATTTTATGTTATTTCTTTAATTCTGTGTGTACCCCAAATTCGAAGTTTTCTGATGACAGCTAAGTTATCAAAATCATAAAATAATATATAATCTTATACCTCAAATAAATATATATTTTAAAATCTCTTTTTATCTTGCATAACAAAAAAGAGAGAGAGAGACTAAGGAAGTTTTGTTTACTCTCCTAGGAATATTTTTAATAAACCCTTAATCAAGGTACTTGGTTTCATATTGAGATTTAACTATCGCCAAATCCTTCCTCTTTTAACTTTTTCTACCTAATGTAACAATTCGTTTCCTACCTTATAGAAACAATCTGTTTTCAAAAAATAAAACAAAATATCTTTGTTTAGTACTCAACTTACGATATAATGACTTTAGACAAGAGATTTTTATGCCGACTATACCATGCTGAGATAATAAGAATGAATCTTCCTGGGCACTAGAACAAACATGATTTCTTTCAGATCATAGTTTTGGTGATATTTTACTTACGCTTTTAAATGTAGCTTATGATCCAAAATAACTAACACGTTATTTTAAACAAAAAATATACTTACATTTTTCCAAATACCTAACTCCTCTAACACTGTGAAGTTATTTTGAAAATTAAAGTCAAATAAAATAGAAACTTTATTATTAATAAAATTGTCTATCTTAAAGCAAAATAATAATCATTTTTAAAAACTTCATCATAATTTATGTCTTAAAGAATTAGAATCTATGCATTTCTTTTATTGTTTTTTATTTTGGAATTCTCTTGCAATACTAGTTGATTAAATCTTGTTCTTAAGTCTAAGGAGAGAATTTATACATTTAGCTGCCTAAGTGAGACTTTTTAAAATAACTGCTCCTGTCTATTGTCTTTGAGTGTGGGGTCATTTTTTGTGTGTGAATTTCCAATATGCTGGCTACATTTTCATTTTCAAATCTTTTAAGGTGTATTTTATTGTTTAATAATTGATGGTTGACACCTTTGATTTGTCATTAGTTTTTAAAAAATTAATATGCAAATAATCTAAAGTTGCATTCTTTTGTCACACGAATGCATGCAACTAGTGAGAAAACACACTGATCATTGTCACAAACGACACACGGACACATTGCCGACCATCCTCTCACTTGAGATGAACACTTGCTCCACGATCACCTTTGAAGTGGCTCCAGCATTAGCTGGAGTTGTGGTTCCTGCGGCCTTCACTTGCTGGTAGTGACCAACAGGAGAGCTGAAATCAATCTCTGTCAGGCTTGTAATTGAGCACTTCCCTAATTTATGAGACAGTTTTTCCATTAACAACAAAATCTTGAGAATTAAATAAAAACAGACCTTCACGAGTACGGCTGCATAGGTGAATGTGGGATAAACGTTGATAAATGCACATGCTTGGTGCAAGACTGACTTTGAAAAATTCTGTGTCAGAGTTTTAGGTCACATTCTGACAACAATTAGGAACACTGAAATAAATAGTTGGCAATTCTTCTTTGTTATGACAGGAGATGTAAAGCCATCTTTACCAAGAAAAAGCCTGTTTTATGAATATGAAATGCAGTGCCCCGCCATCTTGCTGTGACTGAGAATTTGAAGGCACTTCTATTATAAACCAGAAGAGAATCCTTTTGAAGATTTGAAAAGTTTGGTTAAGCTGGTTTCACTCCATTATTTGTAAAATTCTCGTGCCACTACAATTCCATGCTTCATACAAAACCCAAAAATTGGTTAAAAAAATAAGTTAAGCGTCTAGTTAAAGTTTATTTTTAGCATAAAATATCTAACCACAGTATTTTGTGAAATGTTCTAGCAAAATCTAAATGACTCAGGAGGTTTGAATGGCACGCTGCTTTGAAGTTTATTCTAATTTGATACAGTTTATAAACTTCAGAGATTCACCTGTTGGTGGCACAATCTTGAGGTTCTTTTTTTCATTTTAAAATTATATGCATCTGTACATTTACATGACCTAAAGACTATATAATAGGAAAGAGTAATATTTCTTCAATTGGGCTAAATCCACACAGATACAAAATTATCAACCTATTTGGTCAGAAAGTTGAAAAAGTCTTGTCTAAAGTTATTAATAATTATTTGAACCAAATATGTCAAATCATGTAAAAACCAATTAGTAACCCTACATTCCATATCATCCGTTGCATTTAAGCAACTTACCCAGGATTTCTCTGAAGAAAACAATCAAAGAATAGCTAAGTATAACAAAATGGAAAGCAACCTTTTTAAAATCAATTTAAGAAGCTCAGCTGTGGTGATGCAGGTGGTAGGGCATTGGTCTGCAGTGCTGAACCTACAGGGAAGATGGCAGTTCAGATCTCGGTTGACCCTAAAATACTCGGGGCACACCTGTTTTTCAGGCTATTGGGAAGGGAGAGAATGGGAATTGTGGCATGAAGACATTCTTTGTGTAGTGTGCCTATTTCTCTCTTGTTCCATCTCTCTTAATAAGATTGACTTTGAAAAACAAAACCAAAATGAATTAAAGAAGAAAAGGTATTAGAAATTGAAATGTGATCTGCATAACTTGTAAAATTTTTAGAACAAATTTGTATATAAGTTCCATAAAGGCTTCTACACACACGTACAGCACATGTACTAAATCAGGAGGTCTGGGTTACATTAGAAAATGGATACCATCACCCTTCAAATAAGCAGAATAGAGTTTATTTTCCCCTCATTTATCTGTTCAAATGGGTGTTCTGGTTGGTGAAAGTGACTTTTAGGATGGTTGATTTTCCCCATATGAAGATACAGCTCTTCAAGCACCTTCCATTCTATGCTTCCAAAACCCATCCTGTGCTATTGTGCAGTTGAAAGAACAAAGAGAATGTGGAAGTGCGTCTCACATCTGGAAAGCCATCCCCTAGAAATGGCGTCTGTCCCTCTCTCTGATAATTTATTGACTAGACAGCATTTATATGGCTACAGTCAAACACAGGTAGTGGTGAAATACACTAGGAAGAATTCGAGAACACTTACGTAATGTGTGCAAATGGCAATTTAAGCATCTACCTTCCCAGTCCGAACTAAACCATTTAGCAACCTCCTGCAATTAGAATGCAGCAGTAATTAATAATAAGGTGCTCGTAGTTTCTGAAAAAGATATTACAATGTTAATGAATTAAAGTACCTGCCCTTCAATTGCAGCGTGGCCATCCTCCCAAGGGATGATTTCTTGCTATCTCTCTGTCTCTGTCTTTCTGGGGAGCTCACAAGCCCTATAGCAAAAACCTCTCCAAGGGAAAAAAAGAAGTACCTGCCCTTCACAAATTACAGAGCAAGTAACATGGCCACCTAGATCCTAATTAATTTTTGCACCATATGTAGTCCTAATGCGTGTTACTTGAAGTTTACCATAAACTAAAAGAAAAGAATGAGAATGAGAAAAATAATAGATGTTACCACAGGCAAATACAATGAAAGCAGTAAGTTTCGTAACTATACAAATATGACTATGAGACATACAAATAAATTCATAGATAAATAAATTATTCAGTTAGTCATGAAGATTTAAAACTACTTAATATATGGTAAAGCTTTCTATTCACATTGAAAACATAAGTCAAATATTATGGGTGCCTTGGCTTTCTTTGACAAAATTCTCAGTGTCACCTCTGAGTATTGGCTTCTTCAGTATTTTACTTACCTATGGCATTGGTAACATTTTTTTCCCTTTTCAAAACTGTTAGCTCTTTGTAAACTGAAAATGATCTATTTTTGAATTTTTTATTTTTTTTCTACTCTCTGCACTCAATGCTCATCATGAAAATAAGTGAAATGGATGGAATCAAATCGTATTCCAAAAATATTAGATAAAATCCAATATTATAGCAGAGAAAAGTACAATAGTTGATACTCAAAAGCATCATACTGAAAATAATAAAACCTGTTTATGATTTCTGCTTATGATGGCAAGGTATATATAATCCAAACTAGATATGAATGGTCTGAGCCAGCTCGAGGCATAGTGGTTAAGGCAGCTGGATCCGACCTGGCCGTTGTGCAGTTTGAGTCCTGGACCTGGCGACTTGAGAAACATGCCAAACACAAGTGCTTTAACGTCCAAAGTCTCCAAAAGAGAATGAATGGAGAGGAACTCCAATTCAAAAGGGTCCATGGGGAGCATCCTCCCACTTTCCCTCTTTCTCTGTCTCTGGCAAGTGTACGTGCCTTCTGGTAATTTTTTGTTTTTTAAAGTAACAATGACAAAAAAAGAAAAATGTTCAGATTTTAACACTGTTTTCCTTGAAGAATAAAATTTTGAGTAGTGAAAATAGCTCAGCTATCAGGCTAGTCAGTGGCATTGTGGTTAGAGTGTCTGGTCCCTCATGACCAATTGTGTAGTTCAAATCCCAGACCCAGTGGCTTAAAAACTATGCTCTGTGTGTGTGCATAAATGTCCAAAATTCTGAGAGCACAATGAAGAAAAAGGATTTGTGGCATGGCCATCCTGCCAGGGGGGCTCTGGCAAGTACACACTGGCAAAAAGCATTTAAAAAAACAGAGAAAACTTAGTTATCTACATGCATCTATTCATTTTATAATACATAAAAGTTTACATAAATTAAAATGCATAGATGGAGCTGGAAGGTGGCATTGTGGTTAGACACTAGATTCCCACATGGCCAACCACAGTTCAAGTCCCAGACCTGGTGCTTTTGATCTTTCCCTTTCTCTCTCTCTGTGTCTCTTTCTGGTCAAATTAAAAATAATAATAGCAAATGAAATTAAATTAACAAATAATTCTAAAAAATGCATTTATAATATTAAGTGTCTTATCATCTATTTATAATTATTAAATATAATAAATAGATATCATTTTAGTGCCAATGTGGCTATTATATAAATTTCATGTTATCATGGTTTAATTATAGCTTGTATAACATTAATACAGACATGGAAAATTTAAAGATCATGAGTGGGCCATTATATAAATATCACTTGGGGTAACTAAGATCTTCTTCCATCACTTTTAAGAATGGGCACATAAAATACTTGCAATCAAGCAGAGAAGTGTCTATGTATTTTGGAATTTGTCTCAAAATCTCAGATCCTGGGACACATCACAGTGTAATATACATTTGCAGGCTTAGCATCCCAAATGCACTTCTGAGTTGAATGCATCCCAGGTTGCTTAACTCCAAGTTACCCCTGTTGATTTCAAGATAAGATCATTTAATAGATGTCAACTACTCAAAAATATAAACCATTTTTTAAAATTATTTTACTTTCTTCTTCTGAGAATGATAAAGACAGAGACAGGACAGAAATACAGGCACTCCTAAGTGGGGTCCAAATGCTGCAATTGAGTCCTAGTCTCAGCCAGTCCCAGATATGGAAACTTAGGTGCTCAGCATACACAGAGGGGGTTCTGGACATGAACACTGAACCTTCCCATGTTAGTGACCTCAAAAGCATTCATCTTTTATTATTGCACCACTGTTCAGCCACTACAAACTGAATTTTGAACAGTTGGTTGTTGAAAATCCTATTTTTTTTAAAATGAACTAAATTATCCTATATGAACTACATTTTTATATATGATGTGATCATATTTAGAAAGAGTTCTATATTATGCATATTTCAGGAAAAGAGCAACTCAGTGGTAATTTGTCTATTTTAAGAAAAACTCTTTCTGTCAAATCTCTGTTAAGTGGATAAATGTATTTCCTTCATCTTTGGGGGATGGTAAGTCATCACATCTTTTGTAGATGAAAACATATTAATATATGTTACTCATAAAATGTGTAGGGCACTAAAACCACTTCTATTGATAGCACAACTGGACTAAGTGTCAAGTTAGTTGCTAAGTCAAAGATCCCATAAGATTAGAAAATATTATTTGTTTTCTTGAAAATGTCAAAAGTATGGCAAGGATAGAGTATTCAGTTTTATTAACTTTTAAAGGCAGAAATATGTGGATCTTAGATGACACAGAGTATTTTTTTTCCCTTTAAATAAATTAAAACTGCTAAGGTATGAACTCCCTGAAAAATGGGGTTTATAATAGAAATAGAAACTGACCCTTAACTCTAGCGGCTCTACCGGATGCTGTTATAATAAGCTCCCCCAGATGCCATGGTGTAAATGTATTAGCTGTACTAAGAGACCCACTCCTGCTATAATTATGTTAGGAACCAATAAGACAGCTCAGAAATCAATATGCTAAGACAGATAGAGTAAAGGACCATGGCCAGCCCACTGGGAATAGATTAGTCTGGCAGGGCCCTAGCTGAGCCATGAAGAAGGGGATATCTTTGCTGTTGTAGAAAGCCATTAATTGTAAATTTTCCTGAACAAGGAACTTGAAGGGAAAGCTTAGACTGTGTTGCTCATACCACTCAATGAAAACTGCAACTCTTATTGATCAAGAGTTAAGGTTCTTATTTTTATTTCAAAATCCAACAGTGCAAAACCTAAATGTTCAGAGGAATTTTTTAATCTTTCCCACAGTGCAATCAAAACTCCTTTTTGGTTTCTAATTTGTTTCAATATTTTTTTAAACTTCTAGATTAGTAAAATCACATTTAGGCAGTGGTTTACTGATGTGATAACGGTTACTAATTAATATCCATGTGTCATAAAATGTGATAAGAGATGGGATACAGTCTTCTTAGTCTTTTCCCCAAGTTGGCGATCACCTGACTGTTAAACATTATCAAGGTTTTAATAATAACTAAATCCATAACAAGGAAAGTCTGCCGGAACTTATTTTAACTACTGCTAATAAAGATTCTTTACACTCTTAGCCTTATCTGAGGAATTTACTTAATTGACAGAAGCATATAATTTAGCAGTTTTGCTAAGAAAAAAAGATAAAGTAAAGGAGAGAGAAGGAAAGAATGATAGGAGGAAAGAAAAAAGAAAAGGAGAAAGGAAGGAAGGAAGGAAAGAGGAAAGAAATGATAAGAAGACAAAAGGTGACCTTTTGTGGTTCCAGCTCGGCACATCTGCTCATGCCCAATCAAGCTTTCAAACACAGAGCGGTAAACAAAAGCAGCCATCAAGCAAGGACAAAGTCAGAGACATAAGTGGTCTGAATGAGTGTGCAATTTCTGCCCATATGACCATCCTGACACAATTGCTCTAATTTTCTTTCCAGAAATGACTGATAAAAGATTTAGGTAATTGCTATGGAGACAGACTTCCTTCCATCACTAGGTATCTTGAATAATACAGCCTCAGGGTCATAAGATGGAGTGTCAGTTTCTGCAGAGTCCTAAATTAATACTTGTCCCTGCTTTGACTACACTTCCTGTACATCTAATGAAGTGAATGTAATTTATTTTGACAATGTATTGAAAATCACTTGATCAAATGACTATTCTGTAATGAACACAAAAGGCAATACAGGCTTAGAAATGATAAACTCCAAAATAACATAAATATATATCAATTTTTCTAGACACGTTTTTTTCCCTAAAAACTGTAAGTGTGGTCAGAATAAGCATGAAACAAAATGGTTTCTAAAAGCATAATGATTCATACACATATAAAAACAAATTTGGCTTTGATGCCTGAGATTGACCTATCTCCATTTAGCATATGACCTTGTCCTCTTTAATCAGACTTAATTTGTCTGGGTGATCTTTGCATTTCTAAGTATTAAGTGGCATGCAGAAAGAAAACCGAAGAACAAGTGCTTAGAAGAAATTCTGATCATGTTGTGGATCAGCCTTGCCAGGAATTTTATATTGACTTAGGAACAGACCATGTACAGGGGAATTCCAAACGTGTCTACTAGATCTTCACAGTAATGGTCTACAGTTTTGCTGACTACTGAATGCTATGACATTTCAACAGTTAATGAAATCAGCTGTGTATTAATGAAAACTCCCTATACTGAAATCGTAAATAATTAGAAGATTACATAACTTATTCAAAGACATCCCAAGAAAGACTCATTTAAAAGACAATATATTCTTTTGGAAGTCTTGTGATATGCTTTCTCTTGATTTTCATTAGTGGGAAACACTATCAAATATTTGAAAGTATTCATATAGTTAAATTATACATATTTGATTGTACTGAAAGCAACTGCATAATTTTGTTCCTTCCAAATACAAGCAGAACACCTTGGAAGCCAACAGAGTGGTATAATTGAAATATTTAGTATGCACTAAAAGCAAATATAATGGGCACCATCTTGGCAAGAAGACCAAAGCTAGGCAAGTATCTGTGCAGTGGCACTGTGAGAGCACAATGTAGTGTTTAAATACAGCCAGGCAGAAGCCAGTGGATAATGCTCAGTAATGGGTTAATCAATACTTATTATGGTTTTATTGGTTCACTAAAGAGAGAACAGAACCTAGTGAGCACAGAGTCGAAAAAAATCACTGCATCTGATCTAGATAACATCTACTCTCCCTAAGGGATTTCCCTATTCAAGAATCCAATTTACCATGCCTGATTGACAAGGATTGGATCCTAGGGAATCACATAACTCTTTTTAGGACCCAATAAAATCCTAATGGATTTGTCTGACTGGCCAGGAGACTTCTAGTTTTACTAAACTGAGGTGGTTTGTTGCAATTAGCCTTGATTCCACTTGCAGTTGAAAAACTGGGCTATTAGGAATCATCCCCTCTTTACAAATGCTGGAGTCATGCTGATAATATGCCCAATGGAAGGAGATACTGTGCTGTGTAAAAGAAGACCCTTTTGATAAACTGTAAACATTTGCTTCTGAAAAATGATAATCAATTGGGATTCAAATGAAAAAAATAGGAAGTCCACCTAAATTTCACCCTTAATATCCTTTTATTGGCCAATCAGCCTTTATGAATTATGTCTCATTCAATAACCATAACAAAAGGGAAAGTCTGTTCAAAAGAAGCTCTGAAATATGCACCTTTTGCTGTTTGAGCTTCCCCTTTAACAGTTGAAGTTTTTGTTTTGTTTTTAAATCATTCTGCAACATCACAAGTTTTGTAGATAGTTTTCTCTGTTCCCACATTTTTTTTTTTATGGAAATAATGTTTTTACTCAGCAGCTAACTTGTTCAAGCACAGTGAGTTTTGATCATCAGAAGTATATCATGTTGGTGGCTGTTCAAAGTCAGAAAACAGTGCTTATGATAACTTGAAATCAGAGCTCAAATGCTGCTGAAGGAAAACTTTTAAATCATATAAATCGTATTTTGAAGCAAACGTTCCTTTTAATATAAAAATCACTGGGGCAACCCAGATCCCTCCAGAATTGTGCATGCTTTTTCATGAGACATAAATGACACTTTAAGTTTATTAAAATTGAATGGACTTCATAATCAGAAACACAGTTGTCCTTTGGTATCCTCAGGGGATTGATTCCAGGACCCTTTCATATACCATAGTCTGCTGATGCTCGAGTCACTTATATAAATTGGCATAGCATTTGCATATAACCTATGCATAGCTTCCTGTGTACTTTAAATAAGCTCTGCATACTTATAATACCTAATACAATATAAATGCTATGTAAATAGTTTTTATAATGTACAGTTTGGGGAATAATGACAAAAGAAAGTCTGCTGGTGTTCAGTACGGATGCAATCCTGGTAGGCCCAACTGCACAGTACGCATCAGCAACAATGTACCATTTTTAAGGTTCCTTGGCTGAATCCATGGATACAGAACCCCAAGACAGAGAGCCAACTGTACATTTCTCTTATGAAATGTTTTCGAATACACATGCCCATTTGCTTTTCTTCTCTTAGACACAGAGGGGCCTCACTGATATACAAAGAGCTCATGAGACCACTTTATCAGTGCCCTGTAGTTTTTTAATTCTACAGTCTCCAGTGAAAAGACTATGCTGTGAAAGTACAAAAAGTATGCTGAAAATAAGATAGTAAGACTATACTATCATACTATAGTATGATAATATACATACATTTTTAGAATTATTTTATTTATTATTATTATTTTGTTTTTAATTTGCTATAGGGTACTTGTGTTCATCAGAGAGAGACAAAGAGAGAGTGAAAGAGGTAAAGTGAGAAAGCAAGCCACTGGGTCCAGGACTCAAACCGTGGTTGGCCACATGGGAATCCAGTGCTTTAACCACCATGCCACCTGCTGACCCAATACTATACTTTTAAAATTTGAAATACAGTGCTGGTTCTGTAGTGCAGTGGTTAAGCACTGGGCATTGGGAGCTAGTTCCCACGTGACTTACCCAGTTTGAATCTTATCCTGAGAGTGTTATTGTAGAAGATAAGAAAAATTGGTCTTTCTGTTTTTGTTGGGCTGGATTTATGTATGGTTCAAGATTATTTTATAGGTATCTGTTAGAATTTCCAGGTTAAGTTCCATGTCATTCTGTAACTATAAAAATAAAATATATTATCTGGTTTAATGTATTTACTCCACCTTAGAACTTAATACCGAAGTGTTTCCAAAGACCAATGAACAAACTTAAAGACCCCAATAAATGTTAGTTTTACTCAGAATGTGTAAGAAGTATTATTGAAATTCAAGGGCAGGTGATTTAGTAGATGATTAAAATCTCCCTCTTTAGGATTTTTTACATTAGTTTATAACTAAAGTCTCTATTTTTAGTATAGGACCTTAAATGATTTATTGTTGTTGGGCAATAATTTAGCAAAAATTCTTTTGTTTCAAGGTTTCTTTTTGCATGGGGCATGTGTGCTCACTGGAGGAAGACAGGGAGAGAGAAAGTGAGAAACCAGCCCCCAGATGGCTGTACTTCAATCCCTTCTCCTCCATTTTCCTCTCAGAATTTTGCTCATGCATGCACATGCACCCAGTGTGATTTTTCAAGCCACCAAGCCTGAGACTCAAACAGTGATTGGCCATGTGGGAATCCAGAAAAAAAATGCCAGAAATTTGTAAAAAGTAGACAAAATATTAAATACCTAAAGGCTTAATAAGGCCTACATCTAATGCATAAAAATATAAAAAAGAATAAACAGATTAAATAGAAATGAGAAAATCATCAAAAATCATAAAGGTACTTTATCAGTTTGGTCTGAAAATAAAAGAGACAATCTAAATAAAAGAAGGTTTTGGATCCCAAATTTCCTACAGGCAGGAAGAAGACTAAGAACACTTCTCAACTAATATAATCCAGTTATTATGGAAAAGGAAAAATCCAGAAAGCTGAATCAAGTCTTTGAAAGACAGAGCCAAAATCAGTGTAGAACCTTTGCCAGGGAAGAGGTTTGATTTTTAATCAAGAATATGGTGACGTATGTCTGCCTGTACTTGAGCTGCTGTGAGCCACAGAATTCTAACTGGTGTCTCCTATTCATGTTTTTTAAGAGTTTATTTATATTATTTTCTGCCTGTTTTACCATTTCTTGTTGGATATACAGAGGGTAGATAACTTGTCTCTTTAGGTCACACATCAATGCGTAAAGCCATGTTCCTGGAGCTTCCTTTCTGCACCTGGGTCTGGTTAAAGTGACAAACTAAACTTCCAGTCATGTCATATGGCGCTAAGATTTTTATGGTTTTAGGAACTGGTGGTATTTTTTACATAGAAAGAATGTAAATAATTTCTGGTTAAAGATTAGATTGTGATAGATTAAATTCATTGCAAGTTTTTTTAGGTTATCTTCCATTGAAAGGTCTAAGTTTTCCTTCCTCTTTAATTAGGGAGGGCTCTGTGACTACGTGACGTATAGAATATGGTGGAACCAAAGCTCTGCCAGTTTCTAGGCCTTGACCTTAAGAGTATGGCAGTTTCTACTTTCTGCTTGAGTCACTTGCTTACAGGAATCAGCTGCCACACTGTGAGAAAGTCCAAGCGTTCCCATGGAGAGGCTCATGTGAAGAGAAACTAAGGTCCCTGGCTAAATATTCCATCCAGGTTATCAGGAGTTGGCCAACACAAATTGCCAGCCACATGAAGGAGGCTGCTTGGAAGTAAATCCTCAGTCCCAGTTGGGCTACTCCAATTGAGGCTGGGACATCAGAAATTAACCATCCATGCTGAAGCTTGCCCAAGATGCAGATTTATACACAGTAAGTGAAATTTTTTCAAGCCGCTAAGTTTTGGCATGATGTCTAATGCATTAATAAATAACCAGAACTCTGGGACCAGCAGTTAGAGTAATGGCTATGTCGCTGGACTCTCATGTAGTTGACCGCGGTTTGCGTCCCGGACCCAGTGGCTTAAAACTCACGCCGGGCGCATGTGCGTGCGTGCTCAAGATCCTGAGAGGGGAATGGAGGAGAAGGAATTGTGGCGTGGCCATCCCCCCTTGGGGGTGATTTCTTGCTTTCTCTCTCTGTCCTCTCTCTGTCTGGCGAGCACACGCGCCCTACAGCAAAAGCCTCTAAAAAAATAAATAAATAAATAAATAAAAATAACCAGAACTTTGTATATTTGGTACTATAGTTTGTTAGGCAGTAATTAATAATAGTAAAATATAAACTTTTGAAACTTCAGAATATAAAATATTAGAATATATATTATAGGGGTTAACTATCACGTGATAGTTAAGGCTAGAGCCCATACGGTTGACTGTAATGGTTCAAGTCCCAGACCCAGCTGCTTAGGAAACATGCTGAGCACCTATGGGTACATATTCAGAATCCCAAAAGGAGGGAGAAAGGGAGAAGGTATTGTGACATAATCATGCCCTATGAGGCTTTGGAACTTTCCCTCTCTTTCTCTGTATCTCTCTGGTGAGTGCATGCACTCTGGCAAAATTTAAAAAAAATAAAATAAAAAAGGAAAGGAAAGAAAAGAAAATATGTATATACACAAGTGTGAGAGGACTTTAAAAAGTTTACAGAAAGTGTAAGATACAAGTTTATCTTGGTATAATTTTTCTTAATTCATGAATGGTTTCTTCGTAATATGCTTTCCATAAACTTTTTGAGGACTTCTTGTATGTGTTAAGAGAGGAAAAATACTGGGGCCAGCAGGTGGTATGGTGGTTAAGGGCTCTAGACTGCCACATGGTCGACCACGGTTTGTTTCCCAGACTTGGCGGCTTGCTGTCTTACTCTCTCTCTCATTCTGTTCCTCTCTGGTCAAATTAAAATACATGAATAAATAAAGTTAAATAAAATATATTTTTAAAAATAAGGGAGAGGAAAAATACTAATAAATTTACAAAGGAAGAAGAATAAAAAAAATTCTTTAGTGTTTTCTTTAGCACACAGGATTACAGAACACATTAGATCAATGTCATTTGAGTGCTGATGGGACAATTTTGACTAAGGAAATAACTTTTTCGAAATATATACAGCTTACACAGTTTTAATCTATTTACTTTTTATAATTTCTCTGAAAATTTGTCAGTTAATCTAATATTCAGTCAAAAATTTGTAATTCTTTGTGCACCTATCTGAATGTGCTCTGAACAGAAAGCAAACCAAGTTAAAACACATCTGCAAACTGGTAACTTGTCATTTTACCACATCAGATCTTTCTTTCTTTGTCTTCGGTTTTGTGTTAGTACAAGGTCTGCATTTTTCAGTTTTCCTGTGTGTTTCATGGAATTCTCCTTACAATGCTCAGTGCTCTGTAATGATAAATTGAATGTTATAAAAAAAAAGAAATAATTGACCAGCGAGGAAGCAAGGATGGTGGTTAGAATGGGAAAAGAGGTAAAATTCCCTCAGACTGTAGCTATTCTCTTCCCTATTTGTCATGTTTTTGATTGCTTGAAAATTACACTAAGGGAAGCATCTCTATCAATGTTGCAGAAAACTCATTTCTGAGCTTTACCTTTGGTTGAGCCAAAGCACAGCTGCTCAAATACATCTAATTACAGCAGTAATTAAAGTTCTTACCTTTCCTGAGTAGTCAAGGACACAAGGGCTTCTAATGGGAACAAATCTAGATATAAAGTCTTGTAGTCAATTAGTTCTGATGGTTTGGAAAAAAACAATGAATGAAAATGAGGGTTGAGTTACAGCTCTGAGCAATAACAAATACAGTAATTTAGCTCAGCTTTCTTTTCCTGGATCCTACCTAAGAATTTGGGAGAAGAAAGACAAGAAGATAATCTGGGTAACATGATCTTAAAACTAGCAGTGTGTGATATCGTCTTCAGTCAACTTTGTGCTGTTCTTACCTTTCACAAAAGATGGGATTGCTCCAAACACAAGCCCAGTTTCTCGTCACAGATTCAGTCACTATAATGGAGACCAAAAAGGAGAAAAGAAATGTGACTCTGCTCTGAGAAGTGTTTTCTGCTCCATTCTCTCCGAATAACATCATCTTTCACAAACTAGCGATATGTTGAAAATATCTTTTTACTGTTTTTTTTAAATTATTGCTATTCTGTTTTGATAAGGACAGTATTATAATACACTGTGAGAAAGCTAAATGTATGCACTGGGAATTGTGGTTAAGATAGTCCTAAAAAAAATCTTAGAAAATGTTTTTCATCCTCAGAATATCCTGATTGGGTTGTGCATAGATCTTAAAAACACAGATAGGAATTTTTATTTTGGAGAGTTTTCTTTCTTTCTTTTTTTTTTTTTTTTTTTTTTGTTTTTATTTTTTTTTTTTTTTTTTTTTTTTTTTTTTTTTTGTTATAGGGCATGTGCGCTCACCAGAAAGACAGAAACAGATAGAAAGAAGCTAGAAATCACCCCCCCCCCAGGGGAGCGGGATGGCCACACCACAATCCTTTCTCCTCCATTCTTCTCTCAGGATCTTGGGCACACACGCACACACGTCCAGCGTGAGTTTAAGACACCAGGTCTGGGACTGGAACCACAGTTGACTATGTGGGAGTTCAATAACATAGCCATTATGTCAACTGCTGGTCCCAAGGAATATTCTATGTATTATTTGAAATGTCATTTCATACCCTCTCTGACTTACCATTTGATGCTAAAGGTAATCTAAATACCTATCTTCCCTCAAAAAGTCTTTGAGACTATATTGTGGGCAAACCCACAGCCTTCGTGGCTAGAAAAATGTAAATTACTCAATCTATGTCTTCATATGAATTGAACTTGAATTTTACATTCTAGTAACCATGACGAATACGGGCATTCCATTGGGAATAACTTTATGCTTTTGTTTTGCTTTCTTTTTGTCTCCTAGTTTCTCACTTTGATCACACAGAGAAAATGCAATTATTCATTGTAATGGAGAGTTTATCAATTTGGCTGGGCTATCGTAGGCAGTTATTTAATAACACATTAATCTGGGTGCTGCCATGATGGTACTTTGTAGATGTGGTTGGGCTCTACTTTAAATAAAGGAGATCGATCATCATTGATAATCTGGGTGGGGCCTCATTCAAGCCACTGAGGCATTAAGATAAAAAATGGAGCTCACCAGAGAGGAGAAATTCTATTTCAAGACTGCAGCATTAACTCCTGCATGAGTTTTCAGCCTTGTAGCCTGACCTGTAGAATTTAGCCTTGTCAGCTCCCACAATGAGATAAGTTGATTTTTTAAAATAGTTCCATACATACATGTATGTATGTGTGTGTGTGTGTGTATATATATATATAGACTCTACATACTTATAGATAGATAGATAGATGATAGATAGATAGATGATAGATAGATAGATATGCATAGAGAGGGAGAGCAGGAGAACCTTCACAAAGTTTGTGCAAAATGCATATTATAAAAAAATTATGCATGGGTTTCAAAACTTTTCACACCAAACTCATACTTTTATTTTTCTATGAACTTTTTTGACACACCTATATAAGTACATAAGTGTATATGTATGTATATACGCACACAAATACATATATATGTACAAATACATATGCATGTGTGTGTGTGTATATATATATATGGAAATAAATTTTGTTTTTATTAGAGAACCTTAACTAATACATACATTTAGGATATATGGTACTTATCATTTTAGAGAATACTGTGATTTTTTTTCTCTGTGCATTTGCATTTATTACTTGATGTTTTAATTCCACATCTTTGTAATCACTAACAGAACTATAGACAGGTACTTTACAATTATTTACTTAACATTTCAAAAGAGCAATATGAAAAACCTATTAATGATACATTTTACTGATCATTTAGGGGAATGATTCAGTTTCTTTCACAATACTGTTAAGCATTGAGTTGAATTTATTTAGATGTATTTTTCTTTAACAGGTATCTTTGTTTATAACTTAAAGCAATGGAAGACATTAAAAGTTTTTTTAATTAATGACATCTAATTACTGTACATTTTTACAATGTACAACATAGATTTTCCCAGCACAAATGCAGTGCATATCAAAAAATTTAAGAGGCCAGCAGATGGTTTAGTAGTTATGTTGCTGAACTCTTACATGTTGACCACGGTTCAAATCCCAGACCCAGAGGCTTGAAACACACCCTCCACATGAGCATGTATGCTCAAGATCCCAAGAAGAGAATGAAGGAGAATGGATTGTGGCATGGCCATTCCCTCTGGGGATAATTTCTGACTTTTTTCCTTACTGTTTCTTTCTCTCTCTCTCTCTCTGTCTCTCTGGTAAGTACACACGCCCTATGACAAAAACCTCTAAAAAAATTAGAAAAGTTTAAGAATATGCAAGATATTTCTTTTCTATCCTAAAAGAAGGTTTTTCTGTTTGTTCGTTTTTAATACAACATTACCATGGGCCAGAAAACTGGAATGAACGCAAATAGCACTTATAGACCTAAGCACATGTTTCTTCTAATTGCAATTGTCAACTTATGTGAAAGAAACTAGGACTGTATGTAACACAATTGTATCATCTAATTTAGAAAGAGGAATTAGATTTAATCTCCTATGCCAACTTTAACGGGTTGGGAGAAAATGGTGGGTCATCACGTTGAACAGAAGTCTGAGGCGGAATCCAGCACCAGATGGAAGAGATTAGCATGTCTGATATTTACATAGCCCAAAAGATTGAGTAACATCAGGTAATAGTACATGTTTAAGACATTTGTCAGTCCTAATCAAGCCTGTCCTAAACCAATCATCAAAATTTTTCAATATTTTCCCTAAATTGTCTTAATATTTTGAATTCTTACCAAATTGAAACATTTCAAAAAAAGCAAATATTATCATCATTAAGCAATAAATCAGTTGTGTTTTATGGCTATTCTTTACAATTAAAATATAAGAAGGAATGTATTTTATCATTTCTAAAGCCTGTGAATTTTTTTATCGACAATGTAGCTTTAAATGACTTTACTCTGACTAAAATATAATGCGAGGTAAATGCATACCCCAATTCACCATAATTCTTGGTATTTAAACTCAGTAGGCTAATACAAAAATAAAAATGTAATATAAATATTAGAAGTATATAGGTGATGAGACATATAAACTGTGTATGTGTACATATCCATATAAAATGTATATACATATATATACACACACCTTGAATATATATAATATACATTATGTATATATATATATATATATTATATAGTGTGTATATATACACATACATGGAGAGAGAGAGACAGAGAGAAGTTTAAACGTTACTTAGGACAATAGTAACCAAATTGGAGGTTCAAAGCAGATGGAGGGACAGATTGTGATGCCATGATAAAATATGATGTTATGTGATGTCGACTCACATGGGAAGGTTAAGATTCTGGGTTCATTTCTGAAGACTCTTCTGAGTACAGTGGGCACTGGAATGCCTGTAATCGAGGACTGGCTAAGGTAGGGTGGATCACAGCATTTAGACCCTGCCCTGTTGAGAGTGATAGCTCCTCTCTTTTGGTCATGGAAGAAATAAATAAACAGGATATAAAAAACACAAAAAAGATGTTTGCAACCAGGATCTTTTATGAAATTGTGGAACAAATATTTAGCAGGATGTATAAAATATCTGTTATTGTTGCTTCAGTTTTTGTTGTTTTATTTTTTATAAAAGATAATTAAGAAATAAAATAGGGGAAGCACTTTACAAATTTTCCTAAAATTCTGTTTATCATGTCATTTCCACCAGTCCAAATATTCTGATGGTTTCCTATTTACTTTGGCTCTAGTTCAAACCCTTCTGATAATCTTTAAGGCTTCCCTTAATATATCCAATGGATCTTTCTATCAATAGATCCAATTTTCTCCTAGTTTATATTTTCTTCTATTTTAAGAAAGCTATCTTCCTGTTTATTTCTTATAGTTATTTACTTTTTTCCAGTCATAAAGACTTTAGTCTTCATTCCCTTTGCCATACAGATTTCTTCATAACACCTTTATTTTTTTTGACTCAATTCAAATATTTATTTGGCAGTTGATTGAATTCAGTCACTAATTGTTTGCTTTAAGGCTAAGTATTTCAACACCTTTAAGGCTAAGTATTTCAACACCTTTATTTTTTAAAGCCCAGCTCCAAATATCACCCAAACATATATCACACAGTCAGTACATAATTGTCGATTGATTATTTGAAAGAATAAAACTGCAAAACACGATAGCACAGACTAGAAACTATAGGTAAGTAAGTATGGATGATAAGGTACTCATGGTATGTGAAATAATCATGAAATACAGGATGAAATCTTTAATATTTGTAGTTAGATGATGTAGTCTTCAATGATGAAATTTCTTCTATCACAAATGAGTAAAACTCATAATGGTCTAACCATTTTACAAATAGGGAAAAATTATATATTTTAACTAAAGATATAATGGAGACTGTCTATATTTAGCCCGTTATTTCTGCTGGATAGTTTCAATTATTCTGTATTAATTCTTCTTTTTGTAATGTTTTAAAGATTATTTCTTTCTCCCTCAAGCAAGAGAAAGAGAGATATTGTCTTGATACCATGTGCCCCAGGATCAGATATTCCTGAATCCTGGGCATATGTGGGCCCAACATGCTTAGAGAGATCTCTGGAAATGAACCTGAAATCCTCCCATGGGAGTCCGCTACAAATAACATTATGTTTACTGCCATACCACCATCCGGCTCCCTCTTTTATATTCATCTTTGCCTCTTGGTTATATGATCTCTTGTACTAAAGGAGTTTATTGAGAACAGGGACTTTACACATCTTATTTATCAGTAGATCCTAAGCACCTAACACAGAGCCTGACCACATTGGCAGCTCAACAAATACTAATAAAATAAATAAATAAATGGATGACTACCTTTTATCTACTATACACCACAATGGTCTCAGATAATGGCTTATTTTCCTTACTTTTGTTTCTTCCTTAATTGCACATTGACTTCCTTTTCTACCAAATCACAAATTAAAATCTCTCTTTGATTTTCCTCAACTGTTCACTGCCCTTGCCTCACTGCTCTATTTTTTTATGCTTTTTATCTCCCTATTTTATAAGCAATAAAACATTCATCTTTTCTTCCACTCATTCCAATGTTATACTTCCTTCAAGACCCAACTCATTTCCCAAAAATGTTAAAGAAGAATTGCACCGAGCATTGATCTTCTCTTGAAAACAAACAGTGATTCAAGACACACTACATATTGCCTCCTACTTTCGGTAGTTTTGCACTTTATTTCCTACTAACTGAAAAACAGCACGCCCTTCGTTATACTGCTTTATCTATAGGACATATTAAAAGTACAGTCAGTATTAAATAAAGAGCCTTTGAATTAAACTGAAAAAAGATTTGAGCCAAGAAAAATTACTATATCTGAATATTTTTTTTCTTTTTTTGGAGAGGTTTTTGCTATAGGGCACATGCGCTCGCCAGACAGACAGAGAGAGACAGAGAGACAGAAAGCGAGAAATCACCCTCCAGGGTGGATAGCCGTACTGCAATCTCTTCTCCTCCATTCTCTTCTCAGGATCTTGGGCATGCACGCATATGCACCCGGCGTGAGTTTAAGCCACCAGATCCGGGACACAAACTGCAGTCGACTGCATGGGAGTCTGGCAACATAGCCATTACGGTAACTGCTGGTCCCACTATATCTGAATTTTTAAAAATGGTGCGCCCTGACTGTGTTTGGTGACTGTGCAGAGAGGCAGGAAGTATGCACACGGGTGATCATATCGTTTGCAAAATAATTCAGGAAAGTGAGTCCAAGACTAGGAACAACAATGAATTATGTGAGTCATCGAATTGAAAATTGTAGCTAGAATGAAATGTTCTCAGAGGTGTTAAAAATATGAAGTGCAGATTTTTTAAGTAAAAATATATTTAAAAATGTAAAAAATGGTCATTTTGATAAGTAGCAAAAATATAGAGGTCTCTGAAAGTTTTGATCTTATAATCCCTGTATATCCTGAAAAAAGTTATTACACACTTTGGGACCAGCAGATGGCATAATGGTTACATTACTGGAATCCCACGTAGTCTACCGCAGGTCAAGTCCTGGACATGGCAGTTTAAAACTCATTCTGGGAGTATGTGCATGCATGCCCAAAATCCCAAGAAGAAAATAGAAGAAAAAGAATTGTTACACGGTCATCCCCCTTCCAGAGGGGTGATTTCTTGCTTTCTCTCTCTGTTTCTCTCTGTCCCTCTGGAGAGCACATGCACCCTAAAGCAAAAGTAACTTTAAGATGAATGAAAAAGATATATATATTGAGCACAAAAAAGAATTTTTGTTTATATGAGTTATATTTTGATAGCTGTCATATTAGAAATAAAAACACTTAAAATATTTATTAATCAATCTCAAACACCAATAATAAGCTAATTCATGTGAACATAAATTGCATGTTTTGAAAAGTAGCTATATTGTAAAATATTATTTTAACTTTTTGGTTGTTGTTACAAGGTACATGTGTTCACAGGTGAGAAACAGAGAGGCACAGTTAGAGAGAGAAAAACTGAGACTACATCCCCAGAGGAGTGACCATGCTCTTCTCCATTCTCCTCTCAGGACTTTGGGCATGCATATGCACACACACACACACACACATATCCGATACATTTTCCAAGCCACTGGGTCCAAGATTCAAATCATGTAGTCCCCATTAAAATCATGTGAGACCCAGCCACCATAACCGCCATGACTCCTGGTTGACCCCCAAAAGTATTTTAAATTTAAAATTTTAAAAAGAGGTTCAAATCTTTTAATGCCTGGATTACTAGAAGACAGTCAGATTATAATATTGGCTTCTGCATTCAATCTGTTGTGATATCACACATAATCTCTAGTAATGCACTACACAGAGGTCTGCAGGTGGCATGGTGGTTAAAAGTGCTGGAGTCCCACATGGCTCGAGTTCCAAACCTGGTGGCTTACTTTCTCACTTTCTCTCTCTCTCTCTCAATCTCGCTCTCTCGGTCTCTCTGGCCAAATTTAAATAAATAAATAAATAAAGTTAAATAAAATAATTCTTAAAAAAAAGAAAAAGAAAAGAAATGCACTGTACAGTTGTGAAAAAATGAAAAGAGCCAAATTACCTTTTAGTGTTATTGTGAAAATCATTTTTATCAGACCACACGTGGAGGACCAATGACTGTAATGTGTCTTTCCCATCAGATTCTAAATCCATCCATTTTATGCTGAACATGATTGATCATGTTTACCAAGAAGTACGGGCTGCTTTTCTTTCTGAGCCAGACCTTTCCTACCTACCTACATCCATAGTCAATGAAAACATATTACTTATTTTTTTTTTACTTACTTTTAGTATTATATAGATATTATGCCTCTACTGCCTGACATCCAGGTTTTTGTTGCTGAGAAGACAGGTGTCAAAGTAAATTTTGGTACATTTCAAGTAATGCACTTTCTGCAAATGCTTTTTAATTTGTCTCTCTATAGTTGCTCTTGCGCGTTTTCTCTGTGTGTTTATTCTGCATGACATTCACGGTGACTCTTTTTTTTTAAGAATTATTTATTTAAGTTTATTTATTATTAGTTTTTTATTATTATTTAATTCATAGAGAGACAGAAAGAAAGAGGGAAAGTGAGAAAGCAAGCTACCACTTTTGGGACTCAAACTTCAGTGGGTCACGTGGGAGTGCAGCGCCTTAACCACCACACCACCTGCTGGCCTACACAATGATTCTTGAATTTGAGACTTGATATCTTCTCAGTGTTAGAAAATCTCAACAGCACGACATTTTTTAAGCGTTGCTTCTGGCCCATTTGCTTCTTTTCTTTCTAAATCTTCTGTTACACCTATGTAAGGCCTTCTCAATATGCTATATCTCTCCTGCTTTGTTTTGCTTTAGTGCATTTTCCATCTTTTTATTTTTCCATGCTTCTTCCAGATAGTCTGGCCTGGATATTACATGATTCTATCTATATCTGTATCAAATATAATGTTAAACAGAACTTTGAACTTCATGTACTAAATTTTTAATTTGGATGATTTTCAAATATTAAATTTATCTTGCAAAATTATCAGTTTCGTCTTGAAATTCTTAATTATGTGAAATTTAGTCACTTGAAATTTTATATATCATAATTCCACTTTCTGGATCATCCTTAGGCCACATTTCTATTGTTTTTTATTCCTTGATTCTAAATCATGGAGTCTTATTGTATACCTTATTACTTTGACAGAGTGCCAGCGTTGGTAATATTGGAGAAATAATCTGAGTCCTAGAATGAGGCTACTTCCTTCAGAGAGAATGTACTTTTGTACTTGCAGATGGCTACGGGCACTTGGACTTTCAGATCACATAATCCAATTCCAAGGAGATGAGCTGAAACCTCCCTTCAGTCCCAGAAATGACTGAACTACTTCTGATTAACCCTTATTCCTATCATGTAGACCTTTCTAACCTAACATAAAGCCTGAGGGCCTTGGATTCCAGTTTTTGTCCTCAGGCTCCATAAGGCTTTCAAAGCTTTATTCAGCTTCTCAACCCTTCAGCCACCTCTGCAATAATCAGAAAAATCCCTTAAGTAAAAAAATCTCCTAAGTAAAGGCAGCCTAAAAGAATGGGCTCATCTCTCTAGGCTTCTTTCCTCTCCAACTCTTCTGTAAAGAATGGGCTCATCTCTCTAGGCTTCTTTCCGCTCCAACTCTCCTGTTTCTTACCCCATTTTTCTTTACTAGCTTCTTAACTTTCCAGCTTTTCTAGATGTTTTCAGTGTGAGAGTTCTGAAATTTTTAGTACACTATTTTTGTAAGTACTGCCTCTTAAAGGGCATTTTAAGTAGACCAATCACCAAGTAAATACAGCAATACATTTTTAAAAAATAATATATTAGGTGCAATAAAAAATAAGCTAAAAAAATCATAATCATAATGAATCCTCCACTCACTAAAGTGTGTAGTAGTGTTTAGTTGTTCAATAAATAGCTGTTGCTATTCAATAAGCTTTCCTAAAAGAGATGTCAATAATGCTATTCCTTTTTTTAACAGATTTTTGCTATAGAGCACATGTGCTTGCCAGAGAGACTGAGAGAGACAGAGAGACAGAAAGCAAGAAATCACACCCCAGGAAGGATGGCCATGCCACAATCCCTTTTCCATTCTCCTCTTAGGACTTTGGGCACAACACCTGGCATGAGTTTTAAGCCACCAGGTCTGGGACTTGAACCGTGGTCGACTATGTGGGAGTATAGCAACATAAGCATTATGCCATCTGCTGGTCCCTAAAATGATATTCTTCTAATATAACTAAAACCAGAGTGTGTTAAAACAGCAGTCCCAAACATTTTTTGGCACTAGGGACTGGTTTCATGGAAGGCAATTTTTCCATGGCCTGAAGGTGTGGGGATAGGAAGGTTTCAGGATAAGTCAAGCACATAAAATTCATTGTGGACTTTATTTCTGTTATTATTACATTTCAATATATGGTGAAATAATTATACAACACACCATAATGCAGTATCTTCAGTCACTCCCCAACACTAGTATCACCACCTCGCTCCACCTCAGATTGTCAGGTATTAGATCTCACAGGGAGAATGCAACCTAGATCTCTCACATGTGCAATTCAAAATAGTGTTCCTTCTCCTATGAGAATCTAATGCCACCCCGGTCTGACAGGAGGTAGCGCTCAGGCTGTAATGAGAGTGATGGGGAACAGCCATGAATACAGATGGAGCTTTGCTCCCTTGCCCACTGCTCACCTTCTGCTGTGTAGCCCAATTCCCAAAAGCCCAAGGACTGGTACAAGTCCATGAGCCGGGAATTGGGGACCCCTGTGTTAAACGATTAATTGAAGAAAAAGAAAAAAGGAAAACTACTGAAAAAGAAAATTTCAATTCTATTCTTCCATAAATATTTTACAGAGTTAGCCAAATTCTTATTTATTTTAAGATAAACAAACAATGTATTAAATTAACTATTGGTAAATTAATAAACATTGTAAGTTGAATGGAAAAAGAAAACACTAAAAACATACTAAAATTGGAAGGAGTCTACATAAGAGCCTAGAAATTACTCAAGGACAAAATCATGGAAAGACTGAAATAAGTCATATGTACAATAAATGGTCATTCTTCGAAGGCACTGACTGATTGATTATGTAAGTCCCTTTAGATAAGAGTTTAAAAATGACCTGTAAACCAAATCAACTCAATTTCATGATTATCAAATTTCCTGCAGTTATAGGAAATAAGAGTGCCATGTGTTTTCTGATTTATATAAAAAGAAGTCAATATTTGCTGGAGCTATTTGAGGAAGAAAGTATGTACATACGTGGAAAGTAATTTATCTTGGCTTGTTAATTGAAAATTAGTGTGTGTATGTGTGTGTGTTGACAATTTATTTAAAAGAAAATCACAAAGAAAGAATTTCTATAGAAGTAGCACTTGTTATTATTGTTTTTGCATTTAATTATTGAAAATCTTAATAGTATACAAAATAGACTTTTTGGTCATAAATATAATGTATATTAGTCCACTCAAAGATATTACCATACACATTATCATCAATAGATAATTTTCCATTTTTGTGTTCATTAAATATTTTGCTTTTTCTCCTAAACTCTCTCCCTTTCTCCCTCCCCTCTACATTGCCCACCCTCCTCCCACACTGTCTTTAGTATCCACAGTTGTTCTTCCTTCTTTTATACCTTCCATTTTCTCAGTTTCTGCTATAAAGTGCAGACATTCAGTATATATTAAGAAGGGACATACAATGCCTCTCTTTCATAATCAGACTTGTTTCACTTAACATTAGCTCTTCCATATTTGTCCACTTTATTTCAAATGCCAGAGTTTCCTTGTTTTTTAGTGTTGAGTAGCAATTCTAGTAGTTATCTTTGAAAACAAAATTAAGATTGAAGTTGAATAAAAAGCTTATATAGGTATTATCCTGATCATTTTGTTTCAAGGACATACAGCATCTTGATGCCATGAGTAATCTGTTACAAACCAAAGCTATAGTTAGGAGATCAAGCATATTTTTTAGATTCAGACTAGGATATAATGAGTTTCAAATCTAAAGATACATTCATAGGAACTTTCCATTTTGAATTTGTAAAAGTAGACCTTGAGATGTTTGGCATCACATTCCTGCATATGGCAAAATAATAATGTAGAACGCAAGCTCAAAGATTTTATTAAGTCCATTAGAGAACTGAGGTTACAAGTCAACTAACTAACCTCAAATCTAAAGGAAGGCAGCACGGGAGAAACATGGTAGGAGCACTTGTTTACCTGGCCCAGCTGAGACTGGATACCACACAATTGGGCAAGGCTTTACTTACATTTTCTTAACAAAATGCTAGAGAGGCTAGCGTGAGAACATAGAAGCCCTGGTAGCTAGAAATACAAGGCAGATTTACACGCACTTACAGCTCTTTTCCTGGAGCCTCGCTGGATACTTATAAGAAAGATTGTGGACACAGAATAAAAGTTCCTAGAAAGTATTCCTCATGAAGTAGGCATGGGCAAGGGAACAGCTGTCACTACAGGAAAGGCACAAAATCCTTCCCGGATCCACCAACTTTTTTTTTTTTGTATAGTTTTATGCCTTAGGGTGTGTGCGCTCGCCAGACAGAGAGACAGACAGACAGAAAGCGAGAAATCACCCCCCAGGCGGGATGGCCACGCTGCAGGCCCTTTTCCTTCATTCTCCTCTTGGGATCTTGGACACGCATGCACATGCGCCCGGCATGAGTTTTAAGCCACCGGGTCCAGGACGCGAATTGCAGTCGACTACATGGGAGTCTAGCGACATAGCCATTACCCTAACTGCTGGTCCCCACCAACTTTTTTTCTAAGGCGGCAAGAACCTTAACCACCTAAAAAGAACAAAGACCTTTGTTGCCCTTAGGGAACTATGAAGAACACTTCAATATAAGAAAGAGAAAGTTAAAAAAAAAAAAAGTTAAATAAATAAATAAAAACCTTTTAAACCAGTGCTAGAATATTAATTCAAAAATTCACCCTGAATCCAGATCATTAGAAGTTTCTACAGCAGTAAGCAGGACAGGGTCACTTAGAAGACCTCAAACCACAGCTGCAGGGAAATAATGCCCTCTTAAGAATGATATATTAAAAAAAAAAATGAGTCAGAACCTCTGTGAACATTCTCTTCCCAATTCTCTTGCCACTACAACCATCTGACCAACAAGAACCAAGCAACATGTAATAGCAGGCTATTGCTGATAGAGGAACAAGAGCGAGGCGATATCCTCCATGAGGTACACACATAAAAGGAACAGCTGGAGCTGAGAATGGAGTAGATATTGAGAAAAATCTTGCAAACCAGCCCCCACTCTAAATACAAATGACACAAAAGAATTTAAAACTTGTAATGCATTGAGGGTAACCATAGCTACAACAAAACCCACACCCAACTGGAACGGCTATGTCAATATCAGATTTTAAAACAAGTAATATTACCAGGAATAGAAGAAGGATATTATTTAACAGCAAAAGGTCAATCTTTCAAGAAGATACTACAATTCTAATTGTATATTCAACCAAGAAGAGAGCTTTGCAATTTAAGATGCAAAGTCTGATAGAACTGAGGGAAATATACAAGTATGCAATTATTATCAAAGACTTCTATGCCATCTCAGAAAAAGATAGTATAAGTGATCAGAAAATTAGTAAGATGTATGATAATATATTTGATTAGCCAATATATGGTATATTCAGGATGGAAAAACTCATTTGGTATGCTGTTATGACACATGGTGATTGAATGCAAAATAATAATAATAAATAAAATAAATAAATAAATAAAAAGAATATAGGAAATGTGAATAACAGTATCAACCAATTTGACCTAGTTAACATGGATAGAAGACTTCACCGAATAGCAGAATACACATTCATCTCAAGTGTACATTCATCAAGATAGAGAATATTCTAGGATAAAATAAACCTTAACAAAATTAATATTCTTATGAGAAGAGATCAGGACAGACACACACCAGGAATGCATGTGCATAGGGGAAAGACGGTGCATAAACTCAGACTAGGAGGACACAGCGAGAAGGCAGCCATCTGCAAGCAACGGGGAGACAAGTCAGAAGAAACCGCCTGCCATTTGATCTTGGATTTCTAGCTTTCAGAACTCTGGGAAAATAAACTTGTTTAACCACTGAGTCTGTTATGGCAGTACCAGAAAAACTAGTAATATCTGTAAATTTAAAAATATATTTCTTTTTTATTAAAGAATTATATGTTTATTTAAGTCCATTTATTATTATTATTTTAATCTAAAGAGGGAGAGAAAGAGAGAGAGAGAGAGAGAGAGAAAGAAAAGAAGAAAACAAGACACCAGATTCAGGACTTGAACCATGGTCAGCCATGTGGGAATCCAGCACCTTTAACCACCATGCCACCAGCTGACCTCATAAACAATGTATTTCTAAATAGCATATCCATCAACAAGACTATCAGAAGACATTAGAAAATATTTTAAGTTAAATGAAAATAGAAACACAGCATACCAAACTGATAGGACACAGTTAAAGCTCTGTTCTAAGAGGAATATGTAATGTTCGGTTCTTATGTAGAAGAGAAGCAATATGACAAATCAGTAATTTAAACTATAATTTTAAGAAACCAAGAAAAGAAGTGCAAAAGAAGCCCAAATCATGCTGAACAAAGGAAATAACAGACAAAAGCAGAAAATAGTAAAATTGAGGACATGAAAACAATAGAGAAAAGTCAAAGAAATTAAAACCTAGTTGATTATAAGGAGAAATAGGCAGGATAAATTTCTAGCCAACCTGAAAAGAGAAAAACCAAACACACATTACAGATAAGAGAATCAAGCACAGGCATCAAACGCTTTCATACTTAAGAGAATTAAATATAACTACCTCTTTTTTCAGACATTATTGTTCTATTTCGACAATTCCCAAAGATCTTTTACAAAGCTACTAGTACTGGGAATGGTGGTTGAGTAAAGTTGAAAGATACAAGGCCAATGTTCACAGGCAGATACTTTGTTTCCCTTTAAGACAATTCATCAGGTATTATCTTAGTATTATATGGAAATAAATTTGTTCTTCAAAATATTTTATTTCTTTCCCAAGGTGCTTCCTATAAATAAATGACACCACAACTCAAGGTGTACGTCTCACATTCAACCCATTCTCAAGCCTATGGTTCTACCTTCAAAACATTTTATCCTTTCTTCTTAGTATTTACTGTAACTACCCTGCTCTAAGCTACAATTAGTTTTTCTTGTATTACCGAATCTTCCTTCTATCTCCTGCATCTTTTCTTGTTCCTAAAGAACCCTTTTCTAACTTTTTAAACAATTACTTTATTTAACTTTTTTATGTATGTATTTATTTCTAATTTGACCAGAAAAGACAGACAGAGAGAGAGAGAGACAGAGAGAATGTGAGAAAGCAAGCCGCCAGGTCTAGGACTCGAACCATGGTCGACCATGTCTTGGATCAGAGCATATTATTCTTCTGCTTAAGCTCTTCAATGGTTTCCAAATGCTGCAAGAATAAAACCTAAACTTATCTTGATCTGTGTCATAGAGCAGCAGTTGTCAACATGTGCTATGTAGAGCCACAACAGTCTTTGAAAGACACTCTCAGGGGATCTACAATGTCAAAACTCTTTTACTAGGAATACAAAGATGTTATTTATTTTTCTACTTTGTTCTTATCTTTACTGATGGAGCAAAAGCAGTAGTGAGTAAAATTTAAGAAGTCTGATGATTTTCCTGATTCACAAAAATTTTTCTGATTAAACAGGTGATGATGATAATATTTTTGTTCTTTAAATACCACATAAGGAAATGTGTTAACATTTGAGGAACATGCAAAATTCAGTTAATCATTATTTTCCAAATAACCAATGCATCATTAGACAACATAATCTATCATGTAAAGATCCATTCAAAACATAACATAGACTTAACTTTTAGTGAGACAGAGTAAAAACAAAAAAAAGTTTATTTGTATAGTTTCAGACTTCACACTGCAACTAACCTTTAAGAAATTGCATCTTGGTTTTAATGTCATAAAAAAGAAATCTGTAAAATTATATGAAAAGATTATTAAAAACATCCTCCCTTTCTGTTTAGTTGTATGATTTGTTTTATATATGTCAACCAAGGCAGCTTATTACAATAGATTGAATATAGAAACAGATGTCAGATTTTTGCTGGGCCAGCGCCACAGCTCAGTAGTGTGCATAAGAAATCAGATTCCAGATGATTGAATGTGGCTGGAATCTTGGTCCCAGAAGCTTGAAAAACACACCAGTCATCTGTGTGTGCATATTGAAAATAAAAACAAAATGAAGAAAAGGAGGAAAAAGGATTGTCATGGGACTATGCCCAATGGGGAGTTCTCTCTATATATCTCACTCGGATGAGTGTACACAAGTACATCCACTCCAGCAATTAAAAAACAAAATCTATTCATGGGTGCTAGATGGTTGTGCAGCAGCAAAAAGTGATCCTCAATGAGGCTGGCCAACATGAGAAGGTTCCAGCTTTCCGTATGGCAACTTCCCTGAGTTCCCTGAGCACAGCATTCCCATGATCCTGAGCTGACTGAGGTTGAGGGTAGATGATAGCATCAATATCCTGTTGAGATTGCTGTTTCTCTCTCTCTCTCTTTCTCTGTCTTTTTCTCTGTCTCACTCAGAAGAAATAAATAAAAGAACTTCAAAAAGAATTATATTAAGGAAGACACTGATAAGGCTTGAAAAATGTAAACAATGCCAGTTTTTTCAGCAATTGAGGTTTGATTTGGAGAACAAATTTTGAAAAAAAAAAAGTGAAAAGCACTCTCTATGGGGGATGGTCACTCTGTAATCATTTCGCCTTCATTTCATCTTCTTTTTGGAATTTGGGACATGTATGGCCACCTACTTGGTGTGTTTTTCAAGCTGCCACTCGACCTGTGAGTCAGCCATGTTGGATCCAGCCACCTTAACCACCATGCCACAGGCAGGCCTGTAGGTATTTTAATTCTGTGTATTTTATAAAAACATATTTGAAATAATTTGGCTTTCCTTAGAGGTATAAAACAATAAGGATTGTAACATAACTTACGTGTATATGCACGCACACTCACGCCAATTTATTCCTTTCACTTGTAGTCTTTTCTTGTATAACCTTGCTCAATAATTGTCATAAGAGTGAAAGAAAGAACACTTGAAATTTTATCTTTGAGATGTAGACCTTTAGAGTCTTTTTCTAGTCATGTGGGGTCTGATCTATTCAAGAACACTGGTTAAAGATGAAGGACCAGTCCATGAGGATTCCAGATTCCATTTAACTCTGCTTCCTTGTCAGATTTCTCACAAGACTACATAATTGAATTCTTGAATGTCTTTGCACCTTTTTTCTTTCTACCCCATCCATTATTTGTTTGAATTCAGTTTCCCTTTCTACATCTTCCTTATAGGACCAAATTCTTTTTGTAAATGACACAGGTAATTTTGACCTACCTATTTCTTCTGCATGGGTAGCTTCCTCCAACTCCACAGATTGTTTTCTCTATGGCAGTCCTCCTTTATAAAGTAAAATATGATCTCTTCACTGAAAACAAATTTGCCAATCTTGTCTAGAAGGTCTAATTTTGTTTATAAAGCCAATTTTATCTATAATACTCATCAGTCTTTATCTCATCACTAAACCCTTTTTCTTCAGACTATTTTGAAAAGTTTTTTTTTTCACTTGATTATTTTCTTGTTTTTGTACTACAAAGCATAATTCTCATGAAGGAAGGATTCTATTGGCTTTTATTTCTATATAAGTCTGATTAAATTGTCAAAGAAAAACTAATTGGTAAATTTATAAATGAAGACTAAATTTGTAAATAGTATATTTAAGTTAAATTATCAGTCTTCTCCTAATTAGATTTACCTTGTGCAAGTCAGCAAAGCCTCCAGGTTTTCAATTATGAAATGTAAATAAAATAATTTTTCCAAGTTGCCATGAACATTAAATTACATAATTGCATACTTTAAAGCATTTTACTGAGACGAACTATTATTGAAATTAGGTGAATCATAGAACCACAAAATATGTCTGGAGCTCATAAAACTTGAGGAATATACAGAAAGCTAACAATAAAAATTCATAATAAGTTGCAAAGTCACGATTTTATCATGAGTTAGCAAAATAGAACTAACCATGGAAAGAATGTATTAATATAAAATATTCATAAAAGTAACCTTCCAATGGCCATTAATATGTCTTTATAAGTTTTCCTTTTAATAGATAACTGTTCTATATTCCAGTCTTCTTTTTAAAACTAAGTAAACCTTATTTTTACTTCTCCAAAGTTCGCAATCAACAAAAAGGTAATACCTATGTATCCAAAGAGAAGGAGTTTTGAGAAACAGCAAGAGGTCCATTATTCACTATAATAATAAAAGAAAAAGTGAGAATATCAAGAAGCCTTTTAACGTTTCAATTGAAGAAAAAGATGACCTCAAAAAAGCATTTGGTGTTGAGAAGAAAAATACATCATAAAGCAGGTTGAAATGCTTAACTTAAACTCTTACCAAAGAGTCCCAAGACTATATTCTTTTCATATTTGAGAAAATAATTTTAAGTTCTTATTTCAATGTTTCTATGAGAAAGGAGGAAAGTTCATAAGATTGAAAAATTAAAAGAACCTTAATAACCTTTGGTTGTGATGAATTTCTTCTTGAAATTTCATGACCTCCAAAAGATCTTCAACTCATCTTTTCTATTATTATTCTAAAATGATTATTTTATTTTGCTAAAAACTGTGTGCATGCACCAGAGAGAGAGAGAAACTTTCTTTTTTTAAATATTTTGTCACATTGAACACATATTTGTTGAAATCACAAGATGAACAGAAATAGCACACTATTTTCATCCCTTTTATAAATCAACTACACTGATACAGGGCTTCTCCACAAATAAAATAGTAGATATTTTTAATATTTTAATGTATTTAAAAAATACATTCAGTCACTATACATTGTCCAACTCGTAAAGTGAATTTACCCAACATGAATACACTTCATGTCAGTCCAGTTCAGGATACCATATACTTTATCTTCATCATATAATAATCAATTTCTGTGTCCCATAAATGTCTTCCCTCTATATTATTCTCCTTAATTTCTTTCCTCAGATTTTCCCTTTTCTCTCATCCTCTTCCCACACTGTCTTCAGTATTTCTCACCATTTTCCATGTCTCTGTATCTTACAGTCTTTCAGTTCCCACCATAGAGTGCAGATAGCCGCTATATATTAAGTGGAGATGTACAAGCCAGGCTATGAAAGAGAAAGTACGTCCTGTGCAAGATGGTCACACCAAATCCCTTCTCTTTCATTTCTCCTGTCAGGAGTTTGGGCAGGCACACTCATGTACCTGGCATGTTTTTCAAGCTTCTAGGCCCAAGAACTGAGCCTCATAGTTGGCAATGTGGGATCCAACAGCCTTAACCAGCACACCACCATCTGGTCCCAACCTGTCTTTGAAATACCTGAGTACAACACATGTCCAAAGAAAAGTAGTGATTTATCCACAGAAAACCAAGTAAAATATTGATAGTTTCCACTTAGCTAGAACATTAACTGAAAGTTACATTTCAGAATAAAATGTTTGCTTTTATGTCATATAGTACTGCATTATGTTTTAAAAAAAGTAAATAAATTTGTTCTGAATAAACACATTATCTTTCTGTGGGTGGCAGATAAAGATTTTTTTTAGTAATATGTTCATTTATAGGGTATCATAAGAAATATATAAAGATAACCAATTGGAAACAAATAATCTAATTTAATTATCTCTTTTCATAAATAAAATAAAGTGCAAATAACAAACCCAAGGTAATTTATGGGCAACTATTTAAATGCAAATAGCATAATACAAATATAGTGCCTATATGTGTCCATTAAAACACCACCCATGCTGTTATATTTGATTTAAGAAAAGATGTAGATCAAATTACACTTTTTCCTAGCCATTAGTTGTCCAAGTCTAGATGGAAAAGTCAAATGACTACCAAGATTTTTACATGATGTGGGAATGGATTGTATTTTACAGTATGAAAATCAAGTTAGATAGATTGATGAAAATAAGAGCAAATCAATGATATATATGAGGCCAATACTTGATATCCGGATGTGTGTTTCCAAATGTTAAAGCATAACCCCCATGAAAAGAGCTATGCTATTTAATTAATAGATTTGGATTCTCGAGCTATGCTATTTAATTAATAGATTTGGATTTTCTTTGGCTAGCACACACACCATACAGCAAAAATCTATAAAAATAATTATTTTTAAAAAATCACCACTGTCTTTATATCTTTGAATCACTCTGAAATACGTTTTTAAATAGTTTATTTAATCTTATTTAATTATTCATTTATTTTAATTTGACCAGAGAGAGACACAGAGAGAGAGAAAGAGAGAAAGCAAGCTCCCAGGTCTGGGACTTGAAGCATGGTCAGCCACGTGGAAGTGTCCAGCACCTTAACTATCATGCCACCTGCTGGTCCCCAATACTTTTAATCTGTCACCTTGCTTTGTCCCAAATAATTTGTTGTTGTTGCTGTTTTTAGTTTTCACCATAGGGCATGTGCACTCCTGAGAGAGGGGAGAAGGGGAGAGAGAGAAAAAGTGAGAAATCAATCCTCAAGAGAGATGGCCATGCCATAATCCTTTATCCTCCAGTGTTTTCTCCAGATTTGGGGTATGCACACACCCAAACACTCTGAATAATTTTCAAGCCACCAGATCCCGAACTCAAACCTTGCATCTGGCTATGTGGGATCCAGAGCCTAAGCCTCCTAGTTACCTGCTGACCCAACAGTTTTTCTGTATCTGGAATATTGGTGGCTGTTTTAAGGCTGCAGTAAATATTTTCAGATATAGTTTAAGCCCAGCTTAGTGGAACATGGCAGTGTAACACTCTGCAATACTGGAAGCCATGTGGAAGACCAGAGTATGGATGCTGGGTCACCTTGGACATACCAAGTGTGCATAAATCATTCCCATGATTCCAGTTGGCTGGAGTGCTGAGAGAGGAAGGAATTCTGACATGATACTCTTTTCAGTGTGTTTCTCTGACTTGGAAGGAAAGAAAAAAAAATAGTTTATAATTTATAAATTAGAAAGAGATTACTCTCTTGGAGTCAGATTTTGACTTTGATTTTGAATCTAAATTCTAATGACTAATGAGTGCTTGTTCAAATTACTTAGCATCAATTTTGTCATGTATAAACTGTAAATAACAACATCTAGTTAATGGGGGTACTGAAAGGGTTTCTTATAACTGTTTAATATTTTCTTCACCAATCATGGTATGCCCTATGAGAGTATAGAGAGATGCTTAGCTATTTCCCCTTGAAATTTACCTTTTGAATAAATAAAGTAATAAGAGAATGAAATTAAGGTACAAGAAAATAATAGTACACATAATTTAACTTAACTAAGTGCCTGAATTATAATGGGACCTCTGTTAGTGGCAGCTATAATTGCTATTATAATTTTTAATAATGAAAACAAATATTATTGACCACTAAGACCAATTTGCATTATGGGTTATGTAGATTCTCAATAATAAGATCAAACAGCTCAGAAAAGAGTATAGGGAAGAAATTAGGGAGAAAAAATGGAGAGGTAAGACATTTATGGGACACAGAAATGGTTTACTTCCTGTTGATGATAACATGTATCATATTCTCAACTTGTCTGGCCTGAGGTGTATTTCATGTTGGGTAATTTTTCTTTACAAGCTAAATAATGTGTATGTGATTGAATGTGTAAATAATAATAAGTATTAAAAACATACAATCAACAGGTCAATGGAAAGTATTCATTAGAAATAAATGAGCTAGGACCCTTTAGAGTCCTTGTAATTTTCACACCTAATCAAAAATGTCCATTTTTAAAAATCATTTCTAAGATACATGTTCACTTCTCTGCTGGTTTAAGTTCTTCAAGACAAAAAGATTCTGTTTGCCTTTTACTGTGGTATAAGTAAACCTTGAGTGGGCCCTGACTCACACACTTCTCCAAGCCACAGGGGTAGCAGACGCTCTCCTCTCCATTGCCGTCAGATAAATGACAGCTCAGGAGGATGTGCTTAGTACTAAGTAACAGGAGGAAACTGGTTGTAGAAATTCCTACCTGATTTCAAATTCCAAATCCTATTTTTATTTGCTAAGTAAATGCAGGTGATGTGCTTTCTCCCTTTGCTTTTTGTATCCGTAGGTGTATCAGTTAGTCATTTCAATTACACACACAAACGCACAACAGTGATTGATGACAATGGGAACAAACACATCATTCCAACTGGTTGGAAGTAATATTGCACATTAATAACCTGTAATTTCATAACTATTTTCAGCATATTACTTGTTGAGCACCTGATATGTGCTATGTACTACTATTTAAAGTTAATAAAAACCTGATTTCATAAACTATCAGTTTGATTCCAGGTACGTTCTAATCCTTGACTTTTATGCTTTTTGCAATTTTTCATTAGCTTAATACATAGTTACAGAGATTTCCACAGATACACTAATTCCTCCTTTCTTTGGTTATAATGTTCTCCTGGTTCTTCTTTTCAACAGTTTTAAGAGTGTTTCAAGCTGAAGTCTCTTTTCCCATGATTCTGATTCTCGGCTAATCTCTGGACTTTAATGTGTGTTGCGTACCTTTTTTTATTGACATACTAGGTGTATCTTCTGAAGATTTGTGAGTTCGAAGTGCTTTCCTAGACTATAATGTGATCATATGTTTCAAGAGTACCTCAATCTTACAAATGTCACATGTTCTTAGTCCACTGCTACTTCACTCATATACTTACATGCAAATAAAATCTTTGTTCCTTGGACTAGTGACATCAAATTTGAAATGATAATATTGCAACCACCTAACATTCCTTCTTGATGTTGGAAAAAGTGGTAACAAAAAAAAGGAAGAGAGATAACTCTGTTTCCCTCCAAGATGGTATGACTTTGGCAATTCATATTCATTAGGTACAGTTATTAAACTATGGATGACTCTGTACATCACTATTATCATACTGTCCACACATGTCCATCTTATTCAAAAGAATATTGAAGAGGTCCTGTCAATCCCTTGTGTGTTCTATCAGTTTAGTCATTGTGTCAAAAACAGAGGCTAGAAGGACCTGCAGGTGGCACAGTGGTTAAGGTACTGGACTCTCACGTGACCAGCCTCTGGTCAAGTCCTGGACCTGGTGGCTTGAAAATCACACTGGGTATGTTCGCATAAGTGCCCAAAATCCCAGGAGGAAAATGGAAGGGAAAGAATTGTGGCATGGTCATCCCCTCAAATCTGATTTCTCACTTTCTCTCTCACCATCTTCATCTCTCTCCAATGAGTGCACGTCCCTTATGGCAAAAGCCTTAAAAAGAAATGGGCTTTGGGATGTCTACCACACGATATTCTTGGTGAGCACATGCTAAGCACTACTAATAATGACCTGTTTCAGTACTTGGAAACCATCCATCCATTCAGAATTCCCTTCAGTTCTCTTACTGAGCATAAATCTCAAGATCCCTGGTCTATAGTTTTCAGACTGTTTAGCCTTTTGAGAATTTGGGGACATTTACCTTCCTTGACTCTCCCAGCAGTCTCCTATTATCAATAACTTCTCTAAGATTACTGACTAGCATTGTCCTTATCTTCAAGATTACCCAGTGCCCTAAACTAGGTCCTTCTGGGGTGAGAACAGCAAGCCATTTGGAGAATTTGTTACACTCTTTTTGGAGAACTTGTTATACTTCTGTAATATTTCTTCAACTATCTTAAATTTTAATTTCTCTTCACCTTTTTAGCTTCATTTTTCAAGGCGAAGATGTTTCTACTTGAAAGAAAGGCTGGAAACAAAATTAAAGTTAAGAACATATTTTCCATTTTAAAATATTTGTTGTTACAGTATCTGGCCCAGGGATAGGAATTGACAATCTTGCTTAGAACATAACTGAAAAATTTGTTCTTTTACGGGTTTTGAAAATGTTAAAGCACTTTGGGAATCAATCTTCCCATTAATGTCCTAAAATATACTTGCTAATGTCTTCTTGTACAGTATTCCTTAATTTTTCATCTTTCGGTGCTTTTTATTTTTAAACTGTGCTTAACTAAAGAGCCCATTGTTTTACTCTGTTTATATTTTGCTAAGAACTGGCTGGATAAGTTATGAGGTCTAGGTTTATTGGGACCTGCAGATGGTGTAATGGTTATGTCATGGGAATTCCACATGGTCAGCCAAGGTTTGAGTCCTGGACCCAGAGACTTGGAATTCAGTGTGTGAGTGTGTGTGCCCAAAATCTTGAGAGGAGAATGGAGGAGAAGGGATTGCAGCATAGCCTCAGGGGAGATTTCTTGCTTTCTGTCGGTCTCTCCAGCAGGCATAGGCACCCTATAGCAAAGGAAAAAAAAAAAAAAAAAGGAAAAACAAACCCCCACTCCCCCTAAAAAAGGACAAAAAGAATAGATTTATTTAGGTCATGGTTTTGGATGTCCAAGGTCAAGCATATTAGCCATTCTCAGTGTTTTGGTCTTAAGTCATAAGATATAAATTAGCTAACAAGGGAAAAAATAATACTTTCTTTTAGCACCTGATTGGACATACATGTACTATTCCCTGCACTCTCATAGAGAACATTTTTTGGAGAGATTTTCGCTACAGGGCGCGTGTGCTCGCCAGACAGACAGAGAGAGAGAGAGAGACAGAAAGCGAGAAATCACCCCCCAGGGGGGATGGTCACGCCGCAATCCCTTCTCCTCCATTCTCCTCCCGGGATCTTGGGCACGCACGCACACGCACCCAGCGTGAGTTTTAAGCCACTGGGTCCGGGATGCGAACCGCGGTCGACTATGTGGGAATCCAGCGACATAGCCATTACGCTAACTGCTGGTTCTGAGAACATTTTAAACTACAAATACATGTGTTTTTCCCACACCAACAAATTCTCTGACACCATCTTGATGTCTTGAAATTCACTTTTGATGGTATCTGTCTTCGGTTACAATTAGATCCTACAAGGATTCACTCCCATAATCTTCACTCAATTTAAGAAGCTTATGGAAAATCCGACCAATTGATAATCCAGGGTTCCCATAACCTCCTCCTCATTTTTATTAATTTACTAGAATGACTCACAGAACTTAGTAAAACACTTTACTAATGCTTACTAGTTTACTATAAATGATATTGCTTGGAAACAGGCAGATGGAAGAGATGAATAGGGCAAACTACGAAGGGGCAGGGTATAGAGTTTCTATGCCCTCTCTAGATGGACACCCTCCCAGAAACTTGTGTTCATCAACCTGGAAGTTCATCAAATCTTGTTCAAGAGTTTTTAATAGACTTTATTCTCCAGTCTCTACTCTTCTTCTCTATAAATTGATGAATGAAAGTGAAAGTTCCAATCTTCTAATCCTCCCATCATTTGGGTTTTCAAATGATCGGCTTCATTTGGAGGCTATCAGGTCCCCCTACTCCAAGTCACCTCATTAGTATAAACTCAGGTATGATTTTAAAAGCCTTATTATGAATAACAAAAGTGACTTCCATCATTCAGAAAATTCCAAGGGTTTTAGGAGCTCTGTGACAGGTGCTCGAGACAAACACCAAATGTATTCCTTATTGTACTACATCCCCATGGTATCATAGACTTTTGCAGTTCAGTTTTGAGATCTATATATGGACAAGAATTTATAGTAAAGATTCCCACATGTTCATCTGCTGGCAGTTTTAAAATTGTCTGAAAATTAAAGCTGGTTAAATTGATCAATTCTAGAACTTAATCTCAAACATTTAAATGTAGCAGATTGAGGTCAGGGCTGTGAAGAATATTTTAATGTCCTCCCAATTGAATGTGAAAGCTGTGTTTGAAAAACATTCATTTAGATCATACCCCATAAAATATAGATGACTTGTTTGGCCCCAATTTTTTGCAGTCATATATTTTCTTCTAGGCCTTCACTTTTAAAGTTGAAAATTTTGTCATAATCTGTGGGAATCTCTCCTATGACTCTCTCCTTTGACATGTATTTCTTTTCACAATGCCTACTAGTCATTGCTGTATTCTATTTGTGGATCTAAGTTTGTTGATTTCATCAATACCTATAAAGTCAAGTGTGTCATCTTTAGCAAATGTTCTTTTTGTTTTATTATTTATACCATTCATTTTTGTTTGGAGATCTTTTCTAAGAAACGAGCTATGGGTTTCTACATGCACACATCACTCAAAAGAACCTAATTTGAATTTTACTATACTTTCCTTGATCTCCTTTGGGTTTTATTGGTTTTATTTTAAAACTATCTCATTCATCTTAACATATCTCCTGAGACTTATATCAAAGCTGTTGCTGTTTTTATTGTTAAACAGTTAGTTGGAAGAGAATTAATTAAATCCATTAATCTAGGAGATGAAAGGGATCATAAGTGAGTGAAATATTCAAACAATAACAATTTCTAACTATTCTTTAAGAGAAAAATGACTTTTTCTGTTAATGTTAATAGGTGAAAACTTGAAGATCTCTTGTTAGTGTGACTCTCTTTTCCTTCTTATACAGGTCTCGTTGGGTGACCCTTGATATATGCATAAACTGTACATATGCTTTAGATAGAAATAATCTGTTCTTAAGTCTTCCATTTACTAGTAGATACTTCTCTTTTACATTTACCTTTCTCTTCTAAATTTGAATCCCTCCCCCAACAGATTTAATTTTTCTTTTTTACTTTTGGAATTGTTTTCTTAAATTCTTCAAACTGTATTACTCTTTTTTAAAAATTTGTTTACATTCATTCACTTAACATCATCACAGCATACAAAATATATTATTCTTACCCTTATAAAATGTTAAATGTTGCTGAGTCAGTAGGTAGTGGAAAGGTGGCTGGATTCCAGTGACCAGCTGCATGATTTGAGTTCTGGACCCAACATCTTGAAAATCATGCCGGTTTGTGTGCTTGTGTGCTCAATATCCTGAGATAAGAATGGAGAAGGGACTGAGCCTGGCCATTCTCTCCTGGGTGTGTGTGTGTTGGGGTGATTTCTCACGTTCTCTCTGTTTCTCTCTCTGCTTTTCTGTCTCTCTTCTCTTTCTCTAGTGAGTGGATGTGTCTTATATCAAACTACAAAAAGAAAAATATAATAAGTAAATATTGTATTATTTGACAAATGTTTCATTATTGCATAGATCTCTTAGAGCACCTCTAAAAAAATTAGCTCTACATATGAGTGTGTTCACACTTTACTCAAAATTTATTCAAGATATCGGGAATACCAAATGCACAAAAGGGACAGAGAGCACACTGACTACCAGGGATTCCAGCAAATTGTACTAAGAAATCAAACATTCAGTAGTGGCATCCTTGAAGTCAATCACAAATTTCCCAAGGATTCCCTATTAAAAATATGAAATTCTCTCTCTTTCCCATGTAACTAAGATTCAACGTTCATGGGAGAAAGTCTTCTATATGTTTGTTTCTTCTCCTCCACTTTCTCCTGTACAATGTATGCTTCCTCATGCACTCAATTCATAACCCTGGCCTTGATCTCCTTCACTTTTTTTGCTTTTTTTAATTTATTGTTTGGCAATACGATAATTGCTATTTAATTAGATAGAGTTCAGCAGCTCACAGTAATAAAAATATTTAACTGTATTTTATCTCACATAAACTTCTTGCTAACATGTAAGACTTATACTACTATTGTAGTGATTGGAAAATTGGGACCCAGAGGGTTTAGCTTGTCTGAGTATCTATGTTGTTCATTATGATGTTGTGTCTCATATCTCAAATGTAGATCATATCAAACAAAAAAGGTACAGCAATCATGCAGTAACTTGACACAAAACAACAGTGACAAAAAAATTAAAGAATTTCAATATGTTTGACATAGAGCAGATTGTGTAGAAAAGTGGTGACCAACATTGAATATATATTGTAAAAAATAGCATGTGGAAAAGGAATAGTGTTGTCCCAAGTGGAATTTTGATTCATATTTTAGATCAAAAAGATGAAAGGGGATTTTAAAATTTACAAATATTTTAAATAGCATTTAATTTGTCTAGAGGGGGACAAAATAGCAGCTTTGTAAGATTCTCAGATATCTACACGAGTGAACATGAGTATGGAACTATAAAACAAATGTCTTTGTTGTCTAAAGGAACAACTCTGTTCCCATGAAAAAGAAATTACATATTAATACCTGCCTATTCCACAGCGTACCAATGTCAGGTTATAATGCACTGTGCAGGAAGTACTTATCTGATTTCTCTTTTTCTCCTACCTAAATCCATCCTCAAAGCTAAAAATCATTGTTAGCAAAATAAGAAAGAAAGAACATTTCTCTATTTTTTTCTATGATATGAGATTATCATTTTATTAGTTTTAGAGATCCTGAAAAAATGCAGATTTGCTAGTTTTGAAAGTCTTCCAATATTCAGGAGAATCAAAGAATCATTATAGGGATTACTTTAAGAAATTAATTAATTAGTTAATTTAAATTTGACCAGAGAGGGTCTGAGTGAAAGAAAGGGAGAATGCCAGCTACCAGATCTGGGACTCGAACTGCTGTCAGGCATGTGGGGGTCCAACTCCCTAACCACCACGCCACCTCTCAGCCCCATTACAGAGATAGTTTTAATAGTAATTTTTCGTTTGTTTGTTTTGATTTGGTTTTAGTTTTGCTATAGAGTGCATGAGCTCACCAGGGACAGAGAGAGACAGAGAGAGGAAAAATGAAAAATCACACTCTAGAAAGGATGGCTATGCCACCATCCCTTCTCCTTCATTCTTCTCTTAGGATTTTGGGCACGTGCAGCCCCCCCCCACACACACACACACACATTTTCAAGCCACCAGATTCAGGACTTGAACCACAAAATCAGCTATGTAGGATTCAGCACCTTAACCTTCTCACTACCTGCTGGCCCAGCAGCAGTGAAAAACTTATATGGTTTTAAGGTAATCAGAGTTAAGAAAATAAATGTCATTATTATAAATGCTCTAGAAAATTCATCATATTTTAAAAGTGTATTTCTTTTATGAGAGAGAGAGATGAAGGATCACAGCAATAGGTGTGCAGTCATGTTCAGGCTGACCTAAGGCCCAAACCCAGGCCTTCCACATAGCTCCAGGACTGCACCACAGCGCCCAGCACCTATGCAACCACACTGGGCCACAAACTCACTCTTTTTAACTTAATTCTTTAAATATATGATATATTTAGTTATAACAAAATATTAAATTAACTGTTGCCACAAAAATATCCTAAACTAGATCCCCCCAAATCAAAAACATTGTCCTTACATTGGAGAGACACTAAACAAAATAACACACTCAAGTTATTTTGATGTCAATGTAGCAGCAAAATTTATATATAATTTTGTATTTTAAGAAGGTGCTTTTTGAAAACTGAAGAGTCTTCTTGAAACTTATCAATATAGATAGATAGCAGTGACAGGAAGTTGAAGTTTAACCCTGAATCAAACGTATTACAGACTTAATTTACTTTTTACAACAATCCTATTGGATAGATGTTATTATCGATCTCTAGTTCACAACAGAAGAAATTTGGCTCTGAAAAAAAGTTGGGGCTGACCATGTAGTGGTTAAGTGTGGTACGTAGACAACTGTGTCTCATATGGCCAACCTCAGCCCAGGCAGAATGAACAACATACCAGGCTCATGTATGTTGTCCAAAAGATTCTAAGGTTCATACCAAACCTAAAACCTTTTTTATTTCTTTTCTTTGTTGGCATAGTAAGAGTTTTTGGTCAATCTGAAGTGTGAAGCATTTGTACCTTCTTATATTGACCTAATAAAATACTAGTTTTTAATAGACATTTTTTTAAACCTTCTATAATTTAATAATGATTACTTAAGATCTAACAAATTCTTGAAAAATATTCATGAAACATCAACAGTTAATATTCAAAACATGAAATCTGGACTTAGATTTTAATTTGCTTCTGATATAATATTAAAGTAAAATATGCATAAAATATTAATGTTATATTGGTTTTAAATTTATTTTTTATTTCAGAATAAAGCCTTCTTAACTAGATCTTTTAATATTGAAAGGCATTTTGAAGCACTTACTTCTTGATAACTTAAATAATTTAGTAATAATTAAATAATAATTTAATATAGTCATACTGAAAAAATATTATCTTATATGTAGCAGTTTTTTATATTAAAATGAAAGCATTAGAATATGTATGGGAAAATGATATATTATGATCCTCACTCTCATGGAAGTATTGAAAATGAAATTGAAACACTTTAGTTTTTCAACCCAAACCAAAAATATCCATATCTCTAAACTTCATGTAACAGACACTTGCTATTTAACTTATCTTAAGCTATTAAAAACACTATATCAGGCCAGCAAGAGACATGGTGATAAAGGTACTAGACTCCCACATGGCCAACTGAAGTTCAAGTCCCAGATCTGTTGGCTTGAAAATTACTCTGGGCACATGTGTGTGCATGCACAAAATCCCAAGAAGAGAAGGGATTGCAGCGTGTCCATCCATCCTAAGGGAAATTTCTCACTTTCCCTCTCTCTGTATCTTTCTGTCTCTCTCCTCTCCCACAAGCACATGTACCCCATGACAAAAAAAAAAAAAAATTGTATACTGACTATATAAGAATCACTTCTTATATACTTCTTCTATTACTATGTTCAATACATAATGACTTCAGAATTTAATTTTTGGATTCAGGCATAAGGTTTTCCAATACCATTCAAAAAAATGAGAAAATTCTCTAATTAATTGGAACACAACTATTATAATCGATTCTTAAATTGAGTAAGTTCTTTCTTTTCTAGACAGGTCTATTTTAAAAATGTGCTATGTGGTGCGTGTGCTTGCTGGATAGAGAGAAAGAGAGAGAGAAAGCAGTTCCTCCCTCCTCTTCCCTCCTCAGCCTCTATGGGAATAGTCACATCACAGTCCCTTTTCCTCCATTCTCCTCTAGGGATTTGGGGCATGCAAGTATATGGACCGAGAACGTTAGGCGTGTGTATTCTAGCTGCCTTCACCATCACACCACCAGCTGGTCCTGAAAACATAAGTTCTGTGTTTCCTGCTTCCTGTGGTGCATACATCAAGATCACATGTCTTGGTGTTTTTGTAGGTAGACTTTCCTATGTGACTGAGCTCTGACCATGATCATATGGGCATAGATGTGATATACACCATTTCTAGACCTGGTCCCTAGAGCCCTTCCCTGTGTGGCCTTTTATTTTCTTTATCTCTTTGCCAGGCGAAATATTACAGATTTCAGAAGATGGTATAGTTTAAAAACAAAAGAACCCTGAATATCTCATCATTGTGTGAAGCGGATCCTCTGCTGACCTGTATTGGATTGTTTCATGAAGAAGAAATAAACATTTATTATACAAAGCCACTGAAATTGTGTTCTTTCCATTGCAGTGGTGAGCTGTCTCCTGGTTGCTTCATCTCTGTGTATAACATCATCCTTCTGTAAAAATTCCTCAGGTCACTTCTCTCTCTCTCTCTCTCTTTCTCTCTCCATTAAAGCAGAATTTTAATCATGTTTCTCTTCTGCTCCAAACCCTCCAATAGGGCCAGCCTGAAGATTGGTGGTAAAAGGAGCCAGATCCCACCTAGTCAAATTACATGTTTCAATTCTGAGGCCAGTCATTATGGAACAAAGAAATGGGTTGTTATCTATTGAAGATAACTTTATAGTATTGTTAACTGGACTGGCGAGAAATGTACACATGTTGGAATGTTCACTTTGCAAGCTGAGTAACATGGTTGAATGTATCAAAGAAATTGAAATTTAAAAAAATAAAGGAAAAAATAAATAATTTCTTTTCCAACAATGAAAAATTATCATGGGTGACCTAATGAATTTGACTCGTATCCCAAGATACAATGAATCATATCAGATTTCAAATGAAAAATGCCTAATATAGTTTTACTACAACAGAGGTATTGTCCAGTTATTTTAAAGGTACTCTGGCCGAGTTTATTCTGGAGCTGATGTAAAATGCTAGAGAAAAAGAATAGTTTAGTCCCATTGTTTGAGGTTAAAAATCACTGAGTGATTTACTCAGATGGTTATATAAATCTAGGGGAAGGACCAGATGTTAGTAAGTCAAATATAAATCTAATATCAATGTCAAAATGGTACACTTTTGAGTATAGTAAAAGAAAAAAAATGTGTTCTGGTTAATATCATTGAATAGGTAGACTACAATAATATTTCATGGGACTTGAAAGTATATTCATTGAAAAGTTTGGGAGTCAGGTTATCTTGCATATTATACCACCTTGTCCCAATAGCTTCTTATCACACTTTAATTTTCTTATCTCAAAAAGGAAGATGATCTCTCTACCTCAAAGTTCTTTGAGAACCAATGAGCTACTTCTGACCAATGATATATCTGTGCCTAGTAAATAGTATAAAATGTAGTTACCAAGTGTCTCTGATTGCATGGTTGACATTGCTAATTTAATCACCCAGAAACTTAGGATCAGGGAGTTTAAATAACGTTCTCAATAACAAACATTGTAATAATGAACATACGGACACTGCTGCCTTGTGGTATATGACAGAACTGAAGTAGATTTTATTCCATGCTGAAGTCTTACTCTATACTCTGTGTAATTCATTGTAACACTTTGCTTCCAAAGGCTAGTGTGCCTTAAGCAAATTAATAAACATCATTGACGAAATTCAGTACACTCGTCATGTATTAATTTTTTAAATCCAGAACTGTAGAGGCAAAGCATTTCTTTTACTCATTCCTTTTTAGGATAAAGGCAATGGGAAATAGACTAGCAATAATCATACCTAACATAAATAACTAGGTATAGAATTAGTAAGAATTATTTACATAGTGCTAAGAATAGATTATCACTATAAACATGAATGACTTATCGAGTTCCTCAATATTAACATCCTTAAGAAATGTATTCCAGACCAACAGTTGGCATATAGGTTAAGGCACTGAATCCCACATGGTCAGCTTCGTGTTTCGAGTTCTTGGTCCAGCTACATGAGACTCAGGCCAGGTGCGTGTGCATGCATGCCCAAATTCCTGATAGGGAAGTGGAGGAGAAGCGATTGTGGTACAGCCATCCCCTCTGGGGGCTGATTTCTCTCTCTCGCTCTCTTTCTGTGTCTCTCTGGCAAACCTATGGACCCTATAGCAAAACTAGAAAAATAAATAAATACATACATACTCAGAAATAACTTACATCTTTTATTTTGAATTTATGCATCATCACTCTCAGTTAATTTGTGTTTAAAAATAATTTATGGAATAAATTTAATTACTCCATCTTGACTCATCAAGAAACAGATTAAAATATTGCCAGTTATCAAATGATCAAGAACGATTTGTTTATAGGTATGTTTTAATTAATTTGGATTGATATTTTTCTGTCTTATGTCATAATCACAGTATCATGATAAAAATAATTCTACTCTATAAAGATAATGAGGAAATTACAATATAAACATGAATTTAGATTCAAAAGATAGCTATAGTTTACTACAAACCCCAGAACAAACTGCCTCAGAAAATAAGGTATAGGAAGAAAGATCTGATTTTCCCAAGTATTTCCTATCATGACTTTTGGGTATTTTGTATTGAGTAACATATTGTGGGGATATCAGAAAAATCAATAGTTCATACTCCTCAAGTACCCAGTGCATTTAAGATACACAAGTGACTCTTTGCTACACATGAATGCTATTTTTCTGGAGGATATGATGAGTAGATGGGAAATACGTTGATCTTTTGAATCTGAGATATTGGTTACTAATGATCTAGAGATGAAAGACTTTGGAACCCAATTATAGTTTCTTTTCCTATCCAAGTCTTTTTATAGATAACTTTTTAAATAATAAACCATATTTTCATGTATATTATAGAATCATGATGGGAATATTAAATGAACATGATCCTTTTCCCAAATGGCTTATATATTTTATGAGACTATTCATTGGTTTTAGTGGATTTGTTATGTAGTCTTTGGGCATTCTTAAACCCACAGCCTAAAAGAGGAAATGACTTAAACATTAAAAATGAAATAAGAAAATAGTACACTGTTAAAGGATCTCAGCTTTGTAGCCAAGATTTTACGTCTTCCTCTTTGACTCAAGGAGGACAGCATCGCCAGTGTTTTAAATAAGCAATATGATGTGATCACAGAGTAACTGCAGGGATACCATATGAAACATCTTAAAGAAAGTCTGCTCAAAGGAAGTTTTTTTAAATGCTATTGACGCTTTCTCTACTCTTTAAAACTTGATCTCTGTTGCTAATATAATTTTTTAAAGCACATGAAATATTTATAGTCAATAAAAAAATTTTAAAACCAAAACATGCTCTGTGTTTCTGTTAATAGTTTCTTCTTTCCCTTAGTTTATAGAATATTATTTTATTGGCGAAAACAGAGAGCATTGATTCCATGTGTTATGCTCTCAGACTTTTCTTTTTTAATAAAAGTCACTTTAAATGGGGTCAAATATGTATTTTAAGTTATGAAAAAGTAAATGTGATTATCTACACACTATTTAAAATAGATATTTCAGATAGCTGTACACATATTAGATATATATAATGTTCTCATAAGGTGCATACTCTGATAAAAGAGATTTCTTAAATAGAGTGGTGATTAGACTTGGTGGCACAGTATTTTAATATTTTAAAGTATCAGCATGTTTCTCATGCTATAATGAGCAATGAATTTAATGACTCTTTCAGTATTTATTATTATTATTATTACTTTGCAGTCTTGCATTTAGCTGAAACGTATTTGTGCCAAGACATAATTTTTCATTTTTTGTGTCTCAAATATAGACCATATATAGGTACATTCAAACACTTATTGAATTTTTAAATGACTTTCTATTTTAGGGCAAAATAGTATTACGACTTAATATCAGATTACAAAGAAAAACCTATTTCTGAAGGAATTTTACTTTATGAAAGTAGCAGTGTCTGGGGGTCACATGAAAGGACTTTCTTCTCTCTTTCGGGTCTAAGTGGCTAAGAACCTGATGCTCATGTATGGAAGAAATGTCTCTTTCTGCTCATCTTCAACTTAGTTTCCTTGACTAGAGAGAAGCTTGACTTGTCTCAATGGAAAACGGAAACATACCACCGCTAAGCATATTTCTGTTATATTTCTTTGGTCAATAAGCATGTACTCACTTTGCATTTTTTGCGCATTTGAGTAAACATCTTATTCTTGACATTGTCAGACACGAAGAAAAGTAGATAATAGTTTACTAACCCCCCACTTACCTATTGTACAGCCTCCACAATTATAAACATGTAATTCTAAAGAGTTTATCTATACACCTCCCTCTCCTAGATAATTTTGAATAAATTACAGACTATATATAACTTATCCATAAATATATCAGCACACTTCTATAAAAAATTTCTCCTATCATTTTGCTTATTCAATCGACTATAAATTGCATATAATTATTATGTGCAACATGATATTTTGAAATGGTATACAACAATAGATGATGCCTAAAACATTTTCATTCCTTTCTACATTAAATATCTAGCCAGTTTACCTGATCGTCTTATAGTATTTTAAAGAGTTTTTGTGACATCATGTCCAAATTTGTATATTTTGTATATTGCAATGAGTTGACACATTTCTTAAATTTTATTTAATTTATATGATCATCTCTTTCTCTCTCTCTCTCTCTCTCTCTCTCTCTCTTCTCTTTGAACTGTTTATATTTAGGAAACTAGTAATTCGACCTCTACTTTCTCAGCCTGAAATTTGCCAATTACCCCCTTAGTGTGTTATCTAACATACTTCTTACTTCATTGAGTATCTTGTAAACTGGTGGCTAGAAAATAAAGGAAGAAAAACTAATAAGATTTCGTTTTTGTCAAGAATATTTTTGAAGTGAGGTCATAATATGATTCTAACAAAAAGGATATAATGTCTTCTGTTTCCCTTAATATGATCATTGTCTAAGCTCATTTTTTAATTAGAGGTTGAAAACCCTGTCACTTAAAAGTTCGAGCACTAGACAATGAATAGCAGTAATATAACTGACCCCACATAAGAAGGTCCCAGGTTCCCGTCCCAAGGCCTCTCTATATGTGCTAGCACTCACATGCCAAATGGTTGTAACGTATGCTGGCTGAGACCAGGGGTTGGTCATGGCGAGAGGACTGCTGAGGGTGCATTCCTCATCCACCCCTATCATGACAAGATAGATTCTTTTTAATCCTGTCAATGTTTCCTTATGAATAAGAGAAATCTTTCATAAAACCCTTCCTTTAGCTACTTAGTTATTCTGAAGTACAGTTTCATAAAAAGTCGGGATAAAATTACTCTTTTTTTTTTTTTGGAGAGATTTTCACTGTAGGGCGCGTGCGCTCGCCAGACAGACAGAGAGAGACATAGAGACTGAAAGCGAGAAATCACCCCCCAGGGGGGATGGTCACGCCGCAATCCCTTCTCCTCCATTCTCCTCTCGGGATCTTGGGCACGCACGCACACGCGCCCGGCGTGAGTTTTAAGCCACCGGGTCCGGGACACGAACCGCGGTCGACTACATGGGAGTCCAGCGACATAGCCATTACGCTAACTGCTGGTTCCCAAATTACTCTTTTTTTTAATCAATTTTTTCTTTATATGTGTTCTCTCAATAATCCTTTAAAAGTAAGTTCACTATATAAAATTATTTTTTGAAGGTGAACTTTAAGTGAAAGGGGAACATTATTAATAATTATCCTAATGCAACAGGGTAAGCCAGGCTGTCTGCCTTTGGTAAACAAGAATGAACAGTCACTCCATCCAAGGCTGAACAATGAGTTTTTTGGTTTCGATTTTTGTTTTGCTTTTTAAGTCACCATAAATTCACATATTTGAATTTATTTGTCATTTTCAATACTTCAATTAGTTACATGTATTGAATCTCAGGTAAAGTTTGTGGTTGAGTCTGTTGTCCATAACCTCACAAGTCCTTATAATCTTCCTTTCTTTCTGGTATGAAAAGGTTTTTTGAAATCATCTTGTATATTTCATGCATAAAATCTGGAATAATTTATTTAAGGAGCCCTGCTTCTTCACTGTTAGAAATGATTTTTAAAAAATAATTATTTATTTAATTTTATTTATTTATTCATTTATTTTAATTTGACCAGAGAGAAACAGAGAGAGAGAGAGAGAGAAAGTGAGAAAGCAAGCCACCAGGTCCGGGACTCAAACCGTGGTCGGCCATGTGAGAGAGTCCAGCGCCTTAGCCACTATGCCACCTGCTGGTCCTATAGAAATATTTAAACACCAAAATCTGAGCACCAGACTGTTCATTGATACAGGTATTTATTTTTTTTTCAGGGTCTTACTGAGGGCAGAGCTAGAAAATGTTTTTTGTTTTTGTTTTTTGGGGGTTTTTTGGGGGTTTTTTTTGGAGAGGTTTTCGCTACAGGGCGCGTGCGCTCGCCAGACAGACAGAGAGAGACATAGAGACAGAAAGCGAGAAATCCCCCCCCAGGGGGTATGGTCACGCTGCAATCCCTTCTCCTCCATTCTAGGGCAATGCATGCACACGTGCCCGGGGTGAGTTTTAAGCCACCGGGTCCAGGACCCGAACCACGATCGACTACATGAGAGCCCAGCGATATAGCCATTACACTAACTTCTGGTTCCCTAGAAAATGTATTTTAAAAGATAAAATAGACTATAAATATTTGTTCCATATTCAAATCAAATGTTGGCTTTAGTGCTTGTACTTACACTCTTCACTTAATCTTAGCTAAAAGGTTGAAAAACAATGTTGATTAACCTCTTTATTCTTTTTTTATACCTTATTTCCCATAAGTGATAATTCGGTTTCTCAATGATGCTTTACCTCATAATACAAATACAAGACTTTTATATACCATAACCAACACTACCACCAGCAATTGATTATTGACAAGAGTTTAATTTTTTTCTTGATTTTGGTTTCTTTTGCAATTCTTTTCTTCTTAGAATATATATATATGTATGTATACACACACACACACTAGGCTAGTGTATTTTAGAATGTCTTAGAATAGTTTCTCTTTGGTGGTTTTAGTTTTGTCATCAATTTGATATATTGGGTTATCTGAAAAGTCATAATGAGTTTTTGCATAAAAAAATACCTCATGACTTTCAGACGACCTAGTATTATTAGGTTAATTTGTTCCATTTGCTTTAGACTTTTATGAATTACTTTTTTGAAGTATTTTTAGTTTTAAAAATAATTATTTTATTTCAAAATCAAATCTAAAAAGTGAATATATTCAGAGAGGTCTACCATCTATTACCTATATACACATGCATACAGTACTTATACACACATACATACAGAGACACATAAACATACACACATACTAGTTTGTGGTCACTTGCTATGCAGTAGTAAAAAGTGAATGTATCCTTATTCTGAAAATAAGCTCAAATTGACTACTTTGAGATTTCATAATGTTTTTTTTGGGGGGGAGAAGTTTTTGCTGCAAGGGCATGTGTGCTTGCCAGAAAGACAAGGCGAGACAGAGAGATAGAAAGTGAGAAATCACCCCCCAGGGGGGATGGCCATGCCACAATCCCTTCTCCTCCATTCTCCTCTCAGGATATTGGGCACACATGCACACACGCCCGGCGTGAGTTTAAGCCACCAGGTCCTGGACTCGAACCACGGTCAGCTACATGGGAGTTCGGCAATATAGCCATTATGTTAACTGCTGGTCCCGAGATTTCATAATTTTTAAACTCCTTGCATTTTTTTTTCCAGTTGTAAAACTACAATTTCACAAAAGATTGTAAACATTTTACACACTAGTCAGATCTTACTTTTAGGCAAAGTGCTATTTTGATAAATTAACAAATACACCCTGTTGAGAACTATTTCAGACATACAAAAAAGATTTTTATACATTTTTCTTTTGTAAACAAAAATTTATCATTTGTAACTCTTTCTTTCTTTCCTTTTTTTTTTTTTTGCCTCACAATCACCATCTACCACTCACTCTCTACCCACTAGTTTCTCCCCTTACTGTCACTAGCGTCCATGTCAGTCCTCTCCAGCCTCATATCTTCAGATCTCTCAGCCTCTGCCATAGAGTGCAGACACTCAGTACAAATTGTATAGGGATATACAATATGTATCTTTTGAAGTCTGGCTTGCTTCACTCAACATTAAGTCTTCTATAGTCATCCATTTTGAGTCAAATGATAAGCTCTCATTGTTTCTCAAAGCTGTCTAATATTCCATAGTATATATTTCCCACAGTTTTTCAATTCATTTATCAGTTTTGGGACACTTAGTTTGGTTCCATGTTTTAGCAATTACAAATATGGGTGTTTAGATGTCTTAACAATTGATTGTTGTCTTATCTTGATCTAATCACACAATAGAGATTATGAAGCTCATATGTTACTTCAACTGTTGCTCTAACAAACCTTTTGGGCCTGTTAGTAAATTATTGGTAAAACTGTGATTTGCCAGATTTGGGTGATTTGTCCCCACCCTTTATTATTTGGTGTTCAAGATATATTTTTCCACCTACATTTGCTGTTAAGGTATCATAAGTTTGACTTTTCTCTTATTTCTTTTTTCTATGGGTTCTTGAAAAGGTTCAGAAAGTATACTTTTACCTCTGTCGTTCTACTGCATTGCAGAAGTATTTAGTTTTTACTATTGGAATTAAATGGGACTTTTGTCATCACCAACAACATGAGAAAATATAACTGAGGTCCAGTTAATTGTAGAGACAGAATTTGAACCAAGAAAACTCCAAATGAGTGATGTAAATATACTCAGTACATTCTGCTTCCTCTCTCACACCATCCTGAAATTTCTTTGTTTGTGTGAGGGACCAAATTTTTGCCCTCAAAATGTATGCAGTTGTTTTAGCAAAAATAAGCATTCCAGAGTTTAAAATTTCATGAGCAACAACAGATGAATGTGAGAAACCTGAACATTTTCTTATCTGTTTACATAGTAGCTTGACCACCTTGTACTATGATGTTGTAATTTAGCACCTAGAACAGTAATTCTCACATTTAAATGTATACGAATCATTCTAAGATCTTTTTAAAGTTCAAGTCCTAGGGCCAGCAGGTGGTGTGGTAGCTAAGGCAGTGAAATCCCACATGACCAACCATGTTTGAATACCAGACCAGATGGCTTGAAAATAATGCCATGTGCACGTGTTTGTATATCCAAAATCCCAAGGTGAGAATGCAGTAGAGGGGTTGTGGTGTGGCCATTTCCCTGAGGAATGATTTCTCACTTTCCCCCTCTCTGTATTTCTCCAGTGAGCATATGTGCCCTATGCAAATAAATAAATAAATAAATAAATAAATAAATAAATAAATTTGGACCCAGTAAACATTTTGTGGCACCTGAGAGTCTGTATTTCCTATAAACTCTCATTTGACGCCAATTCCGATGATACAAGGACATCACCTTCAGTAGCAAGGGCCTAAAAGACCCATTAATGCATTTCAGGTAACTGTATTTTGTGATCTTATACAAAAGTGTGTGTGTGTGTTTGTGTTTGTGTGTGTGTAGAATGAGAGAGAAAGGGTGAAGCATTCTATAGTTTTCATGATTTTAAAGGGATTTGTGTACTAAAAGTGTAAACCATTAACCTAAATAAATTAATTTCAAACTCTTAAGGATAAGTATAAAACCCCTCATAACCTTTCTCATTTTTCTCCTCAGCTGCCTGTTAAGTATCTCTCAGTCTATCTAAGCTCAGAATTTGTTGTAAACTCTAAAATAATCTGTAATTTCAAATAGCTACCACTTCAAATAAAATTTAAATTGTCTTCTGTTCTTGCAAATGTTTTATATAATTCCATTAATTCTTTCAACTAATACTTGACAAATATCTTATTTAAATGTTATATTTTATGCAAAACCTCAAGGATATAAAAATATGTAATTTTCTCTACCTGAAACATTACAGTAATTAGTTGTTAAAAGATATCTTATTTTAGTAAAATATTTCTCTTTGAACCAAGTAATGAAAGGTTTAATTAACAGATAAGAAAGAAATAAAGTAAGAAAGAAGAAAGAAACAAAAAGAAAGTAATAAAGTAAGACAAAGAAAGAAAAAATAGAACAAGAAAAGAAAGGAAAAACATGATAGGAGGCAGAAGAAAAAGAAAGAGAACAAAAGAAGAAAGGAAGGTAAGAAAGAAAAAGATCCAGGGTGGTAGATGTGAAGGATTTGGATCAGAATGTCTTAAGACTAACACAATTTGTTGGCATTGCACTTATCACCTATAAAAGATCTTAAAACATAATATTGAAACTTTTTTAATAGTGATAATTCATAAAATCAGAAATCTCTATAAGACAAATCTTTTCAGAGCTACAACAGTTCATTTGTTTGTTTGTTTATCATACCCGCAAGAGAGCTGCTAAGAATAAAAGTTAACATTAGTCTATTTCCAAAGGAAATTATCCAATAGGATGGGGAGGTTATAGACAAGAAAACATATGTTCAAGATGGTTGAGTAAACTAGTCAATATTTTATTTATACATGGGTTCACTGAGTTTTCCCAAAAGCTTCCATTCATTCGTTGACAGGGATGTCAGATAAGAGTGTACAAATATTGATTTATAAATTGTAATGAGCTATTTTCATAATGGAATAGTAGTTTGAATTTATCTTCATTGCTAGGGTCTTCACACAGATGTGGGGAATGGATCATAATGGCAGACACTGGCAAAACATTTTACAATATAAACCACAAAACATCTACCAATGGGATATTATCTTTCTGCTTTGGTAGTTCCCTCAGTACATTTCATGGATACACTACAAATAAGTAATTTCTACACCATGCTAAACCATTGTAAAGAAATATAGTAAAAAGCAGATCAATAAATAAGAACAAATATTAATACCTATAATAAGGCCAGTTGGTGGCATGTAAGTTAAGGTGGCTGGGTCCCACATAACTGACTGTACAGTTCAAGTCCTGGATACACCAGGCCTGTTTGTGTGCATGTCCAACATTCTGAGTGGAGAAATGAAGGGATTTTGGCATAAGCGTTCCCCATGGAGATAGCTTTTTCGCTTTCTCTCTCTCTCTTTCTCTGTCTCTCTCCAGTGAGCACATATACCCTCTCAAAAATTACAAATAATAATAACAATAATAATAATACCTGAAATAATTTACCAAAATTTCTTACAAAATAATTCACTAAATGCATGTACATACATTGGAAGTTTCATCTAGATCTGATGCGTTATAGCAAATATTCCTTGTCCACCTCAGTGTATTTCGCTTCCTTCTGCTCATTGTACCAAGGTCTGTCCTCATTTATGTGCATGCTATTCCTGGTGAATAGAAAAGAAGTTGCATAGATACCTTGTCATTATTAATCACCGTCTCCATTGTCAAAAGCTATTTGCAGATATTTTATCTCATTCTATCTAAAAATTATTCTGATGTATTTATGGTTTGCTCTTCTTTTGTACTACAATTTGGTACATGAAAATGGTGCTCTACAAATCAGGGAGTAGCGAAAGTAATAATTTGTCCACACAAATTCGAGTCTGATGTACTACTGTTCTCTAATGTCTCTCATATTCATCTTTGCATCACCAAGCCCTGTGGATTTTTTTAGATGTGCCAAGAAAATTGCAGCTATTTAAAATAACCTAGAGAGGGAGAATGATAGGCAATATCCTAACTACCTTGGCCCTTTACATTTCAGCAGCCTTGTTGCCAAGGAAACCACTTGGGACTTTAGGGAAATGTGTGGATATTTAAAATGGATTGTGCCTGTATATAGACAGACACGGGCACAATTCACATTACAGAATAAAAAGCACCCAGTTCTGCAATATTAAGCTTGGAATTTCAAGGGCTGAAGATGGAAAATAACAAAATGCAAAGTTTATTGTCTTATACGCCAATGCATGTGTTGGATATCATATTTCAGATTATTATTAGGCTAGGCTGTTAAAGATAAAAATAAGTAGAATCTATCTGGAAGTGTAAACTGCCATATAAATTCGACATTTCCATTTGTATTTGGGATTTGCAATTTTAATGTTACACCACCATTTTGACAATTAATTCCCAAGGTATGTTTCAGTTTTTAAAATCTAAAGAGGAAGAAAGATAAATTCCTAGTTGGGGTATTTCCAGAAATTGGTTGAATTCTATATGTGGCCAGATATGAATCTTTACTCAAAATGCTGTGAATAAAGTGCAGACATTAGAACCTGGCTCACATATTAAAGCTCTGGAGTGAGACTTTTAGTTTGTTTATGTGTATTTGTGTGACTTCTTATTTTGATTTCCTTACCAATGTTTGCTGAAGACTGGGTCTTCCTAGTGAAACTACTGACTGCATTATATGAAGCAAGTATACAAATTGATTACCAAATATTATAGTCACATATACTAATGGTTAAATTTTTAATCTATGCTCAGAATATTGTTATTCCCAGAGGTGTGGATTGACTTTTCCATATTCTGCATATACTTATGTCACACTGGAGATTCAGCTTCACAGCTAGTGCTTAAGGAATAGCACAGCCTGTACCCATTCATCTTAATGAACTCCAGAACATCTGTCCAAAACGTCTGTGAAGCAGCAAGTCTTTGACCAGGCAATGTATATGTTTGTTTTTACAAAGATTTAACTGATGGATGGTGACATGGGAGCCCCCACTTGCCACAGTTTCAGATTGTAAATAGTGAAAATCCAAAAAGTCAAAAGTAAAAGATGATGTAAGGATTAATTTTATGTGTCAACCTGACTGGGCCATGGTCTGTCCAGATATTTGGTTAAACATTATTTTATGGGAAAGTGCTCTGAATGCACATTTCTCAAAAGAAGACATATAAACATCCCAAAAGTATATGAAAAATGTTTAACATCATTAATAATCAGGGAAATGAAAATCATGTGTGCAAATCATGTGAGTGTTTTTAGATTAGATTAACATTTGAACTGAGTAAAGCAAATTGAGTAAAGTTGACGGAATAAAGCAGTTAGTCCTCCCTAACACTGGTGCTACCATTCGCTCAAAGACTTGAATAGAACAGAAGTCACTGTAAGGGAGAATTCACTCCTGTACTGTATGGTCTCTGAGCTGGAACGTTGATCTTCTGTCTTCAGACTCCCACCTGGACTGGAATTTAGAAGTAGAATTCCTGGATCATGGGGCAGTTCTATGTTTGGTTTCTTGAAGAATCTCCATATTGTTTTTCATAATGGTTGTACGCCCTTACATTCCCACTGACAGTGTAGTAGAAGTTCCCTTTCTCTGCATTCTCATCAGCATTTGTTGTATTTTGTCTTTGGGATGATATCTAACTAGTGTGAGGTGATGTCTCACTGTGATTTGGATTTGCATCTCCCTGATAATTGGTGTAAAGCATTCTTTCATATACTTTTCGGATGTTTGTATGTCTTCTTTTGAGAAATGTATATTCAGAGCACTTTCACCTTGTATGTGCATACCACATTTTCTTTATCCATTTGTCATTTAATGGACACCTAGGTTGATGTCATCTTAAATATTTGTGAATAATGCTGCAATAAACATTTGAGTGCAGATCTTTATGACATATTGAGTTTCTTTTTTTAAGAAATAAACCTAAAAGGGGATTGTTGAATCATATGGTAGTTCTATTTTTAGATTTTTGAGGAACTTCTATACCATTTTCCATAATAACTGTATTAATTTACAGTCAATTATTTTTAATAATTGCTATTGTAACTGAAGTGAGATGATATCTCATTATGGTCCTGATTAGCTTTTCGCTAATGACTAGTGATGTTGAATGTTTTTTTATGTTTATTGGCCATTTGTGTGTCTTCTTTTGAGATAGTATGAGAATAAAAATATACAGTTTATATATCTCCTAATAATTTAACATGATGAGGTGTTACAATTTCTATCACATTCATTCTGGAACACATATTTTCAATAAAATTTAAACATTATATCAACATCACTTTCATATTCTGGTTAAAGATTTGTAATGAGTCCAGAAAGCCAAGTTATTCTATGAAAATTCTTTCTGAAATTATGAAAATGATGCAAATATTAGAAGGACCATGCATCAGTATACATGGTTAATAAAAGTGATCATGTATTTGCAGATAGTACAGATTCATTTTAGCTAGGTTTTGTCAAGATAAGATTTTACCAAAAATTGGAAAGCAATGACAGTAGTAATGCAATGTCCCATGATGGTGAAACCATGTGGGAAGTTCCAAGGTTGGTATCCCAAGGTGTCCCCTCTATACACTGGACTCACATGCTTGTGATCTGGTCTAGCTGAGGTTGGGGGTGCAATATACTCTGAAGGTGTGTATGTGTCTGACTGTCTCTCTCTCTATCCAGGTGGCAGAAACAGATGAATAAGCTCTTTTTAAAAACTGGTTAAAAATACAATAAAACAGCAGCAGCAACAACAACAAAAAGCAGAGAAACAAGAGAGTAATACTTGAACTCAGAAGATGAACTTGATTGATAAAGGCAAGAGCTCATCACGAGGGTTACTTGTACGGAATGCTGGCGACATTTGCCTTGAGATTTCTTTCTCCAGTAAGAATAAGAGCATTAGAAAGTAATTTCATGGGGAAGTTTAAGAGCTTCTCCAAGCAAAAAGCTGACAGGATATCAACAGCTGCTTCTCCCCTCCCCAAAATGACTTAGCTTGCCTCCTCTGTATTAGCAAACCAGCCACCAGATACCATAGAAACTGAGGTCGATTGGGCTACGAGGCAAAAAGATAAATATACTCACTCAGTTTTGGAGAAATATTGGTCATTGATAATCATTTCATTATTCAAGGGTTGGTAGAGAGGAAAGAAAAGGGACACAACATGTAGCCTATAAAAAAGGTAGAGAATGTGATGAGGTGAGCACAGCACCTTAAAATCAGAGGAAAACTTTACTACGACTGAAAAAAAAAAAACCCCTTCAGAATAAAGAAGTGGGTTTTAGAAAGTGTCTGCTTTGTCTTGCAGTAAAAAGAAAAAGAAATGAACACCATGAAACAAGAGATGAAAGATGAGAAGATAAGACAACAGACTGAGATATAAAAAGGAGCAAGCTGGGAGCCAGACAGAAGGGCAAAAGGCACAGAGCAAGATAAGGGAAAAATGAAAGGAAACTAAAGGTACAATAACTAATTTTAAAACTGCTTTGAAAGCAGTAAAGAGAAGAATTCCTACTGTAACAACTGAATCAGTGATATAAAAGCTGAACTTTTGAGCTTCTTAATTATTTTATTAAGCAATAGTAAATTGCTCATACCCTAAACTTTAAAAATCACAAACATAGGATTAGCCAGAGAGGAGGATAACAAGGATTATAGCATAAATTGGTATATTTTTAAATAAACAAATAAATAAATTTGAAAAGAATCAGCTCAGTGAAACAGTAGAAAAGTATGATATAGTTGAGAAGTCCCTAAGTAGTATAATGAAATACAAAGGAAGGTACATAAAACACATAAACAAAAAGGCTTTTCAGCCTTTTAAGCAAAGGGAAATAAACAGAAAAACAGAAAAAAAAAAAAAAAACTATGTTAATACTTTTGAGAAGCCTACTGAATTACTTAGTTCTCTAAGAAAATATAAATTAACAAAATTTCCCCTTTCAAAGTTCAATTATTTAAAAGACCAACAATCACAAAAGACATTTAAAAACTGATATTCCGGATTTTTCAAAGAAAGTTTTCGGATTATTTGGTATTATAATTTCTTTCAAATTCAAAAAACAAATAATTGCCTTCTGGAAAAGGTTCTAGGTTATAGAAAAGTAAGAAAAGCATGTTTATTTGTTTCTCTAAGATAATATAACCCTCTAACAAAACCTGACAATATACTAAAGATAAAACTAATTTTAAAATATTATTAATAAAATACTAGAAAAACAAATCCAGAATGTTTTTAATTGAGTGATAAAAACAAAACCAAGTAAGGTCTAGTTCAGTAATATAATGAGGGACCGACATTAGGAAACTCTATTAACATGTACTCATATCTGAGACACAGAGAACGAGAAATTATATAATAATCATAGGTGCTGAAAAGATATTTGATAATTCAGTACTCATTTCTGATAAAAGTGGTATTAGCCAATAGAAAAACTTAGTCTTCCTTATTAGAAAAGTTACATAAAATCCTTAGTAGTGTAATAGTGTCAGTTCTCCCAAAAATGATCTATAAATTTGGTTTAGCCTGAGTCTAAATCCTAGGAGGTGTGTGTGTTAAGTCAACAAACTGATTCTAATATGTATACACGCAGGCCAAGAAAATAGCCAAGCCAATTTGAAGAACAAAGTTTGAAAATTTTACACTAATGGCTATCCTACTGTTAAAAAAGGCAGTGTCGGGGAACCAGCAGATGGCATAATGGTTATGTGGCTGGATGCCCTATAGTCAACAGGGGTTAAAGTCCCCTGGACCAGCAGCTTAAACCTCATGCCAGGCACATGTGCATGCATGCCCAAAATCCTAAGAAGAGATGGAGGAGAAGGGATTGTGGCGTGTTCATCCCCCTGGCGGGGGGTGGGGGGGGAGGATGGTAGTGGTGGTGATTTCTTGCTTTCTTTCTCTCTGTCTCTCTCTCTCTGTCTTTCCAGCAAATGCATGTGCCCTGTAGCAAAAATTTCTCTTAAAAAGAAAGCAGTGTGGCATTTGTATCTGTACAAGGATAGACAAATAGAATATGAGAACAGAATAGGGAGTCCAGAAGGTAGGGAATGATAGAAACCAAAAGACGTGAGGAGCCAGAATGTCTAAAGCATTTTAGGCAACTGCAAGTACTTTGCCTTTACTTTGGATAAGATGAGAAGCCATTGGCGTATACTAAACACAATGACAATATCTCATTTATATTTTAAAATCATCACTCCAGCTGTTCTGTTAAGGACAAATAATATAGAAATAGGAATTAGACTAGAGAGAATAGTTTGAAGTCTAGTACAGTGTTCTAAGCAAGAGATTATGATGGAGTTCCAGAATTCCAGCACTGGAGCTGGTGAGATATACTCAGATTCAGATACTAAAATATTTGAAAGAATTTGCTGAAGGACTGATTATTCAGTTGGTATGTTTGATATAAGAGAGGAATGTCAAGTGCCACTCCAGAGTTTGGATCAAGACCTAGAGGAATAAACAAATTGCAAATCAATGAACTGGGAAATAAAATTGGCAAAAAGTACTGGGTGAGAAATCAGAAATTCCTTTTAGGATGAAATAAACTTGAAATGCCTATTAGATGTCCAAGTTAGTGGATTTAAGAAAAAGTAAGCTTGAAAAACAGATGTATCATTAGATGACAATATACATTTAGTTTTCTTCAATTTACTAAAGGTCTTGCAGTTTTGTAGCAAAACATTCAATTCTCAGATGATGCAAGCTGGTGTTTTAAGCACCAAAATATCATGATGTCCTTCATTTATATTTAAAATATTTGGTAAATAAAATCATATATCACAGATAGACAGATAAAGCAAATGTGACAAAATCATGTAACAAAGATTAAAAAAATGGAAGACAACAGCAATCTTCTCTTTAAAGGAGTTTGATGTGCATGAGTGGACAAAAAGAAGTGAGAACAAAGAAACAGGAGATGATCTTTAAATACAAGTGATATAATCATAGTTTGAGGACCCAATGGAATAATCAAGTGCAAAACATGGAAGATGCAGGGAAAGTTATGATTTCTGAAGCAGTGTTAGTGAGTGAGCTAGATGGAATTGGACTCAATACACAAGTGCAGTCATTATCCTGATTTTTATTTCCTTCTTGAATTTCTTCATATTTTTCAGATTTTCTGTAGTAAATAGATATCACTATTACTACAGTGGTATTTAACCATAAATTCTATTATATATAACAAAATAATGTAATTATATGTGTAAATATTTTATCATTTTCTATAATACATTAAAAAGAAGGGTCACAGAAGCAAGTTTGTTGGGAATGTACATTAGTACAGCCACTGTGGGAAAAAAATACAAAGCTCCTCAAAGACCTAAAAATAGAACTATCATATAATCCAGCAATTGCACTCCTTACTTTCTACTCGAAGGATACACTCAGTCAGAAAAGTACTTGCACATTCATATTTATTGTTATATTATTCAAAATTGGTAAGACATGGGACCAACCCATATGTCCATGAACAGATCAATGGATTGAAAAAGTGTGGCACATAGACATTGGAATACTCTCAGTCATGAAAACTGAGACATGACATTTGATATAGAGTGGACAAATATGAAAGATTTACTCCTAAGTGAAGCAAGCCAGACTATGAAAGAGAGGCATTGTATTTCCTCACTCAATATATACAGCATGTCAGCAGTCTATGACAGACACTGAAATACTGTAAGATATAAAAGCATGGAGAATAATTGTGAATATGAAGGACAGTGTAGGGGCAGGATTGGAAATGGGGGAAAGTAAGAGAAAGGAAATTAAGGAGAAAAATAAAGATGCAGAATATTCAAGGGACAGAAAAATGGAAAATTATCTGTTGTTAACATATATAATAATATATTTAACTGGACAAACATACAGTGTATTCATGCTGGGAAAATTCATTTTGCATGTTGTAATAAAATATAGTGTATCGGGACCAGCAGTTAGCATAATGGCTATGTTGCTGGACTCCCAGTAGTCGACCATGGTTTGAGTCCCAGACCCGGTGGCTTCAATTCACGTCACGCTGGGCACGTGTGCATGTGTGCCCAAGATCCCGAGAGGAGAATGGAGGAGAAGGGATTGTGGCATGACCATCCCCCCGGGGGGGGTGATTTCCTGCTTTCTGTCTCTCTATCTCTGTCTGTCTGGCAAGCGCATGCACCCCATAGCAAAAACCTCTCAAAAAATATATATATATAGTGTATATAAAAATAAATAAATAAATCAAAATAAAAAGCAAAGAAAAAAAAGTGGGAAATTTCTAACAGGGGCCAATAGGTGTAATAGTGGTTAAGGTGCTGGACTCTCCTACCCATAAGCTCTACTAACAGTAGAGCCTTGCTGTTAAATGTAGTTTCCAGATCTGCAGCATGACTATCACCTGGATACACATTACAGATGCAAAATATCCAGCTCCACCCCAGACTCAGAGTCAGAACTTTATTTTGAACAAACTTCTCAAGAAAATAAATTGCACGTTAAAATTGGAGACACTATTAAGCGGAGTACCTCCTGGAATACAAAATATATTTCCTTCTGGTACTTTGGTAGAGACCTATGCCCTTTGTCAGTTTTACCACTGACATTATAGCATTGGCAACATCTCTTAAATTTTTAATTTTCTCTCTATTAATATCAGAGAATAAAATTTCTGAAATCTGTTTAGTTTGGGTCATTAATCATTGAAAGCTTCATCAATAAGAAAAAAACAAAATGGTATTTTTCCTAGAATTGTTGGTGACAGAAACATTTCGTAAAACCTGTGATAAAGACAAAGCCAGTCAATGTTGTTCAGTCTTAATTGCTCCATCTCATATACTTGCGAAATTTACCTGACTGAATTCGAGAATCACAAGTTCAGCTGCTTTAATTAGGTTTAGTTTCTTCACATCCTATACCTAATACAGGTTGTAGCATTCCAGCCAATGTCCTGAGATTAGAACAAAACTCAGAGTAGCTATAGGTTCATCTAAGTCAGTGCTTAATTATTCAATGAGAAGTTTGAGAACACCATCTCTATTTGATTTAGAAATATGCTACTTAACAATATATAAAATTTACTTTCCTTGTTATATTCTGTGATGCTCCTTTTTAATTGCATCATTGTGTAGTGTACGGGCTAATTTCAATGTTTAGGAAGACATAGGATAAGAGATGATGCCAATACATAATAAATAATTAAATTTTCAAATGTTTATTGAAAACTATGAAGAGCAAGGCACTGTATACAAGTTAAAAATCCTCAAAAAATAGCGAAAGTTACAAGATGAGCTTAAAATTAAGAGACTCATATACATTGGAATTATCTTCAAATACTAACTGCAAGTATAGAGAAAACTTTGAACTCTATTTACTACTTTCATTTTCTTTTTTTGTTTGTTTGTTTGTTTGTTTGAGATTTTTGTCATAAGGCACATGTACTCACTGGAGAGAGACAGAAATAGACTAAAAGGGGAATGAGAGAAATCACTACCACCGCCACCTCTCCCTCAGGAGAAGACGGTCATGCCACAATCCATTCTCCATCATTCTCCTCCTGGTGTGATTTTTCAAGGCACCAGGTCCAGACTCAAACCGCAGTTGGTCATGACAACCACCTTATCATCTCCTGACCCTGTTTACTGATTTTCAATTCCTTGCAGTTGGCTATTTTTGTTTTGTTTTTGGTTTGTTTGTTTTTTGTTTTCAAACATGTAGAGAATAGAACCGCAGTTGGTCATGACAACCACCTTATCACCTCCTGGCCCTGTTTACTGATTTTCAATTCCTTGCAGTTGGCTATTTTTGGTTTTTTGTTTGTTTGTTTGTTTGGTTTTTTTGTTGTTGTTTTCAAACATATAGAGAATATAGATCTTTTCAAGTCAAAATATTAATTTAGAGCAGTGGTATTTTATATATTTTGCCAAAGAAATTTAAAAAAATGTTCTGATTTTTCTTTGGTTTGGGAATCCTGAGAAGTCCCTTTTGGCTGCATCTATGTAGACACACAGTGTTAAAACAAAACAGAGCATTTCAATATCAAAAATAAAAATATTTTATTTAAAATTAACTTTGTCATGTGCCTAATTTTCACTATATAAGGAACTGAATGATAACTTCTTTTTTACGCTGAAAAGTTCAGTGACAAAGTTCAAGAAACCACAGGTAAGCCCTATTAAATGGGTTAAATTTTAAAAGTTACGTTTTCTATCGTCTATAGTTCTCTGGAATTTTCTGTATTTTAATTCATTGCAAGCTTTAAAGATTTAAATCTGTATATTGTGAAATTGCAGAATTTTAATTTTTATTAATTAATTCATATTTCGCAAATATTTACTGACTGACTCCCATGTGGTGAGCACTGTCCTAAGACAACCTTTTTAGAACTTGCATTCTAGGGGATGACAATAAATTAGATCAATGTTGTGAATGAAAAGTACTTTGCAGTACGTTGTCTTTGTAGACAATGAAGTAGAAGTTGAATTTGAGTGCAAATGGGTTATCTGGAGGATTATGTAAGGAAAGACATTTTAGACATAAAAAGGCTTATTATGGCTGGAGATCAAGCATGGCTGTGAGAGACAGTAAGGCTTTGCGACTAGAGATAGTCAAAGGGCCGTAAAAGAAAGAAAGAGAGAAAGCTGAGCAGCGAGAACTCAGGTCATATCAAATTTTATGTAAAAATTTAAATTCCATACGGAATTAAATCCATTGAAGAGTTGTGAGTAGGACTGTGAAATAATTTCACCTATATTTTATTATTATGTATTTTATTTTATTTTTTTGGAGAGGTTTTTGCTATAGGGTACATGCGCTTTCCAGAAAGAGAGAGAGAGAGAGATACAAAAAGCGAGAAATCACCCCCCAGGAGGAATGGTCATGCTGCAATCCCTTCTCCACCATTTTCTTCTCGGGATCTTGGGCATGCACACACACATGCCCGGTGTGAGTTTAAGCCACTGGGTCCAGGACTCGAACCACAGTCGACTACATGGGAGTTCAGCGGCATAGCCATTATGCCAACTGCTGTTTCCTCCTCACCTTCATTTTAAAAATACATTCTGACTACTTTGTGGAGTGCAAGCCTATAAACTGGGAGAAGAGTAAGAAAGCTGCTGCAGTACATCACTTGACAGAGGACAATGGGAGCTGTGGTTGATCTCTAGCTCAATTGTAATTGTGCATGTGAAACTCACATACTCAGATGAGAGCTTGTAAGGTATGAGGGAAAGGGGGAATTAAGGATTAGGTCTGGTTTTGGCGCCTGATAACTACAAAGATGATAATGCCCTTTCGTGGAAAGGGTGGAAATTTGAGGACAAAGTTTGAGGGTTAAGCATGCTCTGCTGAGATTTCATTGTAGATGCGTACAGTGGACATCACCAAATCTGGAACTTCACATTAAGAGCTCATGCAATCGTGTGGGTGCAATCATTGATTATAAATTGAGATGAAAAAGAGTTTGAAATCTAAGACCTAAAAAGGGGGATGCAGGCTCAGCAAAGCTAAAGCAAATGTGTCACATAGGAAGCCTACTATATAGCTTATACAGAATAAAACAAAAACACCTTCATGAAGAGATGCAAAGTGAGGAACCTTTCCTTGAAAGAACAAGAGATCAAACTGTCAAATGCTGCTCATGTTGAACTATGTGAGCCCAGCAAGATAAATATTAGATTTGGCAATGGATGTCTTTGGGGGCCTTGGAAACAGAAGTTTCTGCAGTGCAATGGGGGATAAAATCCTGATGGAAACAGTAAAAGAGAGAAAAGGGGATTTCCTTTTTTACTCATATGGTTGACTAGAGTTTGCAGAGAACAAAACAAAACAAAAACAGTTTCTGGAGCATAACGGTTAAAAACAAAACAGCCCAAACTAAGAGAAACATCTCTTTTACAGCAGGCTGAGTTTTTCGTAAAGACAAACAATTCAAAGGAAAAAAAAAAAAAAAGGATGGATATTGTGATCACAAAGGAATATACCCTGAGGGCAACCTTTATCCCTTGGAGCCTAAGATAATGGGTTTAGGGGCTGTCAAGTACTAGGAAATAACAGACAAGATTGTGATCACAAAGGAATATACCCTGAGGGCAACTTTATCCCTTGGAGCCTAAGATAATGGGTTTAGGGATTGTCAAGTACTAGGAACACAGACAAGTTCTAAGGCCTAAACAAGTGGAAGTCAAGTTAGAGACCGAGATTCAGGTTAAAGACCATGAAACTTTCACTGGATAGAGTCTAAGCCATTCACTCCAAGTAGAAAGAGGATCATTTTGGCCTTTGTCACAGGTGGAGGCCAGTGAGGGAAGAATCTCATGACAATCCCTAAACAAAAGTCAGCCATCATGCGGTGTGAGGGCTAAAATATGCATTCACTATGTATCTCAAGACGAAATTTTGTCTAAAGTGGTCACAGGTTGGCAGTGTCACCAGTCACATGACAAAGCAAAGTCAAATTCTCACTGGGTGAGTGCATTTTAATCACAACATGCAGGAAGCCCAATGAACTTTTTAAGTCTCATTAGTGCTCTCTCTCTCTCTTGCTCTCTTTCTCACATACACACACTACAAGAAATCAAGACTTTAAGAACCAAAGTCAGCAGAAACAACAACCTGTAAACAAGACCTCTGAGGACTACATTTTGGGGGACTAGCAGATTCATAACATAAAGTGACCAAGTGTTACATACTTAAAGGAAAAGAAAGAGAGATTAAAAAGTAGAGTAAAAGTATCAGGCATTTTCAAAAGCTACCTAGACATAAAAAAATCAAAAATAAAACTTTTTTTAAAAAAAGCTGGCTCAGGAACCAGCACATAGCGTAATGGCTATGTCACTGGACTCCCACGTAGTCAACTGCGGTTCGCGTCCCAGACACGGTGGCTTAAAACTCACGCTGGGTGCATGTGCGTGCGTGCCCAAGATCCCGGGAGGAGAAGGGATTGTGGCGTGACCATCCCCCCTAGGGGGTGATTTCTCGCTTTCTATCTCTCTGTCTCTCT
>NW_006160189.1:722406-725295 GCF_000334495.1 Tupaia belangeri chinensis | reverse complement strand
CACTGCGGGGGGGATTTCTCTCTTTCTATCGCTCTGTCTCTCTCTGTCTGGCTGGCAAGCACACGTGCCCTATAGCAAAAACCTCTCAAAAAAAGAAAAAAGGAGGTATTTTTGTGAAGTTATTTTGTAGATATGATTAAAGCCTATAACCAGTTGACATAAATGGAATAGATAATCTGGATGCACCTGACTCAGCCAGATGAAAGATCATAAGAGCGTATCTGAGACTTCTCTGATGAAAAAAGAAATTCGACTTGTAGCTTCAGTTCATTTCCAAGAGTTCTAGACTTGCCCTCTGGACAGTCTGTCCTGTGTATCTTATGTGGCATCGCTGTTAGGCTGTGGAGAACAGATGTTTCCTCAAACACCAGTCTAGACGTTCCTGTGAAAGTACCTTTAAAATATTATTAACATTAAAGTCGTTACCCTCCATGATGTGAGTAGGCCTTATACAGTCAGTTGAAGGTTTTAAGAGAAAATACTGAGGTATCATGAGAATGAAGAATTCTGAGACTCCTTTGAATTGCAGCTGCAAATCAGTTCTTCCCTGGGTCCCTCGCCTGCCGACCTGCTCACCTGCCTACAGATTTCAAACTTGCCAATGCCCAATTTCATGAGCCAATTATTTACAGTAAGTCTCCATCTCAATATCTGTTTTTCTCATCTCTCTGTTTCATTTGTAATGTTCTAGAATACCAATAAACAGACATTAAAATTTCAGTTAAAAAAACTAAAATGTCCTAAATTTTTTAAAATTCGTATTTTTGTAAATCTGGAAAGCTCCAAAACAAAAAAGTATTTTTTAAATTAATTATTTTTAGCTTCTTATATATATTTTTAATTATTTATTTTATTTTATTTATTATCATTATTATTATTATTATTATTCATTTGACCAGACAGAGATAGAGGGAAAGTGAGAAAGCAAGACTTCAGATCTAGTACTCAAACCATGGTTGGCTATGTGGTAGTCCAGCTCCTTAACCACAATGCCACCTGCTGGACCCAAGTTTCTTGTATATTTTACTTGTTTTTCCCCCCTTTGATTTCCTCTATCACACCCTCCACCATTTCCCACATTCCTCCTACACTGTCTTTGGTTTCCACAGTTGCTCCCCACGCTATTATACCATCCAATATTTCAGTTTCTGTAAGACTGTAGACATTCCGTATATATTAATTAGGCACATACAATGTCTCTCTTTCATAGTCTGCCTTGCTTTGCTTAGCAGTAAACTGAACTACCATATAACCCAGCAATTCCACTCCTGGGTATCTACTCAAAGGCTAGGAAGGCACTCAGTTGGAAAAACGCTCGCACATTCATGCTTATTGCAGTATTATTCACAGTAGCTAAGACATGGACCCAACCCAAATGTCCATGAACACACAAATGAATTGAAAAAGTGCAGTACATATACACTACAGAATACTACTCATTCATTAAAAAAAAAAAAAAAATGAAACCCTGACATTTGACAAAAAGTATTTCAAAAGGAGTCAGGAAAAGAATTACCTAAAAATGAGCAATAATTAAAGTGATATCAGACATCTCAAAAGAATCAAGGAAGATATAAAAAAGCAAGTAAAATTTTAAATAAATAAGTAAATAAAAATCTTGAATTTCCTTAAAAAAAAAACAGTAAATATAGTTTTCATTTGTTTGTTTGTTTTAAAGATTTTTTGCCATAGAGCTCATACACTTACTGGAGAGAGACAAAGACAGTGAGAGAAAAAGTGAGAAATTACCCCCTGAGGGGAGATGACACAGTAATCCCTTCTTATCTATTCTCCTCCTAGGTTTTTGGCACACATGCACACATGCCCAGAGTGATTTTCACATCACCAGGTGCAGGACTCAAACCACAGTCAGCCATGTGGGAGTCCAGTGCTTTAACCATCACTCTGTCTACTGGCCCCAGTATTGTATAATTTAAAAGTTATATTTTGAGGCAGAAATATATGAGTTTATTACAAACAGATCACTACTAAAGGAAAGTTTAAAAGATGTCCTTCAGAGAAAAAAGAAGAAACAATTAGAATGAGAAGAAGAAAGAAAATTGCCCTGAAGTAAATTTGTAGAATGTTAGAAATACAAGAACAATAAATTGTAAATTTGCTGATGAATCCTAACTACGTAGCTAATTAAAATATGATGCCTACTTTGTAAGCTTAAAATACTAAAACAGAACAAATTATCTTGACAACCACCATGAAAGAATCAGAAGGAATTAATTAAGAGTAAAAACATTTTTTGAAAAAGAGAATAAAGATATTCATGTTATTATGTTAATTTAAATATGCTTTTTAAAATTCCTAAGAAGAAAATAGTCTAGGATATATAAATTTATTAGCACAGTGGGGGAAAAAAAGAGAAGAAAAGAAATAAAGAAGGGAAGGAAGGAAGAAGATAGGAAAATGTAAAAAAACAGAATGCACAAAATAAGATAATGAAAATGAATCCAAGCATATTAATAATCAGAAATAATTTTTAAATGATTAATATTATTTGCCATTATTATTATTATTTTTTTTAATTTGCTGTAGGACACATATACTCACCAGAAAGGAACATAAGGAATGTATATATACAATACATATATATATATATGTATTTGCATATAGAGACAGAGACAGAGAGACAGAGAGAGAGAGACAGAGAGAGAAAGCAAGCCGTCATGTCCAGGATTATAACCATGGTCAGCCATATGGGAGTCCAGAGCCCCAATCACAAACTATTTTAGATTAGATGTAAATAAAATCCAGCAATGTATTGTGTATAAATAGCATATTTTAAAAATATATGCCTGAAAAAGATAAAAATGAAAACATAAAAATTAAAAGCTTGGATATAATTAGGAGACCAAACCATGCAGTAATAAGAGTAGG
>NW_006160189.1:696635-722371 GCF_000334495.1 Tupaia belangeri chinensis | reverse complement strand
GGGAAAGTTTCATATAAAGAAGTAAATTATGCTAAGTAGTAGTTGATAGTTAGAAAGAAGCAGTATTACATTCCAAAAGCAATACTTCACGTCATGTTGAAGACAAGATTTCAGTTTTCCCTTAGCTTTTCTCTTATTTAGTTTAAATATCATGATTTCTTTGATTTTTATGGAATCAATTTCCTTTCTTTAAATACCTCTGCTTCTCTTTTGTAAATCATCTCTAACATATTTTGCATTTCTTTAGTTCTTCAAATGTAACAGCACATGATAAAAAAAAACAATTTATATCTTTATCTGGTTCTTTCTCATAAGAGTCATCTTTAATCTATTTAGGAGCATGTTAACCTTTGCACTCAACCAATCCTTCCAAACCTACATCTGCTCTAGAGTTTGTGCTTCTTTTCTCCTATTTTATTGCATTCTACTTTGCATGTCATCTAAATTGGAGAATTATTTCTCCATTAATTGAAATACTAAATGAGCAACTCTCTGACACTTGATGTGGGAGGACAGTCTTAAACAAATTCAAAAATGCATACAAGGGTCCAACAGGTGGTGTGGTGGTTAAGGTGCTGAATTTCCACATGGCCAACCATGGTTTGAGTCCCAGACCTGAAAGCTTCCTTTCTCATTTTTCCTTTCTCTCTTGTCAAATGAAAAATAAATAAATAAATAAATAAATATAAACAATAATGATAAATGATATAAATAAATAATTCTTTTTACAAATGCACGTAAACATAGAGAATGGGATGTGGAATGGTATACCACAGCAGAATAAAACTATTATTGAATCTACACAACATAGTGTCACATTCATGTTGAAGAATCGTAATGTTCAAAATGCCTATATCCTGGGACCAGCAAATGGCGTGGTGGTTAAGGTGCTGGACGCTCCCACATGGCCAACTATGGTTCGAGTCCCGGACTTGACGGCTTCCTTTCTCACTTTCTCTCTCTCTCTTTCCTCCTCTGTGTCTATCTCTGGTCAAATTAAAATAAATGAGTGAATAAATAAAATTAAATAAATCATAAAAAATGCCTACATCCATGATTTTATAATCATAGACTGTATTTATGCAGTGAAAAACGTTATTGTACTCCTATTAAAAAAATAAATAAAAAAGACTAGCAATTAGCCAGTGACCTGGTGGTTGTGGTTGAGGCTGCTGGATTCCATGTGGTCAACTGTGAGGTTTGAGTCTTGGACCTGGCAGGTTGAAAAGCATGCTGGGCATGCCCAAATCCCAAATGTGTATTCATGCCCAAATCCTGAAGTGAATGGAGAAGGGCTTGCCTAGGAGGACTGAGGAGGAGTTGCCAGATAGTTTTCCTCCACACGCCCAACCCAGGGATGCTTTCTTATTTCTGCTCACCTCCCACTTGCCACCATGTCTCTCTAGTGAGTGCACGCGTCCTGTGGCAAACAAACAAACTGCATTGTTAATTACAGAATCAACTCTCTTACCTTTTTAAAAAATGAGAATATGCTCTTTCCTAGTTCTTTCATCAGTTATTAAAACAATAGATATTTTTTCTGTGACCTAAGTGATTTTTAGGTTAAGCACAATTTAAATATATTTTTTCTTTTTATACTTTTTAAACTGGCATATGCTGTTTATGTTGTATATATAATAATATTTCAAAGTACATATATATATTGTGGATTGGTTAAATCTAGCTAATTAATAAATATATTACTTCTCACAGTTATACATTATATTAGAACATCTAATATTCACTCATCAACTCATCATTAAGAACACAGTTTATCATTATTAAGAAGATTCACCATGCTGTAGGCCTCTTGAACTTATTCCTACTAACTGTAATTATAGACCACATGACTAACATACCCTAATCTCCTTTTCTTGCAGCCACTTTGGCTATTGGTGACATCATTCTACTCTCTATGTCTGTGTGATCAGCTTTTTGGATTCCATATAGGAGTGTAATCATGTTTGTGTTTTATTTGTTGTTGTTTGGTTGTTTATGCTTTTGTTTTGGTATCTGGCTTATTTGACTGGTTGTCCTGAAGACTCAACCAGGTCTCTGTGAATGACAGGATTTTCTTCATTTTGATTGTTACATAGCATTTTGGTGTGTGTGTGTGTGTGTGTGTGTGTGTGTGTGTGTATGCCCATACCACATTTTCTCAAATTTCTGACTGCCTTCATTTCTTTTCTGTTTGGTTTTTCCCATCATATTAGATTGAGGATATTATCTACCTTTTTTTCTGAAATAAATAACATAATAAACATAACCACCAGTTATTGCCTTCCTAATGTGCTACATGAATTGTACTAGATGAGTTGAATATATTAATATTAATCCTCTTGACAGTGTATCAAGATATTACATCCATCATATAAATGAAGAAATTGATACTCAGAATGGTTAAGAAGCAAGGGAGTCATAGGACTGCAGTGCCATGTATTCTTTCTCTTCTAGACTTTGTTCATTAGTCAGTCATTAATTTTTCTCTGTTTTTCACTTTTTCATGAAATATAAGAGGAACCTTAAACATATTGCCATACCTTTTGAATTACCTGTATGTATGTGTGTATATCACTTTTAATACTTTTATTCTCAAATTCAAAGCAATTTAAAATGTGCTTTATATTTAATTTACCTTTTTTTTTTTTTTTAGAGAGAGAGATTTTTGTTATAGGGCATGTGCACTCACCCAGAGAGACAGAAATAGAAAGACAGAAGATGAGAAATCGCTCTCTAAGGGGTATGGCCATGCTGCAATCCCTTCTCCTCCATTCTCCTCTTGCAATTTTTGGCAAGCATGCATATGCACCCAGTATGAGTTTCAAACCTCTAGGTTCAGATTTGAACTGTGGTCAGCCATGTCCAAGCAACATAACCATTATACCATCTGCTGGTCACAGCGCTTACTTGTTTTTTAAGACTGTGTTACAGAGGATATGTTATTCAACATTTTGTATACATATCCTAAGTAACTATGATTCATGGGAGGATTGCAATCTTGTCTCTAATACCTACTTTAACCGAATCCTTTGCAGTTTCTCTGAGCCTCAGTTTCCTCCACTTTCAGTGAGATGAGATGGACTTAAGAACTTGAAGCCCCCTTCATTTGCAGAACTCTGTGCTGTTTTGAACTTTCCTCATTTAGGCCAGTGAGTTATTTTCATTATAGCTGGAGAAAGTGCCTGAGATGGGTTTGATCCCGTCCATTCAAGCCATTGCATTTGTGTCCACGGAGAGGGAAAGCCAGGTGTAAGAGGAGCTAATAACTGCCAGCAATCCAGGACATTGATGTGGATCTTGGCCTTCTCACAGCATGTGGGCCAGTGGAGAAGGTGTGTTTTTTATTTGATCAGTCCGGAGCACAGCTATGTTTGTGCTCTCATTGCTCTACTTAAAATTCTCTTATGTTTTTGTCCAAAAGTGACCTGTTCTATTTCATATATGAAAGCTTCACATTAAAAGAATATGAGGTAGCAAATATCTTTACTGAAGCGCTGTTGGCAGCTGAAATCACTGACAACTTCCTGGCTGTGATTCATAATCTATATTGGTGCCTTTGAGACAGCAGGCTATTGATTTTTCCCTGTCTATAATCCAAGACCATATACAGAGCTTGTTAGACATCTGTGGGAATATAAACTGAGTTTTGATACAAGTTAGGAAGGTTCTCGTAGCAGGGCATTTAGTTTTTGTCTTAGAGAAAAATCTTTACACAACTCTAATCTTGGTGAACTTTTTAAAAACAATTCAATAGAAACTAGGTCGCAGATTTAAAGGTAGAGGACACTGGATTTTTTTTTTTTTTGTAGGGGGAGGGGACAGAGTTCAAATAAAATAACTTTCTCCATTGATTAGAAGACTATAATGATTGACCTTTTTCTCTTTCTTATACCTAAAGATGCTTTGTATCGAGAGACTAACTAGGATAGATTTCTATGTTTTTAAGGAGATAAGTGTAAGTATAGAGCTGAATAAAATTGGTAAAAGAGTCATATAGTATCAACTAAAAAGCTGAATGAATAGTACTTACACATATCAGAAAAATTATTGGAACTTAAAAACTGTTGTCACTGTTTCTAAGCCATATGTCTGACTGAGAAACACTAATCCCTTTTCTTTCTTTAAAGTAGACATCTCAGAGAGAGAAAAGAAAAAAACAATTTTTTCCTGAGGTAATTTCATAAGTTACATTGTAAATAGCACTTATCTCATCTGAACACTTTAGAGGGAGAATGTATTACAAAGTCAGATATATACTCATTTCAGCTTAGAAACTGAAACAAATATATATTGCATTTTATAGCTATCAAAAGATCACATACATGGGCTAGCCACCAAGGTTAAGGGAGCTGGATCCCACATGGTTGACTGCAGTTTACGTTCCAGACCTGGCAGCTTCAAAAACACACTGGGCACATGTACGAGCAGACGCAAAATTCTGACAGGAGGGAGAAATGGAAGAGAAGAGATTGTAGTATGTCAACACCCCATGGGGGGGGATTTCTTTCTCTCTCTCTCTCCCTGAAGAATGCATACCTCCTCTGACAATAAATAAATAAATAATCACATATTTCTAAATAAATATTATTCTAAAGCATAACATTTGTAGACAAAATAAACTCATTAAAATGTGCTCTTTGCACATTTTAATACAGTACTCTAAGTACTTTTTATCAAAGACTTTATTTTAATAATACTAAGACCTAATATTTAGAGAGAGCATATTATGTGCTAGGAACGTTTTTAAGTGATTTGTCTGCATTATTCCTTTAATCTTCACAATAATCCTGAATCGATCATTCAGATACAGATACTGAGACACAGATATGCCAAATATCTTGCACAATGTCAAGCGGCTAATAAAGGTTGGAGTCGATTCAAACCCAGGAAGTGTGACTTAAGACATTGTATGCTTCAACCCTGCTTATCTAACTTCTTTTAGAATATTTTTTAGATAATTGTTTTATTTAACTTTATTTATTCATTCATTTATTTTAATTTGACCAGAGAACACAGAGAGAGAGAAATAGAGAAAGCAAGAAAGCAAGCCACTAGTTCGAGGACTTGAACGGTGACTCAAGTGGGAGTGTCCAGTGCCTCAACCACCATGCCACCTACTGGTCCCTGTTTTAGAATACTTTAACTAAACTTGGGACCAACAGTTGGCATAATGGCTATGTCACTGAACTCCCATGTAGTCAACCACGGTTCCAGTCCTGGATCTGGTGGCTTAAACTCACTCCAGGCATATGTGCGTGTGTGCCCAAGATTCCGAGAGAAGAATGGAGGAGAAGGGATTGTGGCATGGCCATCCCCCCTGGGAGGGTGATTTCTCGCTTTCTGTCTCTCTGTTGCTCTCTGTCTTTCTGGTGAGTGCACACACCCTGCAGCAAAAACCTAGAGAGAGAAAAGAAAAAAACAATTTTTTCCTGAGGTAATTTCATAAGTTACATTGTAAATAGCACTTATCTCATCTGAACACTTTAGAGGGAGAATGTATTACAAAGTCAGATATATACTCATTTCAGCTTAGAAACTGAAACAAATATATATTGCATTTTATAGCTATCAAAAGATCACATACATGGGCTAGCCACCAAGGTTAAGGGAGCTGGATCCCACATGGTTGACTGCAGTTTACGTTCCAGACCTGGCAGCTTCAAAAACACACTGGGCACATGTACGAGCAGACGCAAAATTCTGACAGGAGGGAGAAATGGAAGAGAAGAGATTGTAGTATGTCAACACCCCATGGGGGGGGATTTCTTTCTCTCTCTCTCTCCCTGAAGAATGCATACCTCCTCTGACAATAAATAAATAAATAATCACATATTTCTAAATAAATATTATTCTAAAGCATAACATTTGTAGACAAAATAAACTCATTAAAATGTGCTCTTTGCACATTTTAATACAGTACTCTAAGTACTTTTTATCAAAGACTTTATTTTAATAATACTAAGACCTAATATTTAGAGAGAGCATATTATGTGCTAGGAACGTTTTTAAGTGATTTGTCTGCATTATTCCTTTAATCTTCACAATAATCCTGAATCGATCATTCAGATACAGATACTGAGACACAGATATGCCAAATATCTTGCACAATGTCAAGCGGCTAATAAAGGTTGGAGTCGATTCAAACCCAGGAAGTGTGACTTAAGACATTGTATGCTTCAACCCTGCTTATCTAACTTCTTTTAGAATATTTTTTAGATAATTGTTTTATTTAACTTTATTTATTCATTCATTTATTTTAATTTGACCAGAGAACACAGAGAGAGAGAAATAGAGAAAGCAAGAAAGCAAGCCACTAGTTCGAGGACTTGAACGGTGACTCAAGTGGGAGTGTCCAGTGCCTCAACCACCATGCCACCTACTGGTCCCTGTTTTAGAATACTTTAACTAAACTTGGGACCAACAGTTGGCATAATGGCTATGTCACTGAACTCCCATGTAGTCAACCACGGTTCCAGTCCTGGATCTGGTGGCTTAAACTCACTCCAGGCATATGTGCGTGTGTGCCCAAGATTCCGAGAGAAGAATGGAGGAGAAGGGATTGTGGCATGGCCATCCCCCCTGGGAGGGTGATTTCTCGCTTTCTGTCTCTCTGTTGCTCTCTGTCTTTCTGGTGAGTGCACACACCCTGCAGCAAAAACCTCTCCAAAAAAAAAAAAAGAACATTTTAAGTTAACTAAGGGAAAATGAATGTACTTATTAATTCACCATTGTATCACCTGCAGTATTTAGTACATTATTTCATATATAAAGTATCAGTAAATATGTATTAATATAAGTTGTGTTATAGAAAAAATACATAAGGAAAATAAAAATATGAGTATTTAGTCCTTTATGATAAGAGATATGTACTTAGCATATTATTTCTTTCCCTTTTTCTAATTAATTATATGTAGAGAGAGAATGAGATGAGGAGGAAGAGAAAGAAAGACATACAGTGATTCTCACAGTTGTGATCCTTTGCCCCAGCCTCTTGACTAGCAAGCACCACTAGCATGAGCCACCAAGCCCTGCCCATTCAGATTGATATGGGATCCAGTCCTGGGTCTCCCATGTGGCAACAGCCCCTCACAGTAATGCTCTACTGCACCACCACTAAGGCTAGGCTTCTCACTCGTTCTTTAATTATTGCTCATTCCAACTAATTCTCTCACCTCAAATTGTCTAGCGTCTTTCAGCAAATCCCCTCATTATGAATATTTTTACAGTTTAAATAATGGGAATAATAAGAAATTCCTAACACATATTTTAAAATGTTAATATTATATTAAATCTTTTTCAAACGGTATAGCTATTCTTTATCCTAGGCTATTCCACTGGCCGAGATTCACCTCTTGACATATGTCTCAGTGTAGATAAACTTACCTAGTTTTACGGATATATTGGTAGATCTTTATAAGTATATTAAATTATCTGATGAAGAGCAGTAATATGCAAAATGTTTTCATAGCAAATATTCATCTTATGCTTTAAAAATTGTGAATGCAATAAAACAAAAAGCTAGCAGATAGTCAACATTCATCAAAAAGTTAAAAAGAACAAAGACACCTTCATCTAAAAATAGAATTTTCCTAATGCATAAAAAATGCATGAAAGAGTAAACTATAGGGAAACAACAGCAATAAAAGTAACAAGAATTGCACTGCGGTTTAAAAAAATGGAATACTTCCAATTAAAGGCAACCTCTGAAAATCATTCACTGCTGGAACCAAAAAAAAAAAAATGATCATAATTTTAGGAAATTATTTTAAACTCTCTATGGAATTTAGGAAAACTCAGTGAAACAGAAGTGGAAAGGCAGAATAGTAGAATTAATTGGGATGAAAGACATGATGAGAGGTGTGAGATTAAACAATAATTTTAGTGAAACTTAAAACATTTGAGCAGAATTAAAATCTTAACTTGAAAAACTAAAGCATGAAACAGTATGTAAACATAACTTATGACAGTAAGAATATGTTATAATAATAAAAACAATTAAACTATAATACACTTGAAAACGTAATTAAAATAAATATCTGACAGCCTAAAATTCGAAAGGTGACAAAATAATTTAGAAAAACATGAATAAACTAAATCATAATTAAGAAATAATAGTAAATAATTACAATTATTAACCAGGTCTAGATGGTTTTGTAACTATCACAAGTTGGCAAGGAATAAGTAATGTAATCCTTGTCTTTTTAATTGCTATAGAAAACAGAACAACACTACACACACACATACATACACACACACACACATACACACACCTATGTATATAGTCCAACTTCACCCTTCTGGTTTGTAAAACTAAAAGGCATGATAAAATAAGAACTTACCCCAGAAATACAGGACAGGTAAACATTAGAAAACCTATCACTGAAATTCATCATTATAATGGATTAACAACACAAATTCTGTAAGACACTAAGTGTTACATAAACTTTAAAATCTATTTAAAGTTTATAATTGCACAGAAGAATGTGAAAGAATTTCCTCAAGGGCATCTCACCACAACTTGTAGTAAATATCATACTTTCTGAAGAAAATTTATGCATATTCCCTCTAAGACAGAGACAAAGACATAAATGAAAAATTATTATTCTTATTTTAGGACTGGCAGTCCTGCCCACTAGAAAAATAGAGAGAAATAAAAATACTTGGTTTAAAAAGTGTGATTACAGAGTTGGCAGGTGGCATGGTGGTTAAGGCACAGGGCACTTCTGCATAGTCAACCACAGTTCAAGTCCCAGACCGACCTGGTGGCTTGCTTTCTCACTTTCCCTCTTTATGTCTTTCTGGTCAAATTAAAATAAATGAATGAATAAATACAAATTAAATAAATATTTCTTTTTTTTCCTAAGTGTGTTCTAGTTATTTGGGGTGTGACCAAGATTGTGAATAGCTGCTCCGATTCTTTCTCTGAACCCTGGAAAACTACTGAGGGAAATATGGAACCAGGAAATCAGCGGCACTAACAACACACTAAAAATCTCTGACTCAAGAAGACGCCTCTGAATTAACACATGTGGCATCGGGGGCAGGTATAGAGTTGCTGGATACAACTGCAGAGAGTGCTAGGCATATAAACTGTGAAGAGAAAGCTGTCCCCTGATTTCACTATGCCCAAAAATCCTGGAAGGGGTGACTGAAACTTGGGACCAAGGGAGGCTGACCTTTTTTTGGGTGTATGAACTGGACAGATGTAGTTTTCTTGGTTCTCTTCTCCTTTCCATGCAATTGCTTTATGCCAATAAATTCCTGCCTATTACTGCAGCAATCCACAATCCCGGTTCAAGCCTCTTGTGTAGGTTCTCAGAGTTGTAGTCAGGATAGTACAAAAAGGTATCAGGGTGAGGACTTGAGGAGACTTAGGGTATTTCTTGGGCATTTGTTCCTTTGCTTTTTTCCCTCCAACAATCAATCTCCTTCCTCCTGGTGGACGGAAACCACTCTTCTTGGTGTTGTTTCTTCTGGGGGATCTGAACGGAATCTGGTGATAAGAATCATTAAATGAAATTTCGTTTTGCTGAAGCATTTCCACTTAAGAAACCTGTGTACTCACCAGACTAGAGGTAGCACTCTAGCTTCCCCTGGATATTCTCTGGGACAAAGAATCAATCAAAGAAGAAAAAATAAAATACAAAAATATCAAGAGTTAAGATCATTCTTATCTATAAATGATATGACCATCTACTTAGAAAATTTAAGAGAATTAATACATTAATAAAATCCACATGAGAGTTCAGCAAGGTTGTCAGGTATAAGATTTACCTACAAAATTAACCATCTAGAAATTGAAATACTGAGTAGAATTCTATAAAAACTAACCTAACATAAACTTTATGATGAATATACTATTTTTTCTTTTTTTTGCTATAGGGTGCGTGCACTCACCAGACAGAGACAGAGAGACAGAAACAAGAAATCACCCCCCAGGGGGGATGACCATGCCACAATCCCTTCTCCTCCGTTCTCCTCTCGGTATCTTGGGCACACATGCACACGCACCTGGTGTGAGTTTTAAGCCATCGGGGCCAGGATGCGAACTGTGGTCAACTACATGGGAGTCCAGCGACATAGCCATTACACTAACTGCTGGTCCAATATTCTAACTATTGAAGAACATAAATGAAAATCTAAATAAATGAAGATATGTGATGTTCATAGATGGCACAACACAAATGTCAATTAACCACAATTAATCTATAAATTTAGTTATAAATTTAGTTGAATTACAATGGGAACTTCACCAGAATTCCTGGCATTAATTGATTCTAAAATTTCTATAAAAGAATTTAGTTTCAAAAATAGCTCAGGAAATTAAAAAAAAATTAAATAAAGATCATTTGCTACACTGAATAGTAAGGTAAAAGTTAAAGGTAAACTTTAAATGGATAATTTTCTTATAAAATAAGGAAGTGAACAACTTTGCTAGTAACCAGGGAAAAGAGGAATTGGGGACCAAGATGAGATGACCAGTGAGGTCACAGAATTTGTTCATCAGGTATGAAGAAAAAAGACTTTTTAAATAACTACTGGGAATCAGAGAACACAAGAGCCCTCAAAATCTCCTAGTGGTACTATAAACTGGTTTAGACATTTTGGAGGGTGCCAGGTAAGTTCATTTGTACCCTAAACCTACTAAACCTACCCTAGATATGTATCTATGAAGATGCTCACAGAAGTAAATACAAGTTTATGTACTGAGCCCTGGGCTTGATAGCAACCAGGATGAGTGAAGAAAATATAGAATATGAGCAGTGTATGCATTTGAGGTACTAATTTTCAGCAATCAAAGTTGAACTATATTTTTTTTTTTTGGGGGGGGGAGAGGTTGTTTTTTGCTATAGGGCTTGTGCACGTGCCAGAAAGACAGAAAAAAACTGAGAGAGAGAAAGCGAGAAATCACCCCCCAGGGAAGATGGCCATGCCACAATCCCTTCTCCTCCATTTTCCTCTCAGGATCCTGGGCATACACGCACATGTGCCTAGCGTGAGTTTAAATCACTGGGTCTGGGATTTGAACCTCAGTCGACTACATGGGAGTCCAGAGACATAGCCATTATACTAACTGCTGGTCTCCAAAGCTGAACTATTCTTGCATAAAGTGAAACAGATGCCTCTCAGAAACATGGTGTTGAGGGATCAGAAGGTGGCATAGAGGTAAGGCTCTAGACAACCAGATGGGCTATCACAGTTCAAGTCCTGGATCTGGTGGCTCGAAATTCATGTCCAGCACATATGCGTGTGTGCCCAAAATCCCAAAAGGAGAATGGAGGAGAAGGGACTGCAGCATGGCCATTCTCTATGGAGGAGGGGGTGTGTGCGATTCCTCACTTTCTGTCTCTCTGGCGAGTGCATGCACCTTATAGCAAAAATCTCAAAAAAATATATTTGAAAAAAATGGTATTGAATGAGGAAAACACAGAACAAAAATATCAAAACTCCACTTCCATAGATTTAAGCATTCCATCAAACAATACTACAGTTTACAAAGATACACCCAAATCTAAATAAATGCTTGATTGGTTGTTCTGTGTTGCAAAGTAGATGGGCGTGAAGATAAGAGAATAAAGGGGAAATAATAAGGTAGGTAAAAAGTATAGCTATGAATTAGCAAAATGAGTGTGACATAAATTTGGAATATGGGTAATTCAAATGTACACACTTAAGTTCCAAAAAAAATCAGTAAAATGAGAGACAAAGTTGAGAAACTTTAAATTAGACAGGAAAAAAAAATAATTAAAATAAATAGAGTATATAATAAAAATGTTAAAGGTAAAAAGAGATATGCTTGAGAAAGAAACTTTAATAGTTTTATTAGAATAATACATAAAACATAATTTAAATGAAGTTTTCTGTTTGGAAGGCAAAGTCTTAATTATGTAAAAAAAATTGATTGTCATATTCCAGGAAACACTGAGAAAAGCTGTTAATTAACTATTAATGCATGGTAAGTTAAGTAAAAAATTACCAGTAAAACATCAAACATTCACCATCTCCCAGTTTTTGTGGGTCAGACACCTGAACTAACTTACCTTGAGTGAAAAAAATATATATAAATGCTAAAAATATTTATTTTTAAACCTTAAAATAATAGCAAATCATATGTCATTAAAAGTCATTATTTGGAAGTGGATTTTTTATTGTTAACAGAAACGGTTTATGATAGAATCAGTTTTTAAAAAGGACAAAAATTACATACATAGCAAGACCTTCCAAACATTAATAAAATTACCACATCATGGTGTTTCCAAGTGAAATGATTAATATGTTCAAAGTAAGAAAATATTAGTAAGTTGGACTTGATTAAATTTAAAAACTGCTCTGTGAAGATAATTAAGATACTGAAAAAAAAAACAAGCAACAGACAGGAAAAAAAAATATTTATAACACACATGTCTGATCAAGGACTTAAGTGTATAATATAAAAAACATACTCTTAAAACTCAATGAGGAAAACAAATAATCCAACTTATAGGGTATGATAGACATCTCACCAAAAAGGATATAGAGATGGCAAATAACTACACGAAAAATGTTCAACATCTTCTGTCATTAGAGAACTAAAACAGCAATAGGACATCATTACGTATCTATACCTATTCCCAAAAAACTGACAAAACCAAATTCTGGTAATGATGTAGAGAAAGAGGAACTCTCATGTATTGCTGTTGGGAATGCAAAATGTCACAGGTACTTCTAATACCATTTTGACAATTTTTCAGTAAAGCAAACTATAGCATAGCCTTATTCTATGATTCAGCAATACAACCCCTGGGTATTCATCCAACTGAGTTGAAAACTTAGGCCCTCAAAAAAATCTGAACAAAACATTTATAGCGACTTTATTCAGAATCACCAATAACTATAACAGAAGAAGCCAACGTCCTCAGCAATATATGAATGGATAAACAAAATGTGGTACATCCATACAATAAAAACTATTCAGAGAGAAATAAATGAGCCACCACGCCATGAAAAAGCATCAAAAACCTCAAAATCCATATTGCTAAATGATAGAAGCCAGTCTGAAAAGGCTTCATACTGCACGATTCCAATTATATGGCATTTTGGGAAAGACAAAACTCTCTAAAGAGTAAAAACATCGGTGGTTGCCAGAGATGAAGAAGCGACAGCAGGGGAAACGCAGATGGTTTTTGTGATTGTGGAATCATTTTTATATAACACTGAAATGGCAGTCGACCAGTGTTTCTCATGTGCCCAGTCTCTGGGACTTTACATCACAGAGTGAACATTACCGTGTGCAAAAAGGGTTAGAAATCATTTAGGAAATAGAAAAATTCCAGGAAAGAATGCAAATCATGTCCAGAGAGTTGAACTGTGTTACAAATGTTTAAAACAGTTTCGCTGACGAGTGAGCCAAAGTTGCTGGATGAGCCATTGTAGAAATAACTTTATACGAGTATTGTGTTCCAGTTCCCCATGGGACATGATTTTCGTACTGTTATGCGTGTACATGAGAATAACAATTAAGTAAATAAATGACTTACGGTGGGAGCCAGGTTTGTCATGACCATCGTGGGAATTTGCAGATAAGCATGAAGAGGGGGCTAGGACAGTCTGTGTGGTAATGGGTTACAGTTGGAGACATCAGAAAAATTCATAGTTAACTTGATGTAATACTGATGGTTACACATAAACATATTTTGTCTATAGATATTTGTACATACATGCGTTAGTATACACACATGTATTTCTTTAGTCTGCTACCTGAGAAGACTAAAATAAATGACTCCTTGCCAGCAGAAAGCACATGTGGTATTTGTGTCTAGATTTGTAATACCATTGTCATTAAAACAAACCAGGGTTCCTTGAAGGGACCGGCAGATGGCATAATGGTTACGTTGCTGGACTCCAACGTAGTCGACTGCAGTTTGAGTACCAGACTTGGCAGCGTAAAACTCACACCAGTGCATGTGCATTCATGCTTAAAATCCAGAGAAGGGAGGAGAAGGAATTGAAGCATGGCCATCCTCCTGGGGGTGATTCCGCACTTTCTGTATCTCTGTCTCTCTGGTGATGCCCTATAGCAAAAATCTCTCTTTAAAAAAAAAAGAAAAAGAAAGAGGGACTAGCAGTTAGCGTAATGGCTATGTCACTGGACTTGCATGTAGTCGACCGCGGTTTGAGACCTGGACCCGGTGACTGAAACTCACACCAGGCCAGTGTGCATACATGCCCAAGATCCCGAGAGAATAGAGGAGAAGGGATTGTGGCGTGGCCATCCCCCCAGGGGGTGATTTCTCACTTTCTGTCTCTGTATCTTTCTGTCTTTCTGGTGAGGGCACGTGCCCTATGGCAAAAATCCTTCCAAAAAAAAAAAAAAAGAAAAGAAAAGAAAAGAGAAACGGCTGACTTTAAACTGTGGAAGGAAATAGAAGCATGAGCCTTGTTGTGCCAAAACTAATTGCTCACAACACACACACATACACATACACACATTTTTTCTAATTGAAAGAGCCCCCAATTCTCAACGTTGGGAACCAGAAAGACAAAAACCAATAAAATTATATTAAATAGATTAGAACATAAAGTATAAAATAATTATCCATGAGCCCATGTTAATATAAATAATCAAATAAATAAATGGGAGATAAGAGAGGAATCTCCTATGCAGAGTAATTCTCAAAAAATTAAGCAGATGTTTTACTTTAAAGAGTGTACAACTTCTCACGCCTTCAATGAAGGTTGCATACTGTGACTTGTTTCCAAGGGGTAAAGTATGGGAAGTTTGGGGTGGGAGCGGAAGAGTCACTTTACAGGGGAGAAATCTGAGAAACACGACATCTGCCGGGTAACCAAGGCCGACATCGACATTCACAAGTCATATTGACAACGTGCTTTCTTGATATGATGTGATGAATATGACACTTCCCTTCCATAGTCTTCCTTCTAAAAACCCTTAACTCCAGTGTAATCATGAGGAAAACACCAGATAGCTTCCAATTAGGAAGCATCCTACAATGTACCTGAACAGTACTCCTCAAAACTGTCAAGGTCATCAAATGCTAGGAAAGTCAAAAAATGTCACAACCAAGAAAGAGCTTAAGGAGACATGACTAAATATAATATAGTATCCTGGATGAGATTATGGGGAAAAAAAGAAAATATTAGGAAAATAATCTGAGAAAATGGAATAAAGCTTAGACTTCAGCTAATAATAGTATAGCAATCTGGGTTCATTAATTATAACAAATGTACTATATTCATTAAAATGCTAATAACAGAGAAAACTGTATGGGGGCTATGGGAACTCTGTACCATATGCTAAATTTTCCTACAAACCTGAGATTGTTATAAAGTCTATTAACAATAAAGTAAAAAAGGAAACCAGTAGATGTAGATGAAGTAGCGTTTAGGTCACTGGACTCCCACACAGTCAACAGTGGTTCAAGTCCCAAACCTGGTGGCTTAAACTCACTCTACGCACATGTGTGTGTGTGTGCTCAAAAATCCCTAAAAAAGAATGGAGGAGAAGAGATTGCTGCATGGCCATCCCTCCTGGGGGGTGATTCTCATTTTCTGTGTCTCTGTCTGTCTCTCCAGTGAACACACGCACCATAGCAAAAATCTCTCTTCAAAAAAAAAATATTTTTTAAAAAGTAAAAAAAAATTAAGAATATGTTTTACACATGGTACAGTCTGACACACAGCATGTGCTCAGTGACTTTAATACCTACAGGTTTGAATATCAGAAAAGGGCAGCAGAAAACCCTGAAATGAAGATGAATACATCCTCTGTGGCTAGTAAATTGTTACCAACTTAAATTCTGGTATTACTATCATAGATTGTATTACTTAGAGATTAGAGAGTTGGTTTTATGTGATTAGCTGTTTGGTAAATATTAATATTATTTTATCCCGTAGCTATTAGATAAATTCAAAGAAATGATTTGCTTTTGTTATTGTTGTTGTTATTGATTAATTAAATCTCCAAGGTGTCTTTAAAGAAATCTTTACTTAAAAATACTTTAAGGTATTATCTAAGGGACCTAATGTCCTAAAATGACTGGACAGGTCACCTAGAAATATTGTCACCTTGACATAATGAAAAGAGAAGTATCTATGTGTAGGTCAGTGGAGAAGGAGTCTAAAGCAAAAAGTAAAGCTCAAAAGAGAACAAAATTGGGTCTGTCCCTTACTGCTAATTAGTAAAAGGTCACAAAAGCATTTTTTTCTTTTTGTGAAGAGCTCCAAATATGTCAGCCATGATGAATTTATTTTCATCATCAAGCCTAAGCGTCCACTTGATTAAAATTTTAATAACTTCCTCTTTCTTAGAGAAAATATTAAAGTTCCATGACATTAAAAAGTTCGTATCAAATCACACATTGTAGTACTCATTGAGGAGTTCATTCTCAGTTATTTACAGTCTTTTCAATGGGGTAGCTAATATCTGATATCCATCAGTCCTGGTGAGAGATTTAAATTTTTCTTCATTATTTAAGAAGCTCTAGAACACAATATATTGTGAAAACTGATGCATTTTATTAGTGACATCTTATAATTAATTTGTAGAAGTAGAGAAGTTCAATTGTAAGAAAGTTCCATATGAGAAATATGATTGGATGTAACAGGGGAATAGAAAGAAAGAATAAAGTTTTAAATTGAAAGCCAGTTCCCTTTTTAAATTATTTAAAAATCTTAAGAATATTTAAAGTAGCAGTTCTTAAGAAATGTGTCAGCTTACCTAAAGATATAAAAATACAGTTGAATTAATTTTCATCTTATATTTAAAATAATTAATATTGTTTGTCTCTATAACTCAAAAGTATAGTGACTAATACGTGAATTACCAAGCAGTTTTCTCAAAATTAACAGTAAATTAGCATCTAATGGACTGAATAGATTCTTAAGTGGAATTCAGTAGGATCTCTAGCCATTTTATAGTAGAAGTAAAAGGAACCACTTATGGAATATTATTTTAATAGCATATATTTCTATACTGGTCACCATGAAATAATTCCATTCACTTCTAAGTCAGATGTTGACTGTTTCTGAATTTGTCTGTTTCCAGGGCACATGGAAAAAGTAGAGGAACTCACCAGGCTTCTATTCTTCAGAGATTATAATGGCATGCTTTGGACCAGCAGATGGCATGGTGGTTGAGGCACTGGATTCCCACCAGCCTACTGTAGGAAAACTGATGCATTTTATTAGTGACATCTTATAATTAATTTGTAGAAGTAGAGAAGTTCAATTGTAAGAAAGTTCCATATGAGAAATATGATTGGATGTAACAGGGGAATAGAAAGAAAGAATAAAGTTTTAAATTGAAAGCCAGTTCCCTTTTTAAATTATTTAAAAATCTTAAGAATATTTAAAGTAGCAGTTCTTAAGAAATGTGTCAGCTTACCTAAAGATATAAAAATACAGTTGAATTAATTTTCATCTTATATTTAAAATAATTAATATTGTTTGTCTCTATAACTCAAAAGTATAGTGACTAATACGTGAATTACCAAGCAGTTTTCTCAAAATTAACAGTAAATTAGCATCTAATGGACTGAATAGATTCTTAAGTGGAATTCAGTAGGATCTCTAGCCATTTTATAGTAGAAGTAAAAGGAACCACTTATGGAATATTATTTTAATAGCATATATTTCTATACTGGTCACCATGAAATAATTCCATTCACTTCTAAGTCAGATGTTGACTGTTTCTGAATTTGTCTGTTTCCAGGGCACATGGAAAAAGTAGAGGAACTCACCAGGCTTCTATTCTTCAGAGATTATAATGGCATGCTTTGGACCAGCAGATGGCATGGTGGTTGAGGCACTGGATTCCCACCAGCCTACTGTAGTTCGAGTCCTGGACCCAGCAGCTTGAAATCACATCATGCGTGCATATACTGAAAATCCCAAAAGGAGAATGCAAAGGAAGCAATTGCCACTTGGCTAAATCCCCTGAGGGGTGATTTCCCACTTTCCCTCTCTTTTTCTCTCTTCAGTGAGTACACAGGATCTATTGCAAAAACAAAAATCAGACCAAACAAAAACAAACAAACAAAAGACACACTTTCTTCTTTGTCTAGTTAAACTAGAAATAAGAATATTTTTCTCTTCTCATATATATATATATTTTTTCTTTTTGCATGCCTAAGAGAAACCATTTGGCCTTTGGGGAGAAAAAACTGAAATTCACTAAGCCACAGCATTGTCCTATCAAATTCCAGTCATTCATACAGATGAGTGAGAGACTCAGACAGACAGACAGGCAGGCAGGCAGAGATGGAGAGACAGAGACAGAGATGAAATCCAGTAGAGATCTATCTCCTGCAGTGTTGGCCTGCCTTACGTATTTGTAAATGCATTGCTACTGCTTACTGGCAACGTAAGTTGAGGAAGCAACCTTCCACCACATTCTCACTGCAACTATCTGCTTAATTAATTATCGATCAGCTATTGCTTGCCTAGGGCCAGCTGTCCATTCATGTGCTACGTAAGAAATAGTCCTCCACAAGTAGCCTATGACAAACATCACACTGTAGCATACTGAGAGTTAAATGAACTCCTATTTTCTTTTTCTGATCCCTCTTATCTATTGTCCATCTGGTGTGCCAAGTATCTTATCCCCCCCCCCCATATCTCTATTTCCCTGCATACACGATTAAGGTCCATTAGTGATTTCAAAGGATATTGCACAGAAAGGCACTGAGTGCCGCTATCTAGTTATAGTGTGAGGACCTGTGCACACATGGGCTCACCACACACTTTCAAGGTGGTGTGAGAGAGTCACACGCCTACTTCATTTTATTATTTTTTTAGAGAGATTTTTGCCATAGGACACGATTGCTCACCAAAGAGAAAGAGAGACAGAAAGTGAGAAATCATCCCATACAAGGCTGGCCACATGCAATTCCTTCTCCTCCATTCTCCTCTCAGAGTTTTAGGCACACACACACACACACACACACACACACACACACACACACACACACCTGACATGAGTTTCAAGCTGCCGGGTTCAGGACTCGAAATGTGGTCAGTCATGTGGAAGCCCAGTGGTGTAACTAGTACGTCATCTGCTGGTCCCCCACACACTCACTTTAAATCTGCCCATGAAGCTGGGGGGAGGAGAAACACTGAAGAGTCCAGGGCTGTTCAGAATCCTTTTCACTCACAGCCCCAGGGGTGAGCAGTATCTTTTGAACAACGTGCGCTAAGTGGAGAAGACAAAACCGCTAACCAAATTAAGAGAGATTCTCAGGGCTTTGGAGATAAATATTGAATGGTTAAAAAAATTCACCTTCACACGATTTCCTAGTCAGTCTCATTATATCTTCCTCATGCTTCGCTCTGCCCTGCTCCCTTGCCACCCGCACCCTTCTTTCAAATATTGATCTTCGAGACTTCCCAAAGCTCTATGCACTCACCCAGTGAGGTCCTTTCGAACATTGTTTCTCTTCTACTAGAATGATTTTCCTACCCCAACTCCCTGATCTCCACCTCCTTCTCCCATCTTTTCTCTCCAGATCATGCCTTCCCTTGGTGTCAGAGTAAAATACAGTCCCTCAGAATCTGTTCTTTCCTTTCATCTACTGCACCCCAAGATGGTCTGCCATTTCATTCTTTCATAGCACTGATACTTCCTTACCAAGTACTTACTATTATACTTACATAAATATATGCTTTATGACCATCGGTGGGATTACTTTTAAAGTCTGTTGCCCATACCACATCATAAATTTCATGAAGGCAAGAACTGTTTTGTTCACTGCTATGTCTTGAACTTGTAGAATGATATTCACTATGCAGAAAGTGTGCATAGCCATGGCGGGGCAGGTGGCAGGGAGATGCCACGCCATGTTAGAGACCACGTGAGAAAACTCCTGGTTCACATCTGGGGTCTCTCTGAAACTTAATCCTCAATGGTTGTAGGACGAGGGGAGGGATACAGTGTGACGACTCTTCCAGGGGGTTGTCCTCTCTCTGGAAATTAATAAACTTAAAAAAAAAAAGTGCTCAATATATACTGTTGAATGCATGTGTGCATGAATAAATGAAGAATAACTCTAATATTAATGAGAAAGTTAACAAAAGTTGTTTTGCAAACTGCACTATAACCCTTCATAAATTTGAAACTTTGGTACTATCTTCCTGACTGTTATTAATGGAGTAATAAAAAAACCCTAATTCTGGGACAGATCAACGGATGTTCAATGCAGTTCCAAGACAAAATAATACCATAAAACATTGTTGTCATGACTTTTGCCACATGTGTACATTGCTCTGGGCAAAACTGGCTGGGAAAGCTTTAACTGGGTTGCTTGTTTGTTTGTTTGTTTGTAGGTTTTCGCTATAGGGCGTGTGCGCTCGCCAGAAAGACAGAGAGAGACAGAGACAGAAAGGAAGAAATAAGCCCCCAGGGGGAGATGGTCATGCCGCAATCCCTTCTCTTCCATTCTCCTCTCAGGATCTTGGGCACGCACGCACACACACCCGGAAGCCACCGGGTCCAGGACGCGAACCGTGGTTGACTACATGGGAATGCAGCGACATAGCCATGACACTATCTGCTGATCCTGCTGTTTGTTTTAATTGCTGTTTTAATTAAATAGCTCTAGGTAAAAGTCAATTGAGGAAGAATCCTAGAAAATAGTTCATAGAATAATATAAATGCAGAATAAAAGCAGCAATCTCGGGAACCAGCAGTTCGTGTAATGGCTATGTCGCTGGACTCCCACGTAGTCGCCCGTGGTTCATGTCCCGGACCCAGTAGCTTAAAACTCACGCCGGACGCATGTGCGTGCATGCCCAAGATCCCAAGAGGAGAACAGAGGAGAAGGGATTGCGGCATGACTATCCCCTCTGAGGGGTGATTTCTCGCTTTCTGTCTCTATGGCTCTCTCTGTCTGTCTGGCGAGCGCATGCGCCCTATAGCAAAAACCTTTTTAAAAAAAAAAAAAAAAAAAAAGCATCAGTCTCTAAATCAAGGTAGCATGCTGTCAGTGACAGAGACACATATTTATACGCCAAGATCTTGATATGCAACCTCAAACCTATCTGCACCCAGTAATTTGTCACCCTGCCACATATTTTCTCTCTAGCATTCTTTGTCCCTTTCCTTTCATTTGTTTCTCATTCTCTGATTTCGAATGCCGTTCCACAGCGTTGGCCCTAGTTGAACTAGTTGAATGACCTCCACTAGTTGAACCTAGTTAGGTTTACATAAATAACATCCCTGAAATGAGCCAAAGACTCTTTCCACTTCTTAAGGACTAGAGGTTATACTGCTTTCCTGGTATCCACACCTTACCCAACACTGCTGGGTACTTGTTCTATCACTCTTGTTCTTTCCAATGCAACCCCTTGCACACTCTTGAATTCGTGGCAGCTATATAAACTCGACAGGACAGTTGTGCTAAACACTACAGAGTTTGTACTACAGAAAATTCCTTTATACATTTACGCCCTCATTCTGGGCTATCACCACATAGATGACTTGCTATTGTTTCTTACTCGAAAATTGTATGGTATTGGCATTTCTTTCTTTTCATCATAAATATATACAAAATGATATTTTACACTTTGGATATTTATTGATGAAAATAGACATTTTTACATTTCTGTTTCAGTGCATGACATTTTTGTGACACCAAAATAAGCTTCCGAGCATGAGAGGTACTGTAATGGGACCCTGGAGAGCTTGATTCTCAGGCACTCCGCCTCCCAGCTGCAGGGCAGAGGAGGAGCCATTTAACTCTCTTGCATCTCTACTTCTTTTCACATAAACCAGAGATTTAGGCTGAATGATCTTGAAGGTCTTCCTGCTCCGGTGCTCAGTAATCCCACGTGTGCTGTGCCTTCAATAGGGAGGCTTCTGTACAGGACAGAATGCTTCCAGATTAAGTGGATTTGCCATTTGGGTAGTGTCACCTCTGCCTTGGTGTAGCACACTGTGCACGCTCTTTGTGCGAACGTGGTTAGCTGAAAGCTGCTTTCACACACCGTGGCGTAAGAGGGGCTAATAGCATGTGCGATCATGTAAGCAGACAAACTTAAATTTTGCTTTCTATTGTAAAATGTGTGTACACACACGAATATGAAAGACTATCACATTAAACTTCCGGTCCTGTATAAATGGGAACCTAGGTTGAGGTTAAATTGATGTAAGAATAAAAAGTGAATTAATACAAACATATTATTGAATGGGTATATTTTGTTTGTTTAATGCAAATGATGCTACGACAAAAACCAAAAGGGGATTGACCAAGACCTGAAGAGAGGAAAACATAGGCTACCTCATTCTTGAAAGGTTGAGGTGGCATCCTGACCTGTTGGCTTTGTGCTGCTTTCCAAAATTTCAGAGACTCTATTGACTCTTGAGTGTATTCCAGTCTTTCTCTAAGACACAGAAGAGCTTGTGGTTAGTGTTTGTTTTGGCTATTTGTATGTTTGATTTTATCATTATTATAATCCCTGCTCGCTTTGCTTCATTGGAGAATGTAACATACATCGGCCCTTCAACATTAATGGGTTTTCTACACTGCTGCATTTTACTGTGACTTTGCCCTATCTCTAAAAATTGATCTGACAGTATCGACGACACCACCGCACAGGAGCTGACAGTCAGTGACAGTCACTGGGAGAAGCAAGGGGCAAGGGAAGGTAGCTTTAAATAGACACCGTTTTCAGAAAAGTGTTTGCAAGGCTACAAAGACCTTATTGTTTTAAGAAACAGTTTCATTAATAGACTGAGGCTTTGAAGTGAAATTCAGCAATGTTTTGAAAAATGCACATTTTCTTCATTAAATTATTTTTCTTCAAGTTTTAAAGAATTTTCTTAAGAGTCATTTCACTGCAACTTTTGTAGATAGGCTTACTGAAATTCATTATCTTCTGAGCCCTATTCCCAGACTAACTTTAATCAAAGGGAGTTTTATACTGAAGACATACAATTTCTATTTAATTAGATGGGCTAGGGCATATAGATGAGCTAATATTTCCAGAGGCATCTCTAAGGCTTTTTACAAGGGCCATTGTGTTTTACAGTGTCACAGGAAAAAAAAAAAGGAAGTTAAATCATGATTTTTACTAGAGCTGTAGGGGAAAAAAAAAAAGCAATTGCCTTGCATTGTAAACAGGATTATTCAAAGTCCTTCTGCCTTAAGCAAAAAGTATTAGGGCAGCTTTTAATCAGGTTATTACATAAAGATTCATGTTTTCCTTCATTTTAGAAGATACACTGGGCAGGTGAGTTTTAGTATAATGTCTAGGTGCTCAAGAAGTAATACATAGCAAAAGAACCAAGTCAATTTCTGGAGATTGAGGACCTTTTTTAGTTATAGAGTTTGGGTTTTTCCTTTAAGATAGTATCAGTATTATCAGTAGTGAAAGATATGTTTCTACTAATTCAATATTGAATTGAATGAATGAGGTTTTCTGCTTTCACCGGGTGTTCAAGGTATCTCTGCTACAACTTTCGGAAGTTTGTTAAAATGTCTTGAAGTTGGAACCAGCAGATGGCATAATAGTTACGTCATTGGACTCCCACATAGTTGACCATGGTTCGAGTCCCAGGCCGAGTAACCTAAAACTCATGCCGGGCATGCGTGCATACTTGCCCAAAAATCTCAAGAGGAGAATAGAGGAGAAGGGATTGTGGCATGACCATCCCCCCAGAGGGTGATTTCCTGCATTCTGTCTCTCTCTGTCTCTCTGGTGAGCTACTTCCTGTAACAAAATTCTCTCTCTCAAAGAAAAAAAAAAAAGGTATGTCTGAAGTTGCTGTAACATGAGAGATCATCACTGCCAGTAACATACCTCAGTGTTTCATATGGAAGATACTTAATTAGTTCCTTATCTCAATGTCCTAATCTAGCTATTTCACTGATCATAAATCACTTGAGATTTTTTGTTTTGTTTTGTTTTTGTTTTGTTTTGTTTTTGTGTGTGTGTGTGTGTGTTTTGTTTTTACTTTAAAAGCTGGAGGAATAAATACAAAGTAATATTTGTGCTAGGAGAGGCAAAAAAAAAAGGTATGTCTGAAGTTGCTGTAACATGAGAGATCATCACTGCCAGTAACATACCTCAGTGTTTCATATGGAAGATACTTAATTAGTTCCTTATCTCAATGTCCTAATCTAGCTATTTCACTGATCATAAATCACTTGAGATTTTTTGTTTTGTTTTGTTTTTGTTTTGTTTTGTTTTTGTGTGTGTGTGTGTGTGTTTTGTTTTTACTTTAAAAGCTGGAGGAATAAATACAAAGTAATATTTGTGCTAGGAGAGGCAATTGAACCTTTGATTTGAGATTGCATTTAAATGGACCTTGAAGCTTCTGATCTGCTATTATTTCTTCTTTTCTCTTTATACATGACCTATAGATATAATTTTGTTTCTGGTTTTGCTTTTGTTTGTGTGTGTGGTGGGGTGAGGAGCAAATCAGTATCTTTGCTAGTTAGTTGTCCTTACTGTATCATTACACTCAGCTTTTCAGCTTTCTTATAGACAAACTCTTCTCTTTTAGAATGGCCTGTTGTTTCTTTAACTCTCCAAAAATATGGAGGCACCTTTGCAGAGGAAAAGCAACTTGCTTTTTGTTATTTGATATTAATATAAAACATAGTGAAAAAATTCAATGTGCTGTAGTAACAAATATATTAACTGGAATTTATTGAACATTTAGTATTTGCCGGTAATTGTGCATAAGAAACATGCTTGGGACTCCTGCAGAGCCTGGAGAAGGGTAAGGCTAGATACATAGCACTCCCAACAATGGCTCAGCATGATGATACTCACCCAGTACCAGATTTCAGCCAGCTTGGATGAAGGGCTCAATAAATAAATAAACAGGTAAATAAATAAATAAAACAAAATAAATGTAAAATAAACATATGCACTACTTCCAGCAGTTAAGCTGCTTTTCAGTTTGAAATACAGCAATAAAATATAATGGAAGAAATGAAGACTATTTTAAATCTATTTATTACTGAGAATTAGATTCTCTGGAGAAAAGGAATGCTGTCTTTGACATAAAGACTAAGATAAAGAAAGGTAAAGAACAAATTTCACAAGAGAAAGAACGATGCAAGAAAAGAGTAGACGGAAGAAGATTCTGATCTCCATGGTTCTCCACAGTGGCTGTACTAATTTACATTCCCACCAGCAGTATGTGAAGGTTCCTCAGAAACCCACATAGAACTACCATATGACCCCATAGTTCCATAGTTCCACTCTTAGATACCAAGAGTTTATCCAAAGGATAGGAAAAACCTCAGCTGGAAAACACACACATCCATGTGAACACTGCAGCATCATTCCCACCTGTTAAACATGGAGTCAACCAAAATGTCCATGAACAGACAAGTGTATTGAAAAACAATCATCACACATTTACTCTATGGAATACTACTCAGCCATAAAAAAACAGTGAGACCCTGACATTTGACACAAAGTGGTTAAATATGGGAGATTCAATGAAACAAGCCAGTGAAACAAGCCAGACTATGAAAGACAAACATTGTATGTTACTGCTTAATATATACCAAATATCTGTGCTCCATAACAGAAACTGAAAGATTGGAAGGTATAAGAGCTGGGAGAGCAACTGTAGATTCTAGAGATAGTATAGAAGGAGGTGACTAATAGGGGTAGGTAATAGGGGGTTGGAGGGAGGGGATCAGGAAGAAACAAATAAGCAAAACATTTACAAGACACAACAATGAAAAGTTATCTGTTGATGATACTGTCTATGGTACTGTCTC
>NW_006160189.1:682707-696513 GCF_000334495.1 Tupaia belangeri chinensis | reverse complement strand
TGGAGCACCCGCGCCCATTAGCAAAAACCTCTCCAAAAAAAAAAAAAAAAAAAAAGCTATCTGTTGATGATACTGTTTATGGTACTATCTCTGACTTGACTGATATACACTATATTCATGCTGGGAAAAACCATGTTGTATACTGTAAGATGTACAGTGATTAAATGAAAATAAAAATAAAGTAAAAATAGAATTTGAAAAATAAAATAAATAAAATTTTACTGGGATTTTTGTTCTGGGGGAAAATAAAAAAGAAGGAAGGGGGAGCAGCGGTTTCTCCCATAATGAGGACAGTAGAGCTGGTTGAGGAGCATCTCAAATGGTAAACTGACAAGTCCCCAGAAATACATATAAGCTTGTTAATGCATGCCAGAGAACTGTAGAACCACTAGGAGGCAGTTATCACTGGAATGGAGCTTCTTTCCACTTGATGGTGCTATTTTGTTACTCAAGATCTGATATCTAAAATTAATTGATCATATTTTAGAAATAAAATTTTCCACAGTTAATTTTGTTATATCACAAATGAAATAAATATTGATACCAATATATTGGCAAAACTATTAACATATTTAAAATTATGAAAATACAATAACAAAAGAGATACCAATTTAAGCATGACTAGATGAGACAGAAAAACGTAGACTTGATAAGGTCCATTGGATACATCTAAAGTCAATTGTTCCTAAAATAAACTTATGACCTCTTCTACCGGCTAATTGGGAAAGTCATGACTCATTTTTGCATAGAAAACAGAAAAATACATCGTGGCTTTCCTGATGACCTAACATACTTTATTATATAAATTACCTTTCTCTCATCTCTTTCTTTTAAATCCAGAAACATCAGAATTGCGTTTCTTATAGCAGAGTTTTAACAACTGTTATTGCTTCTTTAGTTACAAATTAATTCTGTTTAACTTAAATGATAAATAATCTTCTATTCTTGTTTATATTTTCACTCAGTTTACTTTTTTATTTTTTATTTTTAAAATTTTTTGGAGAGGTTTTTGATATAGGGTGCATGCACTCTCCAGAAAGACAGAGAGAGACAGACAGAAAGCGAGAAATCACCCCCCAGGGGGAGATGGCCATGCCGCAATTTCTTCTCCTCCATTCTCCTCTCGGGATCTTCGGCATGCATGCACCATGAGTTTAAGCCACCAGGTCTAAGATTCAAACTGCAGTCAACTACATGGGAGTCTAGCGACATAGCCATTACGCCAACTGCTGGTCCTTCTTTTCTATTTTAAATGTTCATGTTTATATTTGAAATTTAGGAAAATACAAAGGGGTATAAAGGAAGAGAATAATCATAATTCATTGTTAATTGATTTATTTTTCAACATTTACCTCTCTACCAAGTCAGCCCTGGCAATTCAACCGAGAATCAGAAACCAGAGCTGACCTCAAGGCATCCAGTGACTGGCAGAGAAGACAAATATGGAAGCTGGCTTTTCAGTATGGTTACTGCAGGAGCACGGAGGCCTATGTGAGTTAGGTAGAAGAAATTTCCAGGGAAGGTGACGTATAAACTAAATCTCAGCAGTCCTTTTTTTTTTTTTTTGCCTTCTTTCCTCTGCTGGTTTATAGGATGGAAAGGATCAGGTATGTGTTTTGATTAAAATCCAGATGAGAAACCACATTTAAAGATAAGATACTGGAGTCTAGAACTGGGGTGAAAAGAGAAACATGAGAGGCACCAGCAATTAGTGTAATGGCTATGTCGCTGGACTCCCATGTAGTCAACTGCGGTTCGAGTCCCAGACCTGGAGGCTTAAACTCATGCCAGGTGAGTGTGCGTGCGTGCCCAAGATCCCGAGAGGAGAATGGAGGAGAAGAAATTGTGGCATGGCCATCCCCCCTGGGGGGTGATTTCTTGCTTTCTGTCTCTGCCTCTCTGGTGAGCACACGAGCTCTAGAGTAAAAACCTCTCCAAAATTTAAAAAAAAAAAAAAATTGAAAAAAAGAAAGAGAAACACGAGTGAAGGGGTGCTTTTGAATATGGAGAGAGACAGACCTCTAATTCTATGACACTGAGAGTTTTTTGTTTTGTTTTGTTTTGTTTTTTGTTATGTGGTAGAAGGCAAGTACAAAGTGATGGAAATCGATATTGAGTATGAGGATTTGAAGCAGTCATTGAAAGGAAGACGTGACGAGTTGATCATGGATTACTACAATGGATTAGCCTGGGAAATTGAGGGACTGAGGTTTTCTGGTTTGTTTTTCTGTATTTTTAAATTTTGCCACAGGACACCATGAACTTTCTGTAGACAGAAGGAAAGGTCCAGAATGAGGGAAAACAAGAAATCAACCCCCAAGGAGTCTGACCTTGCTGTAATACTTTTTCCTCCATTTCTTCTCCAATTGCAATTGTGAGCACATGGACGTGTGTGCTGCATGTTTTTCAAGGCACCGTGTACGGGACCTGAACCTTACAGGCAGGCATGTGGGATCTAGCTGCTTTAAACACCCTGCTTCTGGCTGGCCCAGGTATGAGAATTTTAAAAGGTAGATTTACAGTTATCCTGGTCACCAGGTGTTTCTGAAATTCATTAAGAATATCAGCATGAAAACAGAAATACACAGTAGGCATTTAAAACCTGATAGCAATTACCATTATCACAGTGATATTAATTCATTGTTGATCTTGACTGAGTTGATACAAATGTATGTAGAAGCAAGTGGGAAAGTGCAGCCGAGTGTAATTGTTCTTGAGTATAAATTGGAATGGGAGGAGAAGGTTGAATAACCACCATATTTTTAAGTTGTGACTCTAGCATTACATGAGCTATACTACACTCTTAGAGAATGCTCTTCTCACTGCATATTTCTTCATCATACTATCTCCCCAAAATGTGTGAATAAGAATGTCTTTGTTGGGAACCAGCAGTTAGCGTAATGGCTATGTCACTGGACTCCCACATAGTTGACCGCGGTTCGTGTCCCGGACCCGGTGGCTTAAAACTCACACTGGGCGCATGTGCGTGTGTGCCCAAGATCCCTAGAGGAGAATGGAGGAGAAGGGATTGCGGTGTGACCATCCCCCCTGGGGAGTGATTTCTCACTTTCTGTCTCTATGTCTCTCTCTGGCGAATGCACGTGCCCTACAGTGAAAATCTCTCCAAAAAAATAAAAGAAGGTCTTTGTCCTCAACTCTGTATCTTTAAAATCTACACATCAGTCAAGGCTAAGTTTAAATGCTATCCCTAACATGAAGCATCCTCTATTTCTTCAAGATTTAGGATTGAATACTTCCATTTTCATATGCCCCAGTACATGTCTTAGGTATAGCACCAACTCTACATTAATCAGTAACTTAAAAAATGTGAACTGACCGGTAAACCAACAGGTGGTGTAGTGGATAAGGCACTCCCATGTAGTTTCCTGTGGTTCAAGTCCCTGATCTAGTAGCTTAAAGCTCACACCAGACACGTGTGTGTGCCCAAAATCCCAAGAGGAGAATGGAGTAGGAGGGATTAGGGTGTGGCCATCCCTCCTGGGGGGTTGATTTCTTGCTTGTTTTGTTTTAGTCTCTGTGGTGAGTGCACATCTCTACATCAAAAATCTCTCAAAAAATTAATTAATTAAAAAAATGTGAACTGACCAGGGACCAGCAGGTGTGGTGGTTAAGACTCTGGATTTTCACATGGCCAACTATGGTTCGAGTCCTGAAACCCATGATTTGGAAATCATGCCAAGTGCATGTGTGTGCATGCTCAGATTCTAAGAGAAGAAGGACTGTGGCATGGTCGTGTCCCCTAGGGGGTGATTTCTCACTTTCCCTCTCTCTCTGTATGGTAAGAACACACACCCCATGACAAAAAGACCTGAAAAATAGTGAACTGACCAAACCAACTACTTAGTAGTTTTCATTCTTAAAAGTGCTAAGGCTGAGGGATAGGAGGCGGTGTGGAGGTTAAGGCACTGGATCCTACATGCCCTGCTGTGCAGTTTGAATCCCAGATACGTGGTATGAAAAATCACGCCAGGCAAGAGTGTATCAAGCTCCAAATCCCCAGAGGACTGGAGGAGAAGGGACTGTGGTGTGGCATCCTCTTTGGGGGTGATTTCTCACTCTCTCCCCAACTTCATCTCTCTCTCTTGCAAGAGCATATGCCCTATAGCAAATGAAATTTCTGAAAAATGCTGAGATACCAAGGTGGAAAAGAAATTTGGGTTTGAAAGGAGGAATTCTAAGTATAGGGGAAGGTACCTTAAAATGTATCCATTTCCAATCATTGGCATAGTGAATATTACAGTTGCCAGTTTGGGGTGCAGTTTTTAATACTTTGTTTTTTGTCAAGTTTTGAGAGAGTTCATTATCAAACTTGAGTACAGGAAGTATATTTCATGAAATGTTTATTAGTTATTGTATTTTAAAATGCTGGAAGCTTGGTGCCCCCAAAGGACAAGTTAAAATCTATCTTAAGTCTATTATAAGCTTTCTCTTGGCACTGAATCTACTTATGTAATATCAGAATGAACTGTGCTTTTTCATTTTTGTTCACATCTCTGAGAGTAATCTGTAATTTTATACAAAACCTGGTAAGTCAGTTTCAATCCAATTTCTGATTGGTTGACTTTTTCTTTGATTGTTTCGTTGTAATGAAGGTTTTACTTTATGTCGGTTGAACATTTGCTCCAACACACGCATGCTGGTTTCTCAAGTTAGAAAGATCTATAAGAAAATTTCAAAGAGTGGTATAATAAAAAAAAAAAATTCAGAGGAAAAAGAATGCAAAATTATCTGTTCAAAATTATGCATATGGCAATATCTATGATTTGATTGTCATATACTACATGTATATGTTGAAAAACCATATTGTGCACTATAGAGATGTAGGATAGAATAAAAAGGTAAAAAAGCGTATCAAATGAAAACAATAGGATGAAGTGAATTTTAACCATATCTTGCCATAAAAACTATAGCAACATGATAATCAAAACACCTGAATTCAAACCCTGAGGTTCAGGTTCATATATAACATTAGAAATGTTCTTCTTTTATCTAGTGCTTTCAATATTCTCTCTGGATTGTAATTTAACTCTTGGGACCATAGAATCTGTAGTCTTAGTGTTTCTGCCCGGTTTCCTTGAAGACACTATATCCAAAGTGACTGTCACATACACTAGATTGGAATAAGCAAACTGTTGAAAACAACGGGGACATTTCAAATAATCACCATGACATATTGGGAGATTTGTTTGGATAAATTGGCCCAGCAATCACCAGTTCTGTTTATATTATTTGCCTGCTGGTTTTCTTACTGTATTTCTTATTGTTTAATATACAGCAACAGCTCAGACACCTGCAGAGCTACTCAAAATCAAGCTGGCCTCCAACTACAGAAAAGCAATTTGTTTGCATTTTCTTAATTCAAATAAAAATTTATTTTCTCTGGTTTTTCACAGTGTATGGCACAGCATGTCCAATTTCTATAAAATTTCATCCACATAGTGTTGTGTTGGCAATGTTGGTTTTTCAAGCAAGATTGCTCTGAGGGAGAAAAAAAAAAAAAAAAGCATCATTTTTTTCATTGGGATGTCCCTGAAAACACAAGCGTCTTCTCCCAGGCCACACCAGATGGCCCTGGTTTTTCCCTGTAGAGGTGCAGCAGCATAACCTAGTGGAAAGACCCCAGACCAGGGCCTGAGGATGAATGTTCTGAAGTTGGAGCTTGAGACGGCTAATCACTCACTCTGGCTGCCTCCCCAGCACAGGGTGAAACAACTGTTCAGGGTAATCAACTCCCCGAGAGAAAAGGGAAGAAATTGAGCCTTGGCATTAAGAAGTTTATAACACCTAATAGTGCCTTTCCAAATAAAAGACATAACTGAGTGAAGCTATATACAAAAATCATATTCCAAACATTTATTCTAATCTGAGAAAAATGACAAATACTGTTTGCATCTACATGTGAAACTTGAAAGTCTGCAAAAAAGGTTCATATAGATTTAAATAAATTAATTTGTCTAAGTAGCATATGTAATAAACATAACTTTGAATTTACTTTTTAAATTATCTGTTTAAAAACACAATGCATGTGTATGTAATGTGTGTATGTGTATATATAACATAACATGTCTATTATATATCATCGTAAATTCACTTTAAACCAGCATATTTTCTTGAATTTAAACCTCCTAATTTTATTTATTGTGGTATTACCTACAGTAATATTTTAAATTCATACTTTAAATTTTTTTCATTGCAGGAATTCTAATTCTTAACTAATAACATAATTTTATGTAATCTGGAGATTTCCTCATATAAATTATTGTTAAAGATTCATTTGCGTTAGGCAACCCAGAAAATATTTAAGTGAGGGAAAATATATTTTGTAATTTTTTTTTCCCTCTATGTCATTAGAATTATATACAAATGCATGATTAAAACATAAGGAATATTGAGTCTGGTAATGAAATTGTACTGCACTTCCAAATTCCAAATCTTATCTACAGATTGAGGGAAAAAAAAGATAGCTACATGAATAATCATTAATATTCTATATTTAATCTGTGAATTCAATTGAGATATACTACATAACTCAATTCTGGATGCCGAATTTAGGAGCAAAACATGCTACAGTATCAGCATACAAATACGACAGAAATAGAAAAGGTACCTTTAAAATTACAGCAATCACCCTTGCCATTTCTATCCCTTTCTGGATGGATCTTTAGTCAGTGGTTCATAATTTCACTGGGATTAATTTGCCAGCATTCTGAAGACACTTATCTTATTTTCTGGAATTCAGAAAGGGATCAGCCTCCACACAATCTATTTCACTTATCTTTCAGAACAGCAGCACATGATGAAAGGAGATTCATGTTGAATGAATATATTTGTCATTGTCCGTGGTGCCTAGATTATATGAATATGACCCAGATGGGTTTTTTTTTTTCCTGAACACAATGGGACATACTTATGCATATATAAATCCTATGCAATTTAAGAACTATCATTCTTACTATTTCCATTTCTACTCATAATTGATATTCTTACCTTGATCATAAGTTATTTGCCTTATAAGAAGAATATTTTCTTGATTATGAAAGAAAAATGGAGATCCTTATAAGCATTTCTATAATAAACTATTAAGTGACATATTTAGATTCATTTTTTACAGATTTTAATTACAACCTGCCTTGCTAAAACAGCATCTATTTAGATGTCAATACACACATTAATGTTATTTTTCAACTGTACCTGCTCACTCACACACACACACACACACACACACACACACAATTTAAGTACTAGAGAGCTAGCAGTGGGATAAATATTTCTAAATATGTCTGTCTTTCCTTTTGCATAAATGAACTTGGTTTCTTTGGATTTTTCTCATTTCATAGATGAAAAGGAAGAGAGAAAGTAAGAGACAAGCAGACTCAATAAAACATAAATCAAAGTGCTAAACTTGCGAAATCTTGATAGATGCAACTTCTCTAGTAGTGACAATTGAGGGGACATATTTCACTTTTAAACTTTTTTCCATTAGTTTTTTGACAGGAGTACACTAGTTCAGCTTTAATGAGATTCTAGTGTAAAAACTTCAGGGCTAAATAAAAGAAACAAATCAAAAGGACCGAATGATTGCCATTTAATGTGAAAGAATGAAAGTGCAAACAATCATTGTATGACATCTAGCTGGGCTAGTCACTGCAGAATGACAGGTAGAACAATTCAGAGTTACTGATCTAAAGACGGAATAACAGCTTATATGTTTGAAGTGTTCAGAAGATGAAGAAATAAAACAGGCTCTGAGATAAGACATGGTTAAACCTTTTAAATTCCATGCCCTATTGTCAGTATCATTTGAATGGTTTGGTACACATTTTTTTTTTTCTGAAATCATGTGATTGAGGGAATTAATTGTAGAGCTCGCTTTATGCTTTTAAGCATTCGACTTTAGAGATTTCTTAAAATTAAATGAGAATATTACATATGATATGCTTGCATAATCAAAGATGCTTTTCTTATTTCATTTGTTATTTATTTATTTATTTTGCTAGCCTATACTTTGGTTTACTATTCTGTACTGACTTGCTCCTCTGCATATTGTAAGACTATATGGAGCTATATGCAACACGGGTAGGTAAACTTACACCATCCAAGTCCAGCTTGATTTGAAAGAGACTGATTATTTTCATACTTAAAATAGTTTTAATTTCATATTTTCCTTTTACTTGTTTTTAAAAATAAAGAAAATCACCAATTCTTTCTTTCAATAAGTCTTTTTATCAGTGAAATAACCTATTCTAGTTACTACTGGAAACAATAATCTGTAATTGCTACTTTCAGTCCTAATTTGGCCTGTCCCTGCTTTTTCATCTCAATCTAATCTAAACCTATTTGAGCAAATAAAATGATATTTACCTCATCCTCTGTTACAAGCTTTCAAGATTACAGGCTTCAGGAAAAATCAATACAAAATACCAGCTTAGCAGCAGGTTTGTGCTCCGTAAGAATGCTAACTTTTCTTCCCAGTGTTTCTGACTCTCAGCTATCCTGGAGTGAAAACAGAACTCATACCATTAAAAAAAGGAAAAAAGGAAAAGAAAACACACGCGTGCACGTCCACATACACACACACACACACACACACACACACACACACACACGCACCTCAGCAATGCACTTGGTGTTGGTTGATCATTTCCTAATTTGGCCTGTCCCTGCTTTTTCATCTCAATCTAATCTAAACCTATTTGAGCAAATAAAATGATATTTACCTCATCCTCTGTTACAAGCTTTCAAGATTACAGGCTTCAGGAAAAATCAATACAAAATACCAGCTTAGCAGCAGGTTTGTGCTCCGTAAGAATGCTAACTTTTCTTCCCAGTGTTTCTGACTCTCAGCTATCCTGGAGTGAAAACAGAACTCATACCATTAAAAAAAGGAAAAAAGGAAAAGAAAACACACGCGTGCACGTCCACATACACACACACACACACACACACACACACACACACACACGTACTTCAGCAATGCACTTGGTGTTGGGTTAGTAGTCACTTTCAGTTTACAAGCCAAAGTGGAGTGTGGTCAAGCTCCCAACCTTTAACTCTTGTTTCTGCATAACACATCTCACAGAGTTCACAAAAAGGAGGTTCTTGACCTCGCAGATGATTTTTTTCAGACTCAAATACCATCTTCATTTATTATTTATTTGCTTCAAGCAGTTGGGACTTGAGGTATCATCATACCTGACTGGTTGATTTAAGGAAGTGGCCACCTCTCTGTAGGAGAATCTCATGAGAATAAAATCCTATTACTTTCCAAAAAGATTACTTCATTTACTTCCCAGAATAAGCTTTTGATGAAAACATTAGAATGTTGAGTTTGTAAACAACCAAGAATTCTCAGAAGTATTGCCCTTTTTTTTTGATGTTTCAAATGGAAGCTTATTTTGCTTGTTTTGTTTTGTTTGCTTGTATCCTTTTTAAACTTAGGACTTCATGGACACAAACAGCTTGGTTCTTATGAGCAGAGTCCTTGTTGGAATATTGAATTGTAACCGGTCTAGGTTCTGTAGTGGGCTAAAATACAGAACTCATTCTCCCATTTCAAATTTCTCAGACAATTTTGCTCTTCCTTCTCGCACACCATCTATCAACATCTTTTCCTTTGTGAGTAGACTGTTTGAAGGTTTTATGGTAGTAGATTAGTTTCTCTCTATAGAACAAGAAGATGCATGATTAGAAGACCTTGTTTGATAACATAAAATTTTAGACAAAAATTTATGAACAATTATATCACCCTTTATTCTTTTTTTATAAGAAAAAGTGATTTATAAAAATAACTGATAATTTTCTTCCCTATGTGCCACAACAGAACTACAGAATTCTCAATATTTTTTAAAAGACACACGTTCCTTCATTAATAATTGGTATTAGTTTTAAGAATAGCAGATTATGCACAGTTAAATAAACTACTACTGATAGAAAAACCAATAGTAAAAATATTACTCATTTCCAGGATACAGACAGATTCCACTGTAGCAAAATATCACTATCTGACTGCTGCTGATCCAATATCTGATATTAGCCTACTCTGTAAGCTATTGTTTATTAAGGGTTGTCACTCTTAATCATAAAGATGGTTTTAAGCCTTCCAACTGTTTAATTATATAGTGCCAGTAAATGACATACCTATCTCATCCAATTGATACTTATTAGGTTTTCAGAAACAAACAAAAACAAAACCTCCTACCAGTTTCTAATAGTGTCTCCTTATACATTAAGGAAAGTACATGTGTTCAGTGATAATCTCAGGTTAAAAGGGCCCAAATCTAATTTCCAGTCTAAGAAATATTCAGTAGAAATAATAATACAATGAAACAAAAATAATTTTGGTTCTTGTAACAGATTTACCTATGCATTTATGACTTAAATTATTGGCATAAACACTGATTAAACAGCATTAATTTATATATTTCCATTGAATAATCATATATCAAAATGCTCATACTGTAGAATAATACTACATATTTGGATAAATACATATCTAATTTAAGATCTGAAAACTAAAACATGGATTCTTTTAAAAATTACGTAAGAGAGTAAATGCAGGTTTAGGGTGATTTTTTTTTTTTTAAATTTTCTAGAATGTGTGTTCACTCACTGGGAAGACACAGAGAGAGAGAGAAAGAGAAAAAGAGGAGGGGAATGTGACAGTGTACCTCTCATGGGGGAATATTCAGGCCACAATCCCTTTTCCTCCATTTCTCTTCTTAGGATTTTGGGCATACATCCAGCATGTTTTTTAAGACTCCCAGTCCAGACGAGAAACGCACAGTCACCCATGGGGGAACCAGCTGCCTTAACTACCATGTCAACAGCTGGCCCATTGACTAGCTAGCTACTGTTAGGAACAATGAGATTGCCATATTTGTGAGCATGACTCATCATCACAACCACCTTAGGGCAGTATCAGACACTGAAAATATGTATAAATGTGAGCGTGTGTGTGTACACACTTCATCTCTACCATAAATTCACGAAAACAGTTTAATGATAATGTCTGCACATAGAATGATACTTTTTTTTGCAAGATTTTTGATAGAGCATATGTATGTTCACTGGAGAGACAGAGAGACAGGAGAAATCACACCACCACCACCTCAGCCCCCCGCCCCAAGGAAGATGGCTATTCCTCAACCCCTTCTCTTTCATTCTTCTCTCAGGACTTTGGGCACACATGTACATATGCTCAGCATAAATTTCAAGCCACTGAGTCTCACTTTTTCTTTCGATAGAATATATGAGTTGCACAAGGTATAAAAAAAGATTTTCCTTATAATATAATATAGTTTAATATAAAAACCATGGTCAAGCATTATTTTAAAAGCTATCATTTCTGAGGCTGGCAGGTGGCATAGTGGTTAAGGATGCTAGATTCTCACGTGGCTGACTGTGGTTCAAGTCCTAGACATGGCAGCTTGCTTTCTCACTTTCCTTCTCTCTCTCTCTCTCTGATCAACTTCAATAAAATAAAATAATGACAATGAATAAAATTAAATAAAATAATTCTTTAAAAAATAAAAACTATCATTTCTGAAGTTAGGGGAATCAAGCTAATGAGCATCTCCATCATTCCATATTCCATACATATGTCACAAGATCACATGGTACTCCATAAGTATATATAGTTATAACTTGTCAACATTCAATTAAATATTTGTATAATTTTTAAAAATAAGATAAAGTTATTTACCAAATCACCTGGACTTATAAAGTACCTTTATTTATTTATAAAAATAAATATAACATGAACATTTTTATCCTTTTGTATTTAGAGTTTATTTGTTGTAAACCTTTTTCAAAAATTCTAGAAGATATTCTTCGAATTTCTTTTCTAGTTTAGTTATTGCACAGCTATCATCCTTCTACAGATAAATATTGAGCTATAATTAATGCTAGGATTATTCTGCTAATTCTGATTTTGTGGAGCATTTTTATTTAAAGTTTGGAATCATTTTTATTAGAACTTTTGCTATTTAATAATATGGGACATTCATTAAATTGACAAATGAATTTCACATGATTTTCAAATGATTGGTGAGAATATACCATCAGAGTACTAGATTTAATAGGCTTCATCATTAATTCTCATATGTCACTACCATATAAGCAATTCCTTTATCCCAACTATGAATCCAAAGAAGGGAAGAATTAAAAAACTTGCCCATGGTCACATAATCAAAGAGACTATCATCAGTTCAAAAATGGACTGCATCTTTGCCCCTGGTTCAGCGAGCTACTTCAGCAGAGTAAACTGAGATGGCTGGTCAAAGAGTGGCGGAGAGGCAGTCAACAGTATGGCGATGACCTTGCGGGGCTAAGTGGAGCTCAGGAGAGGCGGACTACAGTCACAGCGTCCGTGATGCGGGGATTCTCACTGAACTAATAAACAAGAACATAGAGCTGTTGCAAATATTTTAGCTTATTAGTTGTGCCACTAAAAAACACCTAAGACTTACTTATCCCTGTCATTGATAGCAGCATTCCAAAAGCATAGTTTGATTTTTCTATGGAATAATTCTTCGTGATTTTGAGTGGTTATGTAACTTTGTCTATTTTGAAAAGTCATTCATGGTTAGAGATATCCCAATTTTAGGAATAGGCAGATAAGAGGTGTTTTTGGTAATAGTATTGAAAAACTAGTAAGAATAAAAAGAAACAAGAGGAGAAAGTAAGTAATTTAAGAATGGTTGTATCCACATGAATACAATCTAATTTTAGATTTTCTTTTTATGATAAACAATAAGAAAAAGCATATAAACATCATACATATATATGTATATATACACACACACAAACACAAACACACATATATATGCACACTATTGGGTATGTATGCATTATGCATCATTATAATTCAGTGGGATGTGTTCTAGTATATGATTGGCTACCCTGGTGTGTGAATTCTCCAGCATTTGATACTTATGTGAATATCACATGTATTATATAATAGAATTACACTTAAAGTTATATATTGGCTGTTCATACAATGTTACTCATTTTTAAAGCAATGTAAATTTAAGTTTAACATTTCTATTATGTGCGTTATTAAATTCTTGATAGTAATTTTCATACACAACAGAATCTTCTTTAAGAGCCTTTTGCCTTAGGGTGTGTGTGCTCACTGAGGAGAGATACAGACAGTGAGAGAGAAATTGAGAAATCACTCCCCCCTCCCCCGCCAGATGGGCTGGATGACCATGTTGCAATCTCTTCTCCTCTATTCTCTTCCCAGGATTCTGGGCACATACCCACATGCTCCCAGAATGATTGTTAAACTACTGGGTCTGGGGGCTCAAACTACAGTCGGCCATGTGGAAGTCTAGTAATGTAACTGCTATGCCATCTGCTGGTCCCCCACAACGGAATTTCTAAGAATAGAATATATTTCTGGATATTTATTTTCTTAGTAAAAGGAAATATTCATTTTTAAGTGTTTTCTATTATTGAATTAAACTCATTTACAATTTTTGGACATTTTTTAGATAATCATAACAGCCTTGTCATATTTAACTAAATTAACAATAATTCCTTCCATATTCACATGGCCTTGATTGTCAAACATAGTTTTTAAGTTTACTTATATATTTATTTCATGAGAAAGAAATAAAGAAGAGACAGACATGTAGACAGACACCTCCACCAGGGTCTCCATGCTGCAATTCACCCCCAGCCTCAGCCAGTCAGATCACGGGTTTTCCAGTGGGTGAGGGAGACCGTAGGACAGAAACCTGGGATAGCCACACGTGGCCTCAGCATGGCAGGACACTGTTACTG
>NW_006160189.1:681391-682685 GCF_000334495.1 Tupaia belangeri chinensis | reverse complement strand
GCACAGTTGGCCTCAGATTTTTCTTTTAATTGGTGTGTTCAGTTAAGGACCCTAAAGCCACTTGCAGCATTTGATAAAAGAGTTCTGACTTGTATTCTAATTTGAAATCTCCCTCTATTTCTCTCTCCTTTTCTTGTTCCACATTTTTTGAAGAAACTGAGTCACTAAACTTGACAAAGGTCTTAAACTGTAGCTTTGTGACATTTTTCAGTGTTCATTTTTTAAAAATCTTTGAGTGGATTCAATTAAGATTCAATTATCTTAGGCAAGAATGATTCATAGGTTGTGTTTTGGGCTTCCTGTAGCGTTCTATCATGAAGCATATAGCATTAGTTCATCTCATTTTATGTCAGTGAGCTATTAATGCAATGATGTTACCGAGCAGAAGAAAGCCACAACATTTCAGTGGTCTGAATAATAAGCATTTTTCTCATGGGTCTGTGTGTCAGCTGTATTTCAGCAAATCTGCATTTAGGAGGATGGTTATAGATTAGGCTTTGAGGGCTGAAGGAAACTCTGCTTCAAAGGTCTCTCATCCCCTTGGAACATCAGGCTTATTCTTCTTAAAAAAATGGAAGAGGCACAGGAGGATTAATGTAAACCTGTAAAGCTTCTTAAAGCCTAGACTTGGAACTATATTTCCATGAACATGCCATTGGCCTAAGCAAGTCACATGGCCAGGCCAAGTCAAATCTAGCAATTAAAGAAGGTTGCAGAATTGGGACCATTAATTCAATCCACCACCTACTTTCAATATTGCTCAAAAGGATCACTGGATTCATGTGGGTTTAGTCAGATTCTTCTAATAAAAATTTTCCCATAAGTCATTTACACCATGGTTTTAGTGTGTATGGAATAATGTCATCGAGGTGCATACTTTTAACTTTTGAGACTAAGAAATGCTTAATTTGTATTTTATTGTTCCTTTCACTGGCAACTTTAACAACCAGAATTCTTTTAAGAAGACCTCTCGATGATCGTTATAGAATGGATGTCTTTATCAATGGAAAAATTCAAGTAGAGAAATCTTAACCTTTAACACCAAACTTGGAAGCCGGAGCTTCTGGGAGATAATTAGGGTTAGATGAAGTCAAGGGTGTGGGACATGATGACGGAATAAATTCCCATGTAAGAAGAGACACCAGAGAGCTGTTCTCTCTGTCTCCGTGTGAGTATACACAGAGGGAAGGTAGTGGGAAGATACATGGATAAGGTGGTCATCTGGAGCCAGGAAGAGCGCCCTCAGCAGGACACGAACTGACTGGCACCTTGATCCTGTACCTCTTGACCCCTA
>NW_006160189.1:644859-681236 GCF_000334495.1 Tupaia belangeri chinensis | reverse complement strand
CAGGAAACGAACTGACTGGCACCTTGATCCTGGACCTCTTGACCCCTAGACTAGTGAGAAATATGTTGTTTAAGCCATCAGTTGAAGGCATTTCAGATGGCAGCCTGGCAGACTAACGTGCCCATCAATTATTGTGTAAGCTTCAGATACATTTCATGCAGAAAAAGCAGAATCGATACCTAATAATCTCCTTTCGTTTATCAATTTTCAATCAGCTTATAGTCTAATAATATCCAGAAGAAGTAATGAGATATTTTTGAAAATCTAATATGAAGTTCTCATAGTTTTTTTATATATTGGATGTACTTCAATTTATTGCATTTATTTTAAAAAATAACATTGACATCATCAGTTGTTAGGTCATAAAAGCCTCTTAAATTACCTAGTTGATTTAACATGGGTATGTTAATATTTGGCAACATCTTTTCTTTTCAGCAAAACAAGATATCCCAATTTTATCATCTCTATTTCCCACCCTATTCCTGGAATTTGCCGTTTGTGATCCCTGCGTGTTTTAGGTAGGAGATGACGCTACCAATATCATTAATACAACACGAAGTTATGTCTAACTTTTTCGTGATGTATCCTGATATTCTTGCTGTTTCCTTTCTGACAAATAGTTTGCCACAACAGTGAGGCAAATGTTCTCTCACTCTTGATGTTCCTGATGTTTTACATGGTGTACGCTTTTATGAACTCTTCAAGCACACTTAAAATGGGCTAATAATACATATGCAAATTATATCTCAAATGTTTCCTAACTTGCTAGAGGGTGCATATGCTCCCCAGAGACAGAGAGAGAGAGAGAGAGAGAGAAAGTAACCCATGAAGGGTGGTTATACCCCAATCCCTCCACTCCATTCTTCTGAGATTTGGGGCACAAGACCAGCGTATTCATCAAGAACCACAAGTCCAGGACTCAAACTGTGCAGTAGGCCATGTGAGATCCAGCTGTCTTAACAATCATGCCACTGGCTGGCCTTCAATAAAATTGATCTTTAAAAATCCCTTCGAAGATCACAAAATTGTTATAATAGGTCAGCCTGTAACACGGTAATCAAGTTCTCTGTACTGGAAGCCAACATGGTCAACCATCATTGGAGTTCTGGTCCTGGAAGCTTGAAAAGTAGGTCAACCATGTGTACAGACATGCCTCAAACCTTGCTGAAATGGAAAACTGGAGGTCAAAGGATTGCAGTGTAACCATGCCCCATTGCTCTCTCTGTCTCTTTCTCTCACAAGAACACGTTTTCTGAAAATTAAAAAAAAAAATGCCAACCATTGCATTGTCAGACACGCAGGTCCTGGACAGGGTGCCTATGTGACCTGTTCAGACAAGTTTCTTCATTTTACAAATGAGGTAAGTGGAAAAAGAAGAAGTTGGATAACCACAGCCATAAAGTCATAAGTTGACCAAAATCAGGATGAGACTCCGAACTCCAGGTCGGTGCCTTGTTTACAACTACACAAAATGAACTTGCTGGCCCCTAAGTCTACAGTTCTAGTCATTTGTGAGTCTTGTGACATTATGAGTGTTCAAATGCTATTTGGAAAAACAAGAAGTTAATCTAGAACAGTTGTGAAATTATCGACTTTAAAAATCTATTTTGGGGGGACTAGCAGTTAGCGTAATGGCTATGTTGCTGGACTTCCATGTAGTCGACCGCGGTTCGCCTCTCGGATCCAGTGTCTTAAAACTCACTCCAGGTGCATATGTGTGCATGCCCAAGATCCCAAGAGTAGAATGGAGGAGAAGGGATTGCAGCGTGGCCATCCTCCCGAGGGGTGATTTCTCGCTTTCTGTCTCTCTGTCTGTTGAGTGCACGCACCCTATTATAGTAAAAATCTTTCAAAAAAAATCTATTTTGGGGACCAGCAGATGGCATAATGGTTATGTTGTTGGACTCCTACATAGTTGACACAGTTTGAGTCCCTGACTGGGCAGCTTAGAACCCACATTGGACACGTGTACATGCATGCCCAAGATCCCGAGAGGAAAAGGGATTGTAGCATGACCATCCCCCCGAGGGATGATTTCTCTTTTTCTTTCTCTCCAGCGAGCACACATACCCTGTAGAAAAAAATCTCACTTAAAAAAAAAATCTAGTTTGTAGGAATCTATAAAATGGTTCATATATATATATATACATACATATATATATATATATGTTTTCAAGTGATTTTATTTATTTGAAAATAATAAGCTAACCTTTTAAAAAGCAAATAGATGAAGTAAATAGATTTGAAGAGGATTGTTACATAAAGAGTAGAGAGGTGATATATGAAATGTTCATGAGTAATGTGAATTAATTTGACAGAACAAAAAACAGTTAATACATAAGCAAAGCATTACTGCATTTGACATGTGTACAAATGTGATTTAAAAATAAGGATATTGTGAAGTCCAAGAAAATTTGACTTCCATGGAATGCAAACAGACATGTGGCAAAATCTTTAATGTTAACTTGCATGCTATAATATTTAACATTACTGTTGTCTGGATGTGAATTATATCAACAATAAAATACTTGCTCAAATGTTGGTCCCTATTGTTAAGTTCTTTCCATCTTAGGGGTCAGGTGCCTTAAGCTTACTCTTATTGCCACTAGATGGCATTCTGGCAACCTTGGGCATATAAAGCAGCCTGGTTTGGAAGATTCAGAAATAGCACCCCCCTCCCCAAACAAATTATATAATGTGCATTTATTTGTTTTTCAAAATTCAGCAAAAGAAGTAGTTAATGTACCTGAATCCTGTATTCAAAGTTCTTTACAACTTTTTTTACATACTAACCAAATATTCTCACCTGGTATTTAGCTTTAATTGAGAATAAATTCTTGCCTAATTCTTTAAAAGTTTCCACATTTTTTAAAATAATTATTTTTATTTATCTTTGTTTTCTTTCTCCTTTTTTATTTCTTCCTTTCTCTCTCTACCTCTCTCTCTTTTTTTCTTTAAATATGACCAGAGAGGGACAGAGAGAGAGAGAGAGCAAAAAAGCAAGCCACCAAGTCCATGGTTCCACCATATGGGAGTCCAGCGATTTTAACCACTATGCCACCTGCCAGCCCCAGTTTCCCTTCTTTAGGTGTCTCAAAAACCATAGCTTTTGCCAAACTCATCCCACAAGTTAATCCTTAACAACAATAGCAACAAAAATATTGTCTTATTATAAACTTCTGAGAACATCATATGGACATACATGTTCAAGTCTAACAGAAGTGGTTATTTTCTAGCTTACTTCGTGAAATACTTTCTGAAATTATCTCCCATAGTATCTGTTTGACTATATATAACTTATTTTTTTATTTACTTGAGTTCCATGGGCATCAGTGTATTTCTGAATTTTATGAAGATTTTATAGGGAAAAAGACAGATTTTCAAAATAACTGCATTTTTCTTAATCAAATGAATAGTAATTTGAAATTTACTATTTATACTTATTAAAGGTGTAGTGTTAGAAGACTCTTCCGTTGGAGTCCCAGATCTGACCGCTTGAGAAACATCTCAGGTACATTTGGATGCATACCCAAAATCTCACAGAGAGAGAGATGGAGGAGAAGGGTTTGCAATGTGACCATTTCCCATAAGGGGCGAGGGAGGTGTTTTCTCCTCTCTCCCTCTCTTTCTCTCTGTCTCTGTATCTTCATCTTAGTCACTAGAGAGTATTCACATCCTCTAGCAAAGAAACGCCTTTTTTTTTTTTTTTTTTTAGGGACAGATTTTTTTTTTAGGGCTATAGGGTACATGCAGTCGCTGAAGAGACAGAAAGCAAGAAATCATCTCCAGGGGGAATGGACATGCTGTAATCTTTTCTCCTCCATTCTCCTCTTGGGGTCTTGGGCACTCGCACACGCCCACGTGCACACACACACACACACACACACCTGGCATGAGTTTTAAGCAACCAGGTTTGGGACTTGAACTGCCGTCAACTATATGGGAGTCTAGCAATGTTACCATTACACCATCTGCTGGTCCTGGCACTTTTTACAATTTACGTAAAATTTCCACCTTAGGCTATAGAAATAACTTGAACATTATTTTGTATGTGGTTACAATTGTACTATAATTGAAAAGAAATGAGCAATTTGTCTTTGTCCTTGATTCCTGAGCTAGTAGGCCAGGACTTTTCTTTGGGAATATGACATTTTTGTAGTTGTAGACGTATTTTGTAAATATATTGCACTAGAGAAAACGGTTTACTCCTAAATTTGTGACTTTCAATGTGAGTTTTTTTTCTACCTACTGTATCTCAAATGTAATCATTTCTTGAATTTTTATCCAGATAAAGTACCTAGTAAATTCAGAATTCTATTTTGGTTTTGTTTTTGTCTTTTTTACTTTTCAATAAAAAAGATTCTGAAAGAAACTCCCTACAGTACTTTATAGCTAAAGCACATCTAAATGAAAGGATGGAAAAAGAGTCACTGAGACCTTATTGGGAAATTTCATAAGAATGATAGACATGAAAGACCTGGAAGTAACAGATGTTTCAATGAAAGCAATATAAAGCCCAGATGTTTGGCACATTCACATAGTATTAATTGGGCAAGTGAGGGTCATATTTTCTTTTTTTCAATAATCAAAATGCTTCCCTGATTCAAAAATTATTTTAAAATAAGCAGTGTTGGAAAAAGCAGAAATGAAAAAAAAAATAACCAACAATGACACAACCAACTAATTTATGCTCCTTTGTGTTTTCTACAGTTGTGCGATAAAGTCGAGAGAAATAAATGGATATTTTTACTTAGGGAATAAATAGTTTTAAGAACATTACCAAAGTGATATAATATGAAAGAAAAAAAGTTTTATTTTTTTCTGCAGTTATTAATTCAAACATATTTTGAGACTAAGTTAGCCTGTTAATTGTTCTGTGAAATCTATTCATTTCTGTATACTTAAGAGAAAATAAATTTTTCAATCATTTAAAAATATTTCATGTTTCTCCGTAGTGTAAGAATAGAAATCAGACTTCAGTCAGTAAAGATAGGAACATACATAAATCAGTTCTTTCATAAAGCAAAACTTGTGGGTATCCCATAACACATTTTACATCATCTTATATAAAAGAAATCAGATTTTATTAGAAACTTTAAAATATTTAGAATATTTCACTTTACATCCTCTAGAAAGTTGGTGTTTATGTAATTTATATATTACCCATAGTTAAATGAAGAAAGAATGCAACAGCAGTTTAAATTACTTAACCTTGTCTTTGTCCAGAAAGTAATTTTTAACACAATTTTCAGGAGACTTGAATACATTTCAGATGTAATCCCTCATTTTTAAACAAATATGGTTCATGATTTAAAAAGGAAACATAAAAAAAGAAAGGAAAGGAAGAAATATACCATGCAATGAAATATATGCACTCAAATGTATACTTATTTAAGTTGACTCCATATAAGGTTCTGAAATGGAATTTTATTTTTTAGAGAAGGAAAAATGAAGTTTTCCTTTAATAGACTATGTATCCCCAGATAATTTTAAAGTATTTTCACTTAGAAAAGCTAGCTGCTATTACATATGAATTTTCAAAGCTTGCCAGAGCTTTGGAAGGAATGATGAAAATTACTATTGCACGACCTTCAGGTTTTCTTTGTTTCAATAAAGGGCTAAGATAGCATTTTTGTCATTTTTCTTTCAGCTCTGCTCTTTCATCATAAATATCAAAGCATGCAATTATGCCTTCTCAGATCCTACTGTATTCTGCCTGTTTTGCTATCTACGGCGATGGTGTTTTCTGTCTTTTTCATAAGACTTATTATTTTATTTATTGAAGCTCTGAAAAGAATTTCATAATTTGTTGAATCAAATAAATACAGTCAGCAGAAATAAATATAAAGACTATTAGACTGATAAAATATTATTAAAACAATCATGATATTTTTATCAAAGGCAGGATCAGACACTGAGAGATTTCTCTCCTAGGCTGAATGTCACATGGACCATATACATGTGAGGATGATTTGACCTACAGGTGGGGTTTTATTATTAATGTTTATTATGAAAACGTAGCCTCATCTTGACCCCATGCGTCTTTGGTTTTGCTACTTTAACTTTGCCTCCCATATTAAATCTGCCTCTGAATAAGTCTTATTATTCTACCTCAATATGTGTCCCTAATATTTTCCCCTAGATCTATGGTTCCTGAATGTGTATATATGATAGCTATCTTAAATTAGAAATACCCTACAAGGGTCAGTATGACAAATTAGCAATAGCTTTCTGTTTGATTCTAGAGAGCATATATTAACAAAGAGTATATACGGTCAATTAAGACCACAGGGTCCTAGCTTTGTAGACAGTATCTTCTCTCTCTAACCATTGGATCAAGCACTGAAGTTAAAAACTCGAAAAATGTATGTATTAAAATCTAGTTCCACATTTGTTTCCATTACCATTTCAGAGATTACATTTATAGAAAGGTAATTTGGACTGCAATATAAAGGGAATCATACTTATGCATCTGATTATTCACTTAAAGGAAAAATTATAATGTAGATGGATTCAGGAGCCAGAGCGACCTGATTGAAATCCCTTACTGTGCTCTTATCAATGGATGCCTGTTGCCAAGTTATTTAACCCCTCTAACCTTCAGTTTCTAACCTATAAAATGGACCCACGAATAGTGAAGACCTGAAAGAAATTGAAAAGGATTAAATGAGAAAATAGATGTAAAGATTTTGGCCAAGAGCTGGGCAAGTAAGTTAAATTTATTATTATTTATTAGCTATTCTAATTTTGTTGATTTGGTCAGTTTGTCATTAGCTTACACACATGGGAAAAGTCTAACATAATTATGTAAAATAGTAACATTTTAAAAAGGATGACCCTCCCTCCTCACTGCTGGAAAATCCAGCTTTAGAAAGCTAAACAGGCCAGAATGCAGGCTGCTGCTTTGATCTATGGGAGGGAGATCCTGAAAACAAGGATGAGGAAGAATGAAGTGCAGAGAAATCAATCAAGACATACCACCGAAACAGAATAGCTAACGATTTGGAAAACAAAAATGAGAAAGCATGCTGAGTTGGTAAAAACGAAACCACATTCAAACAGTGCCAACGAAGTATCACGGAAGTGTTGGAGTTGGAGAACAGGCAGGAGAAAAATGGTCGGGTGAGCTTTCTTCACAGTGGCTCCCAGCCATAGCTGCTGCTGAGTTCGAGCACTTCAAATGATGCTTTAGAAGGCGAACGTTGGCTGAGGACATGATCTGTGTGGGAAGAAAACTAAGTTTGCCAACTGGGCCTCGTTCAAGTACACATTCCTCTTTATCATCTGAGTCTATTTCACCAGGGTAATCACCTCTCTAATTTGCTTTTTTTTGTTTGTTTGATTTGGGTTTTTTTTCTTTGTTTGTTTTGTAAAACTAGCAATATCAAGGGTTGTGGTGAGGAGTGAGCCATTGTCAAGCAGAAGAGAGTGGAGTGATCCATTCTCAAGGAAACAAATACTACTACGAGAAAGATGGATAGAGAAGTGTGCTTCGAAGATTTTATAATGTGCTTTAATTCTATTTTTCCACAAACTTTATGAACTCTCTCCATATTTTGGTGCAAAAATATTCTGAAATCTATATATATAGTTTTTTTCCCCAAATACATATTTCCATGATTTTTGAAGACCTCTTGTAAAACCATCAGTAAGTTATTTACTGTGGATTGATGGTATGCATATTGAAATCTCTGAAAAAGCTGACATTCCTTTAAATAATGGAATTTGAGAAGCTGCTAAATATTTCTAAGTCAATCGTGTAACCACAGATAGTGCTGTAGCTGTAACACAATGCTCTGAGATGCTGAACCCACGTGGGAAGGTCTTGGAACCAGGCCTGAGGCCCTCTTGTGTACACTGGGTGTGTTAGGGTGAGTTTGCAGTGTGAAGACCCTCATAGGGTGGTCTCTCTCTATCTCTTCTCTCTCTCCCACTCTCTTCCTCAGGTTCTCTCTCTGAGGAAATAAAGACACTTAATATATGTGTGTTTGTGCATGTATCATATGTTCCAATTATACAGATAAAAATTAATATGATTGTTAATCCCAGTGCTGAAGAGTATAAATTTATTCAGAAGTCAATTTGTCAATATGTGTCAAATTTTTAAAAGGGCGAGCATTTTTAAAATGTATTGTTTCTGAGAGAGAAAGATAGAAAGAAAGAGAAAAGCACTGCCGCCAATAGGGTCTTCATGCCATGGTCTACCCCAGGCCTCAGCCAGCCAAGTCATGGGTGTGCCCAGCATGAACAGGGAGGCCTCAGGAGCTGATCCTGGCACCTTCCTGCATGACTCCAGCATTGTGGTGCGTTGCATGGCCACTGTACCACCACAGTTGTCAGGGCCTACTCCTTTATGTAGCACCTTCCCTTAGAACTTCATCTTGTGAAAATAAATCATAGAGTGGAATGTACATATAATGATGCACTGAAACTATTTTTTCTACCATTTTAAATATCTTCAATATCTGTATAAATTGTGCATACTCGGTACAATGGGATACTTTGCAATAACTACAGATAATATGGTAGTTCTCTATGCATTATTATGGAAACATATCTATGATAATTCTAGTGTGAAAAAGTCTAGTTACAAAGTGAAGTTAAAGTACACTAAAATTCATCATTTTGTTTGTATTTTAGATACATAGGCTCACATGAGTGACCTGTCAATTGCAGTTTTCTTTGGCACATAAGATTACATGGGAGATGGATTCTCTTCCTTTACAATCTGGTACTGTTTAAAGAAACTTCGTGTGTCTGTGTGTGTGTGTGTGTGTGTGTGTGTGTGTGTGTGGCGGAGGGAGGTTGCTATAGGGCATGTGTACTCCTTGGAGATAACCGTAGAGAGAGATCAAAAGAGAGGAAACATGGGAAATTATCCCCCAAGGGGAATGGTCACACCATAATCCCTTCTCCACCATTCCCCTCTTGAGATTTTTGAGCACGCACACACATGCACCTGTTGTGATTTTTATGCTACTGGGTCTAGGACTCAAGTCACAAAGTTGGCCATGTGGGATCATGTCAGCCACCTTAACCTCCACACCTCCTAAAGAAGCTTTTAAAACATTTTCAGTCTTTCTTCAGAGAGTGAGTAAGAAAAAGAGACAGAGAGAGAGACGGGGAGTCACAATGATTCACCCCAGTGCAAGTCCTCCCAGATCACAAACACAAAAACACGGGCCCAGCATGCCCGGGGAAGTTTTAGAAGATCAACCCAGTACTTTTCCCTATGTGGGCCTAGTTTTGCTATGCTCTTCCACTACCTGACCCAAAAGATTTTAAATAAAAATACATTATCTTATTATGTTAAAACAATAAAATAAGCTCATTTTGTCTTTCTTTCTTTTTTTTTTGGAGAGTTTTTTTGTTTTGTTTTGTTTGTTTTTGCTATAGGGTACGTGCCCTAGCCAAAAAGACAGAGAAAGAGAAACAGAAAGCAAGAAGTCACCTCCTAGGGGGGATGGCCTTGCTACAATCCCTTCTCCCCTATTCTCCTCTCAGGATCTTGGGCACGCACCCACATGCACTGGGCGTGAGTTTAAGTCACCGGGTCCGGGACTCGAACTGTGGTCGACTACATGGGAGTCCAGTGACATAGCCACTACGACAACTGCTGGTCCCAAAATAAGCTAATGTTGGAGAAAAATAAATATTTTCTTCTTGAGAACATATAGAATAAAGCAATCATCTCAGACAAACGTCTACTGTCCAAGCAAAGAGTAGAGTAGAAGGCTGGGGCATGGCTGCAGGAGATAAGACAGAGACCAGAGCCCAGACAAACCCTGGAGCAGGAGAAATATTAGAAACAGACATGGGATTAGTGATCCAAGGACTAAGTCCAAAGATACCTGAATATCAGTATAATTTCTAAACCAAGGCAAATAGCAGGTGAGTCTAATGCTATCGACAAAATGTAAAAACTACATTCCAGACAAGTGAGCCTGTTTCCACTTAGGGTAAGGGGAGTTACAGGCAAACAAAAATGAACAAACAAGCAAAATGCTCAAATAAATGGAACAATGGCATCTAACAGCAACAGAGAGCCTGAGGATCTCTACTACAGTTGAGACAAAGAGGTAATTTTTACACTGGGACAGGAAATCTAGGGTCTGGAGAAACATGATCATAAGAAAAAGACGAATGACAACCCATTTACTTACAAGAAAATTGAGTTTCCAAGAACAAAACAGGACTAGCATTAGCTTGGTTCTATAATAAACCTCTATTTTAAATTTACTTTTTTTTTTTTTTGAGAGATTTTCACTGTAGGGCGCGTGCGCTCGCCAGACAGACAGAGAGAGACACAGAGACAGAAAGCGAGAAATCACCCCCCAGGGGGGATGGTCACGCCGCAATCCCTTCTCCTCCATTCTCCTCTCGGGATCTTGGGCACGCACGCACACGCGCCCGGCGTGAGTTTTTTAAGCCACCGGGTCCGGGACACGAACCGTGGTCGACTACGTGGGAGTCCAGCGACATAGCCATTACGCTAACTGCTGGTTCCCTTAAATTTACTTTTTGATACCTTTAATTAAACAGTACCCTGGTTGACTTCTACTTCTGGAAAAAAATGGTAGTTTCTAAATAGTACTAACCTCATACTTGTCAATATCTACAGTGGAAATGATGACTAGAACACAGAAATCTGTTTAAATGCATTCTGTGGACACGAGATATAAAGGGAAATCTCTAGGTTTGGAAAACGACATAAAGAAAAGTAAGCCAACTATGAGCATGTACTACAGCTACTCCACGCTGTATGTGATTGCCACACCTACAAATGCAAAGTCGTGTTTTTGAGGACGATGAGATGAATAGAACGTAAGACGAAATGCTCACACATGGTAGAGAGTTACAACTATAAATTCCTAAGTCAAGATCCTTGGAGGCCTATATTTTAATTAGAATGAGCCACAAGGAAAAAAAAAAAAAATCTATCTGCTAGCCAAGGAAAAAATAGGAAAATAGCTCTCAGTCTGGTAAATGGATAGGAATTTTAAAAGAGAGAGAAGAATTATTCTCCTCTTGACTTTTAATCCTGTCCACCATCCTTTCTAAGAATTGCAAAGCTGAGCTTGTCTTTGTACAGGTTTAGAATTTAAATGGCACTACCTGAATGAACTGGGAACTCTCAAACTGAAACATTAACTAAAAGTGGATTCTTAGCTTTCCTAATCTAGAACAAGGCAAATTCTCAGACCTCACAGATTTAAATTTCCAGATTTAAATCAAGCAAATCTGAGTTCAAAAACATTTTAAAACTCAAGGGGGGCCAGCAGATAGCATAATGACTACGTCACTGGACTCCCATGTAGTTGACCACGGTTTGAGTCCCAGACCCGGTGACTTACACTCATGCTGGGCGTGTGTGCGGGCATGCCCAAGATCTGAGAGGAGAATGGAGGAGAAGGGATTGCGGCATGGCCATCCCCCCTCAGGAGTGACTTCGAGCTTTGTGTCTGTCTCTCTCTGTCTTTCTAGTGAGTGCAAGCACCCTATTGCAAAAATCTCTCCAAAATAAAAAAAAAAAAACCACAAAAACAAGGAAATAAATAACCATAATTAAGAGTCAGCAAAGCAAAAAGAGCAAAATTATTAAGTTGTCTGAAAATTATGCTTTATTTTTCTGTTTTTCTATACAGCAATGCATCATGACTTTTCTGCCAAAACCTATAGGTTCCTAAGAACTACAGATACTAGAACTTACACATACAGAATTGTATATAAGTCTGTTTAAAACAGAAATGAAAGTAAAATAAAATGACAACTAAATTATAGAAGATTATACAAAAAAGGACCAGACTATGAAAAAGATCCAGCAGTTTTCCAGTAATCAAAGAAAGCACAATTGAATGACAAACCGAGGACAGGTCAAGCAGTTTGCCAAGACATATTTAGCAAGAGAATTGTGAACCAGAATATAGACGTGAAGAAACTGCCCAAGTATTGCAAAGACAGAGAAAAGATGAAAAATGTGAAAGAAAGATTATGAGACCTGGAGGACAGAATGGAAATTATAAATAACTAGCTACAGTCCCAGACAGAAATAATAGGGAGAATATGGGAAGGCACTATTCAAAAGGCAGAAGTATCCAAATTTAATGAAAATACAAAATTCTCTGACTTTCTGAACCACAAGAAAATTCCAGTCAGAATAAATAAAGATAAACCCACATCAAGACAAATTCTAGAAAAATGGCAAAGCAAGGAAGACTCACAAAAGGAGTGTAAAAGTAATTCAATCTCATTGTTTCCAAAGCTAAAATAAGGAGATATCACATCATTTTTAAATGTGACAGTTATCCTGACCAGGGGTCCAATTCCTTTGTCCTGTCTCTGAAAATCTGTTCATAGAAAGGATCTGAAAAAAGAATTCGTTCACAAAAGACAGAGAGAGAGAGATTATCATTTTAATAGTTTGAAATTTATCCTTTAAGATATTTTTGTGCAGAGAGGGTCAGACTACAAGAGACACAGAACCAAGTGATTAAATATTGCATACACATAAAGTTACATAATTTTTTAAAGGTTTTTGCCATCGAGCATGTGCACTAGCCAGAGACTGAGAGAATGTGAGAAATCATCCCTTAGAGGGGATGGCCACGCTGCAATCCCTTTTCCATTCCCCTCCTGGGATTTTGAGTGCACACACACCCAGCTTGATGTTCAAGTCACTGGGTCCACTACTCAAACTTTGGTTGATCACATGGGAATCCAGAGCCTTAACCATCACGCCACCTGATTGTCCCCGAACTGTCTAATTATAAAGGTAGAATTATTTTCTCATTTTCTCCATTTTGTTTTGAAATTCCTATATTCTGCTTTCAGGAAAAAAATAAAAAAGAACCTATATATTATCGGTATTAGTAATTAAATTGTGTCTATAAACTCTAACTGTACCACACAGTTCAATTTTATGCCCTTCTTCACTCATTTTCTCTCTCAATCCTGATGGCAGGATGGATCCCAGAATTGGGTAAAATAGGGATAGCCCCATATACCGGAGTTAATGGACTCTCTTTTCAAGAGCAGTAATACTGTTCACATTGTTCATATTAATTACTGTTTACCATACATTATGACAAAGTGCTTTACACAGATAGATGTATTTAACCTTCACAGCATCTCTATAAGGTAGATGCATTTTTATTCTATATTATATATAACAATGATTGAGGCTTAATTAAATATGTACCCAAGATATACAAATACTAAGTAAAGGATTCACACCCCAAGTGTCTTATTCCAAAAACACGCAGGTAATCATTCTACTCTATTGGGTATAACTTATTATCCTCCTTATTTAAACTTATGGGCCTTTGTTTTCTCTATAATATCAATGCTATTTTCCTCTATAACCAAATACAGATAGAGTTTTCCTATAACTGTTTCACATATATTCTGATAGTTAATGAGGAAAAAACCCTATTACCAAAAGTATGTCTCCCCTCCAGCTGCAGTGCATGCTGGAACACTGCTGCTTAGTAGGCAGAGGCCACGTGGGAGGCCCGGGTTCGATCTCTGGCCCACCGTTAAAAAACTTGGCTTGCTGGACTTCTACGTGATTGACCATGGTTCAAGTTCTGGATCCAGTGGCTTGAAACTCATGCCAGGTGTGTGTACATACATGCCCAAGATCCCAAAAGGAGAATGGAAGAGAATTCCAATCTCCTCTCTCTCTCTCTCTCTCTCTCTCTCTCTCTCTCTCGTGAATGCACATGCCTTATGGCAAAAAACAAACAAACAAACAAACAAAAAACTCTAAAAAGAAATCTTGGCTTGGAGGCACACATCTGTAGTCCCAGCTATTCAGTTAGATGAGGCAGAAAGATCTCAAAACTCTGAGATCCTGTCTAAAATCTCTCTACTATACCTACACATGCACACACACCACAGCACCCCACACCAAAAAGAGTCTTAATTTAGATTATCAATGAATAAAATTTAGAAATTAGGGGCTGGCAGGTGGCGTGGTGGTTAAGGGCACTGGACTCCCACATGGCCGACCACAGTTTGAGTCCTGGACCCGGTGGCTTGCTTTCTCACTTTCTCTCTCTCTCTCTCTCCCACCCCCCCCCATTCTGGTTAAATTAAATAAGTAAATTTAAAAAGTTAAATAAAATAATTCTTAAAAAATAATATTTAGAAATTAAATCCACTGGTGATTTATCTTTACTAGTTAACAAGTAACTAGTAAAGATCAATTTATATAGATTTTTTATAGATAAAAATTTCTGAATAAACATTTTTAACATCCCATACTTTGTGTTAAATATGTAATAGAAACTTCCAGAGTAACAAGTAACACAAGTAACTGCAACTGTTTCAATAATGTGTCTATATAAACAAGATAGACTATTTTGAGGAATACCTATGTAATCCCTTCCATTAGGAAACTTCAGTATGTACCCCTCCCCTCAAAGAATATGGCAAAGCAATTCACACTTGTATTCCATGATTTAGCGTTCGCGTGTGCATCTGTTCTCACGATATGTGAAGGAACATTTTTATTAGGTTGAGAGCCCAGATATAGATCTCTGAAAACAGTGCACTATCTTTAAAAACAGGTATGTAAATGATTAATTCTAAATAGTGATAGTAAAAATTATTCATATGGAAAAATTGAATTTTATGTGGTTATTCAATATATAACATGCTTAATTATTTTCAAAATTTTTCTGACACAGAAATACAATGTTTTCATCAATATGAACTGGGTTGTCACAAGAATATTAATTCCCTAGCTGTATTTTCAGTGAAATATCAGAAAACATAATATTCTCACAAAATGTTTCTATAATCCCTGTAAAGCAAAACTGAAAAGCCCTAGAGAAGGAGATAATGTTATTAAAACTTCTTTAAAACTATGGTTCTTAAATCTCAACAGTACTTTCTTTTATGGCACCAAAATAATATTTTAAACAATGATTGTTTAATCTAGAAAAGCTCTTGTCTACTGAAGTAACAAACCATTAGATAATCCATTTTAAATGCAGAGTTGCATATAGATAAAAAAATTCTACATAAATATTTTTAATATCCCATACTTTGTTTTAAATATGTAATAGAAACAGACTGTCCAAGACCACAGATCAAGACATGATACTAAAACTGGCAAGAGAGAAACGAGAAGTGACTTACAAAGGTCATCCCAACAGGCTATCACTGGGCCTCTCAATGGAAACAATGAAAGCAAGGAAAGAATGGGAAGATGTATTGAAAGTGTTAAAAGAGAAATAATTTCAACCAAGATTATTATAGCCTGCAAGATTATCCTTTACATGGAACAAAAAGATTAAAATCTTCTCAAACAAAACCTGAAAGAATGTGCCAACACCAGACCATCTCTTCAAGAAACTCTGAAGAAAGTACTGTTCCAGGAAAACTAAAGAATTAACAGACAGAAACAAAGGAATAAAAAGGCAGCTAAGACAATGGCCAACTTAAAGGTTGGGGCAGATCTGGTAACATCGATAATAACATTGAATATGAATGGATTAAATTCCCCAATCAAGAGACACAGACTGGCTGAATGGATAAAAAAGCAGAAACCTTCTATCTGTTGTCTACAGGAAACCCACCTCTTGGATAAAGACATACATAGACTGAAAGTGAAAGGTTGGAAAAAGATTTTTCATGCAAATGGGAACCAAAGAAGAACTGGAGTTGTGATACTAATGTCTAATAAAATAGACTTTAAAATATAAAAGAGACTTTAAAATAAAAACTTCGAAGAGACAAAGAAGGGCACTATATTGTAGTAAAAGGATCAATAGATCAAGAAGATGTAACTCTTATAAATATCTATGCAAATATGTGAAGGAAAGACTGTTAAGTCTAAAAGGGGAGAAAGACTGCAATATATTAATTGTTGGAGACCTCAATAGTGTGCTATCCCCTCAGGACAGAACATCTAGACAAAAAATAGATTAAGAGATAAAGGATATAAAAGATACCATAAATCAAATGGACTTAACACATCTATAGAACTTTCCATACAAAAACTATGAGATACACTTTTTTCTCACCCCCACATGGAAAATTTTCAAAAATTGACCACATCATAGGGCATAAAGCAAGTCTCTACAGATTCAAAGGGATAGAAACTATACCCAGCATCTTCTCTGACCACGGTGGAATTAAACTTGAGTTTAATTTCAAGAGGCATCTCAAAAATACTCAAATACATGGAAACTCAATAACCTACTCCTGAATGACTCCAGAACTACTGATGAAATAAAGTTTAAAATAAAAAGATTCATGGAAGCCAATGACAATAAGGACACGAGTTTCCATAGTCTTTGAGACACTGCTAAAGCAGTCATAAGAGGGAAGTTCATAGTAATTAGTGCATATAAGAGGAGGATGGAAAGAAGGCAAATGGATCACCTAACATCATGCCTTAGATAATTGGAAAAGCAACAGCAAAAAAAATAAAAAACAAAAAACAAAACAAAACAAAACAAACAAACAAAAAAAACTCCAAGAGAAAGGAAATAATAAAGATACGAGCAGAAATAAATGAAATAGAAAGTAAGCAAACTATACAGAAAATAAATGAAAGCTGGTTCTTTGAAAAGACAAACAAAATCAATACACCACTAGCGAGACTTAAGAAGAGAGAAAGGATACAGGTGTATCAAATGAAGCAGGCAATATAACAACAGACAAAGTAGAAACAGAAAACATCATTAGAGGATACTATATGCCAAGAAACAAGACAATCTGGATGAGGTGGACAAATTCCTGGACACATATAATCTACCAAGATTGAGCCAGGAGGATATAGGAAGTCTGAATAGACCCATAACAAGCTAGAAAATTGAATCAGTAATAAATAATCTTCCAACAAAGGAAAGCCCTGGCCCTGATGGCTTCACCTCTAAATTCTGCAAAACTTTCAAAGAAGAGTTAACACCCATTCTGCTCAAGTTATTTCTAAAGATCTAAAAGGGTGAATACCTAATTCATTCTATGAAACTTCTATCACTCTTATCCTTAAAACAGATAAGGACAGGACAAGGAAGGAAAACTATAGACCAATATCTCTGATGAATATAGACACAAAGATTCTCAACAAGATACTAGCAAATCATATCCAACAACTTATAAAAAAGATTATACATCACGATCAGGTAGGCTTTATTGACAGAGAGAGACAGAGAGACAGAAAGCGAGAAATCACCCCTGGGGGGATGGCCACGCCGCAATCCCTTCTCCTCCATTCTCCTCTCGGGATCTTTGGCATGCACGCATATGCGCCCGGAGTGTTTTAAGCCACCAGGTCAGGACTTGAACCACAATCGACTACTTCGCAGTCCAGTGACAGCCATTACACCAACTGCTGGTCCCTGGAATGGTCATTTCTCAACACAATAAAAGCTATCTATGAAAAACCCATTGCGAATATCATCCTGGATGGAGAAAAGCTGAAAGCTTTCCCAGTGAAAATGGGTACAAGATAAGGATGTCCATTTTCTCTACTCCTTTTCAGTGTAGTACTGGAAGTCCTCACCAATGCAATCAGAAGAGAAGAAAAAATAAAACACATTCAAATAAGAAAAGAAGAGGTGAATCTCTCTCTGTTCGCAGATGACATGATTGTATACATAGAAGACCCAATGGTTTCCATGAAAAAAAAAATTTCTGGAAGTAATGCATGAATACAGTAAAGTTGCAGGATACAAAATAAATATACATAAATCTATAGCATTTCTATATACCAACAGGCAGGCTGAGATGGAACTGAAAAAAGTTATTCCATTTAGCCACAAAAAGCATAAGATATTTAGGAATAAATCTAACCAAAGAAGTTAAAGATCTCCACAAGGAAAACTATGAGAACTAAAAAAAGAAATTGAAAATGACACCAAAAAGTGGAAGGACAGCCCATGTTCCTGGATTGGAAGAATTAATATAATCAAAATGGCAATTCTACCCAAATTAATCTACCTACTTAATGCAATGCCAATCAAAGTAACAGACACATTTTTCACAGATCTAGAAAAACAATCATAAAATTCATCTGGAATAATAAAAGACCCCGTATTGCCCAAGCAATTCTACACAAGCAGCATCTCACTCCCTGACCAAAAACATACTACAAAGCTGTGATAATCAAAACAGCATGGTATTGGCACAGAAACAGACACATGGATCAATGCAACAGTATTGAGTCCCCAGAAATGAATTCCCAAACATTCAGTCAACTGATTTTTGACAGGGGGTACCAGTCAATCCAGTGGGAAAAGGAAAACCTCTTCAGCAAATGGTGCTGGAAAAACTGGATTTCCACTTGCAGAAAGATGAATCTGAACCCCTACCTCTCACCTTTGACAAAAATCATGTCAAAGTGGATCAAAAATCTAAATCTAAGATCTGAAACTATAAAACTGCTCCTAGAAAACACTTGAGAAACTCTAGAAAACTTTGGAGTAGAGAAAGATTTCTTAGATAGAACCGCCAAAGCACAGTCAATAATCACTAAAATGGACAAATGGAATTACATCAGACTAAGAAGTTTCTGCATGGCAAAAGACACAGAAATTAGTGTGAATCGACAGCCCTCAGAATGGGAATATATTTTTGTAAATTATGCATCAGATAAGGAACTGATGACCAGAATACACAAGAAACTCAAGCAGCTGTTTGAAAAAAAAGATGATCAGCCCTATTAAAAGATGGGAGAATGAGTTGAAAAAAACATTCTCTAAAGATAACATATGAATAGCCAAAAAGCATATGAAAAATTGCTCAGCATCCCTCATTGTAAGGGAAATACAGATCAAAACAACGAGATATTGCCTAACCCCAGTCAGAATGTCTAAGATGAAAAATATATATAAATGATAAGTGTTGGCGGGGGTGTGGTGAAAGGGTAATTCTCTCTTTCTTTTTTTTTTTTTTGGAGAGGTTTTTACTATAGGGTGAGTGTGCTCTCCAGAAAGACAGAGAGAGACAGAGAGACAGAAAGAGATAAATCACCTCCCAGGGTGGCATGACCACGCCATAATCCCTTCTCCTCCATTCTCCTCTCGGGATCTTGGGCACACGCGCACACGCAACTGGGGTGAGTTTAAGCTACGGGTCCAGGACTCGAACTGTGGTTGACTACATGGGAGTCCAGCGACATAGATTATGCTTACTGCTGGTCACAGAAAGGGGAATTCTCTTACACTGCTGGTGGGAATGTAAATTAGTTCAGCCACTGTGGAGAACAATTTGGAGATTGCTCAAAAATCTACAAATAGAACTACCATTTGATCCTGCAATTCCACTCCTTGGTGTCTACCCAAAGGACAGAAGAATTCTTAATCAGAAAATTGCTTGCACATCGATGTTTATTGCACTACTACTCATGATTGCTGAGACATGGAACCAACCCATATGGCCCCATACAGATGAATGGAGTGAAAAACTGTGGTACATATACTCTATGGAATACTATTTGGAAAAAAAAAAAAAGAAAATGAAAAAGAAAAACCCTGACTTTTGACAGGAAGTGGAAGAATATGGAAGATGTATTGCTGAGTGAAGCAAGCCAGGCTATGAAGTAGAGACATTTTATGTCCTCACTTAATACATACCAAGTGTCCACATTCTGACTGAAACTGATTGACTAAAGGATATACAAATACAAGAGATTGATGTGAATGCCAGATGTGATGTGTGTGGAGGAGTGGGGCCTGGGAAAGGACATTTGGAGGAGGGATATGGAGACAGACCATTGACAGGATGGGGAGGTAGTGGTGTTATCCGTTGAAGATATTTTGATCAACTGGACTGGGGAGAAATGTAAGCTAAATAATATGATTGAATGTATAAAAAAATTAAAATAAAAAAAGAAGTTGAACAAAGTAAAAATAAAAAAATAAAAGCAGTAATTAGAGGCTAGCAGGTGGCATGCTAGTTGAGGCATTGGACTCCCACATGGCCAACCACATTCAAGTCCCAGATCTGACAGCTTGCTTTCTCACTTTACTCCTCCCTTTTTCTCTCTCTTTGTCTTTCTTTGGTGAGTGCCTGTGCACTATACCAGATAATAATAATAATAATAATAAATTAAACAAATAATTCTTTAAAAATAAAAGCAGCAATTATAAATATATAAATAATATAATATTCTTTATCAATAACTACACTGACAGTTAAAATAATTATTTCAAAGGATTATTCCTGAGTCCAGCAGGTGGTGTAGTGGCTAAGGAGCTGGACTCCCACATGGTCAATTGTGGTTCGAATCACCCAAACCCAGAGGCTCAAAATTTACACCAGGCATGTGTGTGTGTGTGTGTGTGTGTGTGTGTGTGTGTGTATGTGTGTGTATGTCCATAATCACAGGAAGAGAATAGAGGAGAATGAGTTGCAGGTTAGCCATCTACCCAGGGGGTAGTGATTTCTCACTTTCTCTTTCTCTGTCTCTCTGGTGAGCTCATATACCCTGTAGAAAAAAAATAAATCTCTCGAAAAAAAAATATTATTCCTAGCTGTGTTGGCACAAGCTGCTAAAATGCGGTGCACTGCAGACTAGGACCACATAGGAAGCCCAGGTCAAATTTCTGGCCCAGCCTAATGGAATCGTAATCCCAATACACCTGTAATCCAGTGAATCTGGAGGCAAAATTGATCTGGACAATATTGCAAGCCCTTGTCTGAAGGTTCTAGTCACGGGGGCATGCACCTTTGGTCCTAGCTACTCAGGAATCTGAAGCAATCACATCATTGTGAGACACTGTTAGAAAGAAAGAAAGAAAGAAAGCAAGAAAGAAAGAAAGAAAGAAAGAAAGAAAGAAAGAAAGAGAAAGAGAGGAAGAGAGAGAAAGAAATAAAGAAAGAAAGAGAAAGATAGAAAGAAAGAAAAAAAAGAAAAAGAAAAAGAAAAAGGAAGGAAGGAAGGAAGGAAGGATAGAAGGAAGGAAGGAAGGAAGGATAGAAGGAAGGAAGGAAGGAAGGATAGAAGGCAAGAAGGAAGGAAGGAAGGAAAAAAGTTAATTATTGTAAAATTTTTAAATGTAAGTAGAATTTTTAAGTAATAAACATTTACTTGTACAGTTCTCTTCAATATTGAATACATACGGGAACCAGCAGTTAGCGTAAAGGCTATGTCACTGGACTCCCACGTAGTCGACCGCGGTTCGTGTCCCGGACCCGGTGACTTGAAACTCATGCCAGGCGCGTGTGCGTGCGTGCCCAGGATCCCGAGAGGAGAATGAAGGAGAAGGGATTGTGGCATGACCATTCCCCCTGGGGGGTGATTTCTCGCTTTCTGTCTCTATGTCTCTCTCTGTCTGTCTTGCGAACGCACGTGCCCTATAGTGAAAATCTCTCAAAAAAAATATTGAATACATAGTCCAAAATTCTAGAAATTGTCTTATCTATGTGAAAAACACCATATTTCTATATTTTTATATCAAAAACAATAAATTATTTGACAATTAGGTAACATACATACTTTATAGTTCATCAAATCATACAAAAGATTGTACTTCTATCAATATGAATTCTATTTAAATAACTATTTAATTCAGAAAGAATTAAAATTAGATTTGAGGCATCAAAAATAACATTAAAGGGAATTTGGGAGGTCAGAGATTGGGAATGGACTAGAACCTATGTTCTGCGAGGCTGTCCCACATGGAAGGTTCCTGGTTCACATCCTGAGACCTCCCTGAGGATGCCAGATACACATGTGTCCATGATCTGACGCTGGCTGAAACTTGGGATCACGAAATTGGGACTGTTTTGGAGGTGATGTCTCTGTCTTTCTGTCTCTTGCTTATGAAATAAATGGATAAGTAAACTTAAGAAGAAAGAAAAACTAAAACGAATTAGATTGCTTACTGGGTAACTACTGAATTATTTGGAGGAATCCTTTAAATATCCAAGATCATACTTTGGCTTTGTTTCCATAGGTGTTTACTTACACCTTTCATTCATTCGTGTTATAATTTGTTAACAACTCCTAATTTTTAGAATGTACTGAGATCATTTGTAACAAAATATGAGTCCTTGTAGAGAAAATATATTATCTTTGTTTGAAGGAAAAGAGTATATTTTAAATATTGTGAAGCATGTCTTTCAAATTCTATGTTTCACTAATTTGATTGGTGAGTACTAAGAGTTTAGCTAGCTTAATGTAGATTTCTCATTGCACTTTGTGAAGTTATTGTATTTTTTTCTTTTTTCTTTTGGAGAGGTTTTTGCTATAGGGCGTGTGCACTCGCTAGAAAGAGAGAGACAGAGAGACAGAAAGTGAGAAATCACCCCCCGGGGGGATGGCCATGCCACAATCCCTTCTCCTCCGTTCTCCTCTCGGGATCTTGGGCACACACGCACATGCACCTGGCGTGAGTTTAAGCCACCGGGTCAAACTGTGGTCGACCATGTGGGAGTCCAGCGACATAGCCATTACACTAACTGCTGGTCCCAAGTTATTGTATCTTGTATTTATATACTAAGTTATCTGGAGCTGTGCTTTGAGAGAATTACATATCTTGGGCTCCATTTAATGTGTTAAATCATGAAGTCAATTTTGTCTGCTATCACTAATGATATCATTTTTAAGTTTATTTATTTCATTCCTGTGAATTCACATGAAAGAGAGAGGAGGAAGAGCCCTCAACAGAATCTTCTAGCACTATGAGCCCTTTTCCCCATCCTTCTCATTGGTCAACATCTTGGGTACATGTACAAGCATCTGATATGTTTTCAAGCAGAATCAGGTCTGAAACCAGAGTCGACCAAGTGGTGCTGACAAGTACACCACCAGGCTGGACTGGATATCTTTTTTTACTGGTTATATGTGCACATATTGTTAGACTCAAAATCATTAGTGTATATCTTTTTAAAAAAAAAGAATTATTTAATTTTTTATTTATTCATTCATCTTATTTTTCAATTTGACCAGAAAGACACAGAGAAAGAGAGAGCGAGAGAGGGAAAGTGAGAAAGCAAGCCACCATGTCTGAGACTCAAACCGTGGTCGGCCATGTGGGAGTCCAGCATCCTTATCCACCAAGCCACCTGCCGGCCCCTAGTGTATATCTTTTATTTTGATTTTTATCCAAATTGAGCTTTTAAATTTAATTCAATTCTATGCCACTGTATTTATGGTTTTACCACCAAAATGTGACTGTACATATTAGATGATTCGGTATTATATTTTCATATTCCCTACTTTTGCAGTATCTGACATAGAAACTTTCTGAATTAAATTTTCTCTGAACTTTCTCATGCTTCCTCTCCATTTACTTGTGTTGAAATGAGATTTCTGTTTACGTTGTTTATAGTTAAGGTAAATTTCTACGTAAGTATTCCTTTTATTAATTATATATCACATGGTCCTTTAGTTTTATTATTGGAGTTACCAGTCACCTAGATTCCACTATTTAATAATTCCATCAACCCCCCATCTAATGTTAGGGCCCATTTCAGAGTTCTTTATTGAGAATCAAATCTTGATTGGTGAGAATACTTTACTTAGGAGGATTTTTCCAAAAGAACTCATGAGTGCTATGGTCTCTGAATATTTAATATTTTCTAATGTCTGCTATCTTTAGAGATGAAATTTGTCTAAGTATATAGTTCTTGTCAACTTTCCTAAAAACCCTATAGATTACACTATCCAATAAAACTTTCTAGTCCACACCCATGATATTTAATTGAGTAGCCACTACTTTCGTTTCTGGTTTGATTTAGTTGTTTCTTCACAAATTTTGAAGTTTGATTTGTTTGTTTTTGTTTGTTTGCTTTGTGAATTTTAAATTGGCTGTTTGCTTCATGGATTTTGAAGTTTAATGATTATGTGTGTTTGTAATTAGTATTATAACCATTCTATGATGAATTGACTCTTCTGTCATTATAATAATTTCCTCATCACCATAATACTTATGGTGTCAACTCTATTATCTTAAAATGGCCTCACCAGCTTTCTTATGTTTATTTTTGCATGCTACATATTTTCCCCATCTATTTGCTTCAAACTTATTCATTCCTTTATATGAAATAGTTGGCACATAGGAGGCTATAGGGAGGAATTTAATGGGGGATTACAAAGTATATCAAGGCACCTTTCAGGGGATGATCGTATACTCATTACCTTCAGTGTGATAGTGTTTCATGAATACACATATATATGTATATGGCAAATCGTACACTTTAAATACATTCAATTAACTGTATAAGTGATTACAGTTCAATTTAGCTGTTCTGGGAAAAAAGAGATTTTACCTATTTAGTTTATTATTAACTTGACAAGATTATTGTCAGGTCGGCATCTAGGATGAAAAGAAACAGTACACAGTATGAGTCACAATAGCCAAGATGTGGAAACGTCAGTGTCCCTGAATGGATGAATGGATAAAGAAAATGAAGCAGAAACCGGACGGTAGCACAACAATAAAAATGCACTCCTCAGTGTGGCTGATCCACATGGGAAAGTTCCAGGTTTGCATCCAGAGACAACTCTGAGCATTCTGGGCATGTACGTGTCCACTATCTGGTGGCAGCTGAAGCGAAGTTCGGATCCTGCTGTGAAGACCCTGTTGAGAATGCCGTCTCTCTCTCTCTCACACTCATAAGAGAAATAAACTTTAAAAAATAAAAATGGTGTGTGTGTGTGTGTGTATGTGTGTGTGTGTGTATACACACAATAGAATGATATTAAACCTCAAAAAAGAAAACTATGTCACTGTTTGCAAACACATGCACAATCCTAGAGGGCTTTTTGCAAAGTGAAAGGCGCCAGATACAGAAAGACAAATGCTGCACGATTTCACGTATATGTGGAACCTAAAACGTCAAACTCGTACAAACAGAGTGTTTTTTTTCAGGTGCTGGAATTTGATGGCAACAAGAGACGTTAGTCAAGGATACAAATTTTCAGCTACAAGATGAGTAAGTTCTGGAAACCTAATACCATGGTGAATATATTTAATCATAATGTATTAATATATTTAAAATTTTCTTAAAGAGTAGATGTTAAGTGTTCTCAACACACACACACACACACACACACACACACACACACCAAACAATAACTTTGTGAGGGGATGGATATGGTAATTAGTTTGATTGTAGTGATCATTTCAAAATGTATAATTACATCAGAACATCAGGTTTACACCTTAAATATGTACAATGTTTACGTGTCAATCATACATCAGTAGAGCTGGGGAAAAATAATGCATAAAAAGCATCTATATTATACTTGATGAGTACTGATTTTTTTTTTTTTTTTTACTTTTCTGGTGTTTCATTTACCTTAATTTCTCTGCTCATTTGCAAAGCATTACACAAAATTTTAAGAATTCTACTTTGGTCAATTTTGAATACATCTTTTAGGCCTCAGTCATTATTATTATTGATTTCAAAATATTTTTTTCATTGCACAGAGAGTTATTTATTCTGCATCGCTGAGAAGACACCTTTACCATCTCCACTCATGACTATTTCCATTGAAACTGCATTAAAATTCAAATGATTTTGAAGAAATGTTATCATTATAAATTTATCTTTGACAATTAGCATCGTAGTTATTTTCAATAATTTTAGGAAAAAATTAACTAATTAAATCACAAAACTATTTTTTTGGTCTATAACTTAATTTTTTAACATCTCAATCTGTTATTTAAAATTACTATACTAGTTCGTATTTAATATTATGATTAAACATGTGCAACAGAATCACCTGCTTTTGAACTTAAAATTTCTTCTGTAATTTTTCCCCATTTTATAGATCCAGCCATTTTAGCCTGCTTTGGAAACATCCTATGGGTAGATGACAAGCCTTGCTGCATTTCCTTACTAGAAAATCACTTTTTACCCAGATTCCCACCGAAGACAAACAAAAGACCAGACACAAATTATGGGAAATTTCCATTCAAAATCATCTGCTGATCTTTAGATTATAGTCCATAGCTGGGGGTTAACACATCCAAAAGAGTTCTCTGTGGCCAGCTAGTATAGAATTTCACCATGAAATTATTTTAAAAATTGAGATTTTTTAAGTGTGTTCCTGTAACAAAACGATCCGAGTACGTGGAGTCAGCTTAGTATGGTACCTGCTGGGCTCTGACTGAAGCCAAGAGGCTGATAGATGAGCTTGGCCTATTCGGGTCTTAAGGGCCTTGAAGTCACTTAGATGGATGACTGCTTAACGAGAACAACATAACATTTTCGTACAAGACAAGAAATCTAGCTTGGCGCCAATAGACTGTGATGCTTGCCTAAACTCAATATTCAGATCATGACTATTTAATTTATCTGTCAATGACCTGTTCCTGATTTGCATTACACCTAGCTGGCATCCCTATGCAGACGGTATAGGCTCGTAGTTTTGTATTCAATGTCATGTAGGAGTATTTTGAGCATTTAGGAAAGATTATTTTTCTGAGTCCTATTTGTGTTGCATTGAGACATTTATGTTTTAATTGATAGGGCTAAAAATCAGATACAGTACCATGTGAAATGAAACCATAAATATTCCAGTAGCTTGGTGGTCTCAAGATAATGTAAATTAAGAGATGGGATTCAAGTGTTAAACCAGCATATCAAATAAAGAGGCTAAGAAAAAAGATAATTGCAAAAGAGATCTAATACTAATACAGAAGAATACATTTTTAAATTTCATCTAATAGATAGAATCTCATTTGTAACAAACAGCAGGCTATAGAAGACCATATTTTAATAAGATTTTTGGAATGATAAGCTTCTTCTAAGTTATTATAGATCTATGTTAAATCATGTATTTATTATATCAAATGATGTTTGGTAAAGTCCTTGGATAGGTAAAAGCAAAGTTTTGGTTTTATTTCATCTTAAAAATCATACATTTAAGAGTAAAATATTATTGCATCAGGTGGTAGCACAGTGCAAATGCAGCTGGATCCACATAAGAAGTTCGTGGGTTCCCACCCTGAGGCCTCTCTGTATACACCAGACATTGTGCGTACTCATGACTTAGGCTGGCTGAAACTTGGGTGGATCAGTGTGAAAACCCTTTGGGCCATACAGCTCTTTCTCTTTCTCTTCTCTATGCTTTCTCTTTTCCTGCTTCTCTCTCTTTCTCTGTTTCTCTCTCTCTCTCAAAGGAGAAATAAATAAATAAACTTGTTAAAAAGATAAAGATATTTTTAACTTATATCCTATTGCTACCATAGGTATGTCTAAAGCATTGTGAAAACTGGGAACCAACATACAAAATGAAGGCTAGGATAATAAACTGGGATTCATGTACTAGTTTTTGAGCTGACAGAACAAATTATGCCATCTACCTCAGACAGTGTGGTTTAAACGACATATATATATATATATATATATATATAGTTTTTTGGAAAGATTTTTCTATAGGATGCGTATGCTCTCCAGAAAGACAGAGACAAAAAAGAGACAGAAAGTGAGAAATCAGCCCCCCCACCACCACCAGGGAGGAAGGCCACACCGCAATCCCGTCTCTTCCATTCTCCTCTCGAGATCTTGGGGGAGTGTGGGCACATGCACCCGGCATAAGTTTAAGCCATCAGGTCTGGGACTTGAACCATGGTCAACTATATGGGAGTCTAACGACATAGCCATTATGCTAACTACTGGTCCCCATAATTTATTTTTTTTACAGTTCTGGAGGTTAAGAAGTCCAAGATCAAGGTGCCCACAAAGTAGGTTTAATTTTGAAGCTTTTTCTCTTGGCTAAAGGGGACCACCACCTTGCTGCAAGCTCACAGAACTTCTTCCTTGTGAAAAGGTTAGGGTTTCAATACATTCATTTTGAAGTATATAAACATTCAGTATATAATATCTAAAAAAAAAAAGAAATCAGTCACTAAGCCATTTTAAACATAAAATTTTGTAATAAACAGAATAGCATTGTATTGGTCATTTATTACCCAAAGCTTCTATAAGATCAACTATTTTTTCATACAAAAATTCTGTAGCATAAAGATGAACTTGACATGATTCATACCCTGTAGGAGCTTACAGTTTAGTAGAGAAGGCAAACATGGTTGGACCTTATTTTCATATGAGTCAAACACAATGCTATAAATACAAATTAAATGTTACCACTGCACAGAAGATGGAAATACTGTGTTACCTGAAAAAGTCAGAAAACACTTACTGGTAATGAAGTCTCCTGTTTGCCCTTAAAGGTTAAGTGGAAAGATTGTAGTATCCTTAGCTGGGAGAGTAGCCTTAGTGATTGAGATTAGATGCAGTTTTACCACACAAAACCCACTGCACATATATTTTGTTTGCTTTACGGCTTGCTACTTTCCCTGGTCTCTTAACTAATTAACATACATATTAGTAGACAAGCATGGCTAAGCTGTGATAAATTAGGAAAATAGCATTTTATTATTATTGTGCTTTTATTTGATCTCATTAAATGTTTGACATGATTTTATCATTTTTCTTATTGAAATATGTGCTAATCTGCTGTAAATAAGGCTGTATGTGTGCTATGTAATGTGTGGCTATATTTGTATGTGTCTGTGTGTGTTCTTCACAAACGGCATAAGAGAGTGGCCTTCACAAGTGGTGATGGGATCAGCAGTTAGCATAAAGGCTATGTCGCTGAACTCCCATGTAGCCGACCACGGTTTGAGTCCCAGATCCAGTGGCTTAAACTCATGCCGGGCACATGTGTGTGCATGCCCAAGATCCCAAGAGGAGAGTGGAAGAGAAGGGATACAGCGTGGCCTACCCCCCTGGGGGGTGATTTTTTGCTCTCTCTTTCTTTCTGGCAAGTGCACATACCCTATAGCAAAAACCTCTCAAAACAAAACAAAAAAAAACAAAGAAGTGGTGATGAGAAGGAATTGAACTGAAACTATGAACATATTCCTCCAAAATGATAAATTGCTAAATTTGGAATTCTAAAATTAGCCCTATCCTCATTTTAAAATATATATGCTTTAGGGAATCAGCAGGTGGCATGGGGGTTAAGGCGCTGGACACTCCCATATAGCTGACCATGGTTCAAGTCCCAGACCTGGTGGCTTGCTTTTTCACTTTTCATTCTTTCTCTCTCTTTCTCTGTGTCTCTCTCTCTGGTCACATTAAAAAATAAGTGAATAGATAAATAAAATTAAATAAATATATATTTTAAAAATACATGTATGCTTTTAAAAAATCCTACTTATCACTGTTATGATGATAACGATTATTTTCTGGTAAAAATACTTAACATAATATCTACCCTCTTAACAAATTTTAAGTATACAATACAGTATTGGTTGTATACATGTTTCCAAACTCATCAAGCCATATATATCACATGTATGAATTCTTCCATGTCAATTATAGCTCAATAAAGTGGTTTTAAGAAAACAAAATATACCTATCTATTTAGTTTATATATTTGCTAGAGATGAAAGTTTAGAAACAAATAGAGTAATTTCTCTTGATTAACCAGATCACGATAAATGCCGTGCATTTTAGTTTTTGCTTTATACAAAACATAAATTCATCATAGTTGCAACATCATTTTAGAGAATAAAGTCAATTAAAAAGGAGAAAATTTAAATATGACTAATTCCACTGAGAGTTACCCCTGTGTATTCTCCCTGTCACTTTCTATGACTATATACAAAGTTAACACACCAAAGATAGAGTTCGGTAATTAGATCTTAACCTGCCAATAGTGTTCTTTATTTGGGTGATGTCTGTTTATTTATTTGACTAATTGTGTAATCCTTGAATACCTAAGTTGTTTCTATGTTTTCTCTATTATACACAACACTGGAATGTACTTTCTTATCATTAAAATGTTCACACATTATTGTTTAGCTCCATAACTTGGTTTTCTGAAGGAAGCTTTCTGGGAAAACAACTAAGCTCATTTTAGAGATCTTAATATAGCAAAATGGTTCTGTAAGTACACTGTCAACAAAGCCATGTCGATGTCAATGCACCTTCTCTGAGTTGCAGCACACTGCCAGTGATGCTTATCTATTGAAAGAGCTGGAGCCAGGTCTTAGGATAAATTTGATGCATTGAGAATTCGTTGAACTTAGTGTAGCTTCATTTTTTCTCCCTGATTCTACCTCTACCTTTCAAACACAGAGACATTTAGTCACTTTGTAAAATTCTGTAAAGAAATCAAGTGTATTATTTATTTACTAAATGTAAACAAAATGCAATTGACATGATCATTTTTAAAATGTTTCCAAAATCACAAGTTTAAAATGTGAGCATTTACAAACCATGACCCACAACTCAACATTTTATCATGAAATCTCACTGCTCTTCTCATTAAAAAAAAAAAAAAAGGGAAGTGCTGCCCTTCTACTATATTTTTAATCCTAGCAGAGCAAACGGCCACTGTGGCTGAAAACTGAAAAACAGCCGTGATTTCCTTTTCAGTGTAACAACTCCTAAAGGAAAGCATTCAGTAGTATCATGAAATGCTACTGTGAATCTTGTTTGGCCCCCACACCGTCAGTTGGAATTTTCATGTCTGTAAAAAATCAATAAACATAATAATAATAAGGGGGCTGGGCCCATAGCCTGGCACTTAAAGGAGTCACATCCTGCATAGCAAAGCCTGCATGTAAATCACAGCCCAGGCACTTGACAAACTTGCTGGGCACATGTGCATGTATGTCTAAGGTCCTGAAAAGATGAACAAACTAAGGAGAAGGGAATTTGGAATGACCGCTCTCAGCGTGTGTGGAGGCATGCTTTCTCCCTCCATCTCTCTCTCTCTCTGCTTTCTCTGGTGAGTACATGCACCCTCCAGCAATTAATTTTGAAAAAACAGGAGAATGATAAGTATATTGAAGAATGTCCATCTGCCTTCTAATATAAAAGTCAGAGTGGGCCAGCCCCCTGGTGCACTGGTAACGTGTTCTCGAGCAAAACTGGATCCACGTAAAGGATGGCAGGTTTGAGTTCCCGCTCAGCCGGTCCCTTGTACTCTTTGGGCGCATAGACCCATGATGCCGGCTGCAGGAAGGAGGCAGGGTCATGCTGTGAGACCATGCTGCATTGGTTCTCTCTCTCCTTTTTGTGAAGAAAATAAACAAACAAACAAAGTCAGAAATTAGCCAATTGCAATTTACCCAACCTCTAAATTTATTTTTTAAAAATCATCTGGAAAAATATTTTTAGAATCTTCTATAGAAAAAAAAATCTGCAACATTGCAATCTACGTGATGATTCTTCTAAGATTGGTATTAATATGATTCGGGGTGGTCAATTAAATAAGCCCTTCCATTGTTCTGGCTGAATAATGATTTGATTTTCCAAGCCTACTAATCCATTATTTTAATTAGCATTAAATTCATAAAAAAAAGAACTAAATAGGCTTTAAAGGATCTTAAAAACCCTGAAATAAATACCACAAATGCAATTATCAGAACGAAAGACAATAATAACTCTCATTTGGGTAATAAAGTAGAACTGCTTTCACGGAAAATAATTAGAGCAATAAACTCACACTTTAGATATATTGAGAAGCGTTCAAATGCCACTTAGATTACTGCCACCTTTAGGTGGAAACTTGGAATTTAGTTGATGAGGAAGACATTCACTAGTTTATTTACTCAGCTCCACTCAGCAGAATTCATGTAGAAGCAGTAATTTAACACGACTTAGAAAACACCAGAAACTTCCTGAAGCTAAAAGAAAAAGGAAAAAACAAAAGGAAACTAAACTAAATGCTCATGTATATTTGAAAAGAGGGATTTGGGGGAAAATCTATTCATCCAAAAATATTATTCTGATATTGGAGAAGATAAAGCACCATGGTAGACTGGTGGCAAGTGTATTTACATATTAAATTACTTGTTACTGTAACTATTATTCAGGCGAAAGCACCAGAATATGGAAAATTTGAGAAAGGAGGAAGATGCGCTAGTACCATACTACTACTTCAGTAATAATGATAATAATAATACCTTCTAAGGTATTTTCCATATTTTCTTGCTTCCATTTTCTCATCAACTTTTAACATGTAGCTCACATTTATCCCCTATTTGAAAACTTTTCTTAAAACTTTCCCTCAACTTTTTTGCCATTATAAACAGTGCTATAGGGGTCAGCAAGTGGTTGAGGCACTTGACTCCCTCATGGTAAATCTTGATTTTAGTCCTGGACCCAGTTGCTTGAAACTCAAGCCAGGTATATGTGCATATGTGCCCAAGATCCCAGGAGGGGCTAGAAGAGAAGGGATTGTGGTGTGGCCATCCCCCCAGGGGAGTGATTTCTCACCTTCTCTCTCTCTCTGTCTCTCTCTGTGTCGCCAGTGAATGTATACGCCATATAGCAAAAATCTCTAAAATAAATAAATAAATAAATCATGCTATAACATTATTTTAGCTAAACTACTAAAAATACTTTAGTTTGTTTATTTAAGATAAATTCTCAGAATGGTTGGGATGGCATAAATACATTAATACAGGAATGGAACAGAAAGATGAACTTGTAGGAAGAACAGATACCAGATTTGCTTTGAATATTTAGTAGGGATTCCTCAGGTATCCGGAGATTGCCATTGAAAAAGACTCCTTTGTTCGTTATAGGATCATGTTAGTGTACATCATGTGGCAAGGACTGGCTCTGATGAGGTCAGTTTCCCAGACAGATGTTAGCTGGAGGCACATGTGGAGGAGGTTAGGGAATGCTCTTGGCAATAACATCTCTGAGGGAACACAGACTATGAAACTGGGCAGAAGGAAAGGGAAACTTCCATGTAGATCCACAGGGCTCTTAGCCTATCCTATAGGGAGTTCTGGAGTTGCCACAGCCCTTCCAAGTTGACCAGAGCTGAGGTAAGATAGCTGAGCCATCTTATCCCTGCATTTACCTGTCACAGGGATGGAACAGACCTTTGACAAGATAACTCCTTTCAGATTAGAACAATGACCCAAACTCCAGGCACCCAGGCAGATGAGCACCTCAGTCTTCAAAGGAGATCCACATATCACCTTACCATCTACCATAAACACCAGTCCTCAGTCTTATTTCAGCCAGTGTGCTGTGGGAGGTGTTGATAAGCAGTATCTGTGAATGACCTCTGTGTAGGATACATTTTTCTTTTTCTTTTTCTTTTTCTTTTCCCTTTTTTTTGGAGAAGTTTTTGCTATAGGGCGCATGCACTCACCAGAAAGACAGAGAGAGAAAGAGAGATAGAAAGTGAAAAATCACCCCCCGGGGGAACGGCCATGCTGCAATCTCTTCTCCTCCATTCTCCTCTCCGAATCGTGGGCACGCACATTCACGTGCCCAGCATGAGTTTAAGTCACTGGGTCTAGGATGAGAAATCACATCCCAGGGAGATGGCTATGCCACAACCCCTTCCCCATTCTCCTCTGGAGATTTGGGACATGCACACACATACCCAGAGTGAGTTTCAAGCCTCTGGGTCCGGTACTTGAACCACAGTTGACCACATGGGGAGCTAGCACCTTACCCACTATACCACTTGCTGACCCTGGGATACATTTTTTACTCAATATTTCTGAATGATTAATGCTTACATTTTTTTTCTTTCCTTCCAATTATCTTTCTCATTGACCAACTTCTTGCCTCTGAGCTCTACACTGTTGATGATTCCAATATCTAAAGAAATTTCACTCCTTGTTGCAGAATCTTCAATGCTAACAACATTAAATAAATTAACCCCTAAGAATTATTATAAAGGTACTGAATTCTTAAGCAACTCCTTTTACTCGTAAATCATATCTCAAAAAAAAAAAAAACAGATTTATTATACATATAGTGTAGATCAGTGTTTCCATGAATCTTAGTACCAAGGTTCTTTCATCCCATTGAGATAGATGCATGTCCACAGCCTTGAGTTTACGAAATGGAGATGATGAAAATTAGATAACACTTGAAAGGTGAGCTTTCTAAAATACACTTAATGCTTAAAAACCTCAACAATAACATTTGTGACTACAGCGCCATATTCCAGATCATCCTAAAAGTAAATAACATAAAACTCAATAATGAGTAAAATGGAAGACAAAAGAGTACAAAGGAGTACTGAAAAATAAATACCAATTCATATAAGTATCCTGATACATTTAAGTAATGATTTCACAAATCTCTTCAAACACTTATTTTACAAAATCTGAATTACAAGATCATTAGTACCTAACTCATTGTTTTAAATATCAACATTCTTTCTCAAGTCATGTCATATCATGGCACACTAATTTGTATAACAGAAGAAAAATATCATATTACATTCATGACTTTGAACCTTACACATAAATATTAATGAAGAGTCTCTTTGTTTTCTTCTATTCAGACAAAACCAATATTTACTTTAATGCTACTTACTTAGAAAACAGGACATCATCATGTCACCCTCATCAACCAAAGCATTTATTAAGCACATGTATAATGCTTTTCTTTCAGGATCATTTGATATAGGGTTCAAATTCCCTCCCAGTGTCAATGTAAGATGCAGAAAAAATATTAAAAACATAGTCCATCATGCTCATGACAGATACCGTGTTTAGGTATTGGAATCCTTCACATAATTAGACTACCTACATTTCCCATCCTGGACCAGACCCTTTGCCATAATTATTATAGTCATTGCCAGGAATTGTGATATTTACAATACTAAATGAATCTTAGAAAGTATCAGTCAGAGAAATTTCTATTCATTTCCATAGTATAGCTACAAGGGGATTGACTAATAACTGGTGACGTCATTCTGAATCTTTAACCCCATAATCCAGTCTTTGACTTGGTGGAGATCTCTAATCCACTGACCACATCAGTTTGTCATCCTCTCCTATCTTTCTCTGTGTATCATTACCCTTTTTTATTATTATTATTACTTATCTTGTTTACCTTTATTTATTTATTTATTTATTTTTATTTTGACCAGAGAGAGAGAGAAAAAGTGAGAACAGAAGCCACCAGGTCTGGCCCTCAAACCATGGTTGGCCATGTGGGAGTCCAACACCCTTAACACCACTCCACCTGCCAGCCCCATTATCACCCTTTTTATCTAGCATAGATTTCACCATTTATCATTACCTACTATTTTTTCCAAATATTCTCATTTTTTTTTACCTCCTTCTCCCACTATTTTGGAGAAAACTCCCACCTGGAATGTTTTCTACTAGCCATGTTCTTTCCAGTGTCTCCAGAATCAGAGAAAATTCACACAGCCAGCTCACTAGCTGCTCTTCATTCCAAGTTTGCATACCATCAGTGCCATTCAATACTGTTTGTCCTATTTTCAAATCCAAAGAATCTAGCATTCCTAAAACCTTTCCTCCCCCTTTTCTAAACTACTCATCCTTTTCCAACCTCCTCTTCAACTATTGATGATATACATACATACATTATATATATACTATATATATATATTTTTTTTTTTTCATACAGGATCTCAATCTCATGCCTTTCCTGCTTCAGCTTCCTGGGTGGGACTGTAGGCACACACTACTACACTCAGCTGTTATTTTTAGTCAGGGTCTCATCTCACTATGTTTCCCAAGTCAGTCTCAAGATTGTGATTCTCGGGAACCAGCAGTTAGCGTAATGGCTATGTCGCTGGACTCCCACATAGTCCACCGTGGTTCGCGTCCCAGACCCAGTGGCTTAAAACCCACGCTGGGCGCGTGTGCATGTGTGTCCAAGATCCTGAGAGGAGAATGGAAGAGAAGGGATTGCGGCGTGACCATCCCCCCTGGGGGGTGATTTCTCGCTTTCTGTCTCTCTGTCTCTCTCTGTCTGTCTGGCGAGCGCACGCGCCCTATAGTGAAAAACCTCTCCAAAAAAACAAAAAGATTGTGATTCTCCTGCATCAGCCTCCAAGTCTCTGAGATTGTAGGAACATGCACTCAAGCCTGGCCTTAGGTTGGACAGGGAACTGAGCACAGGCTTCCTCTATGGTCCAAGCCTGCAGAGCATGCATCTTCATAGTGCCATCAGAGATGGGCCCTGGTGATCAATGCTAATCTTCAACTTCCGTAAGAAAATGCCAGTCATTGGGACCAGCAGATGGCGTGGTGGTTAAGGCACTGGACACTCTTACATGGCTGACCATGGTTTGAGTCCCAGACCTGGCAGCTTGCTTTCTCCCTTTCCTTTGTTCATGTGTATGCACTCTCTCTCTCTCTCTCTCTCCCTTCCTGGTCAATTTAAATAAATAAATGAAGCTAGATAAAATAATTCTTAAAAAAGAAAAGAAAATGTCAGTCATCAAATGTCAATGTCCTCATCTCCTCACCACCAACTCTAGAAATCTACTTGCATTCTCAAAAAATTTTCTCTTTTTCCCTTCCAATCCCATTGGAGATAGTTTGCATCTTCATTGCACCAAGCGCCAGTCTCTTCTCTTGTGCTTTGAGCCCTCCCACTCCACTTTGCTCAAGAACTCCACTATTATTCTACTCAAAAGATTCTCTTTC
>NW_006160189.1:642410-644828 GCF_000334495.1 Tupaia belangeri chinensis | reverse complement strand
CTTTCCCTGAAACCATGGCTTCTTCTGAATATTAATCTCTCAACTTTGTTCTGCTCATCCTCACTGTTCTCATAAGCTTACAACCAAGTTATGATGAACAGTATTTGTCTTAGGCCAATACTGTATTGCTAACAGAAGTCTGAGACTGGATAATTTATAAAGAAAATAGAGCTTTATTCTTAAAACTCAGGATTCTTGTGGCTGAAAAGTTCAAAAGTATCACCACGTTTAGGAATGCAGGATGTCTAGCAGAGCAGAGCATGGTCTGTATCCATGTGGAGTCTGTCTACCTCACTTCTTACATACACATCAGAACTCAATCCTGGAGGCCCTTCTCTAATAATTTTATTGTTCCCAAGGACCTTACCCTGAGATACCATGAAGAAATTAAGTTCTTGCTTAGTCCTCTCACAATACAATTGAGTTCCAACCCATGAATTTTTAGGGAACACACAAATTATAAAACATGAACTTTTAGGGGCAAACCAGTGACCAAATAACAACAATGTTCATTCATAAACATCGAGAAAGGTTTCCTTTTGTCACTAATATTTTTTCAAATGCCACTTCATTTTCATCTTTATTTCTAGCCAGTTTCTTAAATATGTTGTCTTGATTCACTGAATCAATTTCCTGTTTTTTTTTTCCAAAATATCAATAACCTCTGAATTGACAAATTGAAAATGAACTTAGTTATTTTGAACTTATTAAATCTCCTGTTAAAAGTTACATACTAGGGGGACCAGAAGTTGACATAATGGCTATGTCTCTGGACTCCCATATAGTCGACAGCAGTTTGAGGCCTGGACCTGGTGGCTTAAACTCAAGACAGGTCCATGTGCATGCATGCCCAAGATGCCAAGAGGAGAATGGAAGAGAAGGGATTATAGTGTTTCCATTCCCGCCAAGGAGGTGATTTCTCGCTTTCTGTCTCTCTGTCTCTCTCTGTCTTTCTGGAGAGCGCACATGCCCTATAGCAAAAAAACCTCTCAAAAAAAAAAAAAGTTATATACTAGGTCAGCTCATGGCATGATGGTTAAGGTGATTAGATCCCAAATGGCTGACTGCCTGGTTCAAATCCTAGATCTGGTGGCTTAGAAAACATGCTGGGTGTATGTGCATGTATGCCCCAAATTTCAAAAGTAGGGAGAGGTGGAGGATTTATGATGTGAATATATCCCATGGGAGATGCTTTCTCACTTTGCCACTCTCTCTCTCTCTCTCTAGTGAACACATGTGCCCTGTAATAATTTTTGGAAAATACATATTAATAGGCCAGCAGGTGGCATCGAAGTTGAGGCACTGGATCCCACGTGGCCAACTATGGATTCGAGTCCTGCACCCGGCACCTTGAGGGTCACACCAGGCACATGGGCATGCATGCCCAAGTGCCCAAATCCTGGAAGGAGATTAGAGGAGAAGGGATTGTGGAGTGTAATTTCTCTCTCTCTCCTTCTCTTTGGCAAGCACACGCACCCTGTAACAAAATTAAAAGAAAACAAAATACATATTAATTCTTATTTTTTTCTTGAAAGGCTATCATTCTTTGCTTCTATGACACATTTTCCTGTTTTTCCTCTTCATTATTCATCTGTATCTCTCCCTTGCTTCTATTTTCCTATCAGTCCATAAATGATGATATTCTTATATCTTTTTTATTCCCATTCTCTCTCCCTTGTTATGTCAACTAAGGCTGTAGTTCTAAATATTAGTGTATGGTGACAGCCTATAAATTTATATTTCTACCCAAATTTTTCTTCTGAGCTCCAGATTAATATGTTGGTATATTCAGTTTGCTATTTAATATTTCTAGCTTCACATCACTGTCCTCTATGCAATTCACATAGAGATCTTCCCCATCTTAGAAAATGATGAGCACAAATATTCATCCAGTCATAGAAATCAGAAAGCTAGTTATCACCTTTTTGTATAATCCATGTACTCACAATGACAAAATGCTAACATCTGTATCAATCCTGCCTTGTGAATATATCTTACATCCATCCCCTTCATATGACGCATTCTGCCTTCATCCTGGTCTACTCAACATCATGACTTGCCCTCATCAAAGAATAAACTTTTTGTTACATAAATTAGGTCATGACACATTCTAGCATATGACCTATCAATAATTTCCCATTTTACTTGTTAAAAAAATGCAGAACTTTTCCTGATTTTTCATAAAGAATATATGCCTCCTTTGAGGCATTTTCAGTCTCACCATGCCCCCAAAATAGTTTTCATGATCTACCTGAGACTTTATTTTCACTCTTCTTCCTTGGCTCACTGTGCTCTCACCACACTGACTAGCAATCAGTGACTCAGCTTTCTTTTATTTTTTTATTTTTAAAAGAATTATTTTGTTTAATTTTATTTATTTATTTATTTATTTATTTATTTATTTATTTATTTATTTTA
>NW_006160189.1:630622-642391 GCF_000334495.1 Tupaia belangeri chinensis | reverse complement strand
AGAGAGAGAGAGAGAGAAGGAGAGAGAGAGATAGTGTAAGCTGCCAGGTCTGGGACTTGAACTGTGCTCAGTGACGTAGGAGTCCAGCATCCTTAACCATCATGCCACATGCTGGACCCAATGACTCAGTTTTCTTTCTTGGTCTATTTTCTCTTCAAAATGCACCTAGAATATTTGCACCCTTTTGCCCTAGTCTTTGCATAGCTGACTCTATCTAAGACATCTTGTCTTTAAATAGCATCTCCCTACATGCCCTATCTACGATAAATTCCCTCAGATTTTTTACTTACTTCAAAAACATGTTTCATTCAACCCTTATCAAATCTGTGATTCATGTTTATTTGCTTTCGTTTTTTAAAAAATAATTTCAGGACCTGTAAATGTTGAATGTGCCACAATTATTTCATTGTCTTTTTCAATGTAGAAACCCCAGTTTCCTAACATTTTACTTTATATGTAGTAGAGGTGTCTAATATTCATTATCTGGCTGTCATGGTATAGCTTGTGAAGTACTGAATATTATATATTTTATATATAGCAGTAGCACTTTCTATTGGATGGAATTATTCCATCGTCAATGTACGAAATGACCTTAGATGGTACATGAATAATAATTTCTTTAAAATGTTTATGTAGGCATGTAATTTTATTATGTTGTAAATTATATTTTGTGTCAGTCGTGTCCCAAAGAATGCCATTCAGTCAACAACAGACAATATATGTGACGGTGGTTCTGAAAGATTACAACAGGTTATACCTATATGGTCTTGGTGTGCATACCATGCATGTCCATGTAAATTCATTGTTCGATGTTTGCACAACAAAATCACCTAACAACACATTTCTCTGAACAAATCTGTCATTAAGTAATGTATGACTGTAATTATATGTATATAAACTCTATATTTATAAAAATTATATAATAAATTATTTGTTTTATACGCTTGGAAAACTACAAATGTGCTCCTGAAGCCTATGGTTTCATAGATAACAATCATGGAAATATTATCACTAAATATATTCATTCAGTTTGTGAAAAAAATATTAGGTAAGCTATGATGTAGGTAAAATGTAGTCATGCACAGATTTTGGAAGTAGCATGTAAGTTTTTAATTTTTTCTTTATCACCTTTTTTTCTATGTTTCTTTCTTCTTTCTTTCTTTCTTTTATTAGAGGGAGAGAGACCCCTGATAGTCTCTTCATGTTCTAACCCTCCCCTGAGACTTCAGTCCTGAGATCAGAGCAGGCTGCAGGTGTACCCAGCATGTTCAGGTCCACCTGGAATCTGAATCCTGGACCTTCCCATATGACCTCAGTTTAGCACAATGGCACCCTAGTGCCTGCACCACCATGACTGAGCCAGCACATAAATGTACAGAGTATGGAAACACTGTTCTAAGATAAATTGAAAGCTTGATGCCCTAATAAACCTTAGGGGTCAGTAGATGGGGTAGCCGTTACATCGCTAGACTCCTATATGACTGACTACAGTTGGAGTCCTGGACACAGTGGCTTAAAACTCATGTCGGCCATGTGTGCATGCTCGCCCAAGATCCCAGGAATAGAAGGGAAAGTAGCATGGCTATCTCCCCTGGGGGATAAGTTCTCACTTTCCCTCTTAATGTGTCTGTCTCTCTCTTTCCAGAAGTGTACATCCCCTAAGGCCAAAACCTCTGAAAACAAACAAATAAATAAATAAATAAATATCCTTAGATGAGGAGTTCAGACATAATTAAAGGGCTAGGGCCCAGTCATTATTTGCTAGATTACATTAATATGCACAAGTCTTCGCTGCTTCTCCCAGGCAAATACAACATTTCCCACCCCATTTATGTCAAGCTTGGCCACGTGACATGCTTTAACAAATCAAAGTATAAATTATGGGTTTATAAGAAGTTGTAAATTTCAGGACGAAGTTAGCCTGGTCTCTTTCTACCCTCTGCTAAAGGAACCAGCAATGTTTCCTCTAGAGGTTGATTTATCAACCTAAATCCCAAACTGAAATCTACATGGGAAGGTGCTATAACATGCGAAGAATTTGAAATTCGGTCCTATTTGCAAGATAACAAACCAGCAATTTCATGAATACTGTCAAAAATAAGGCTGTTGGATTAGAGCTAAAAGAATTTATTACTCACAGTAATAACAATGGATAGAGTATCAGTTTTTTTTGTTTTTTTGTTTTTTTTTCCCAATTTCCCTGATCCTCAATCCTCACAAAAAGACAGAAAGAAGCCTGGGGATGCCTTTATACACAGCACTACGCTTTACAGGTAAAGAACCATGAGCTTAGGGAACCCAAATCTTTTTCCTGGGCAGGAAGTCAGCATGACATTTGCCCTGCAGAAAGATAGTATCTTTATTGCACTGTCCTTTTCTCTGCATAAATGTATATCTCTCTGTCTTTCAATGCTATCAGCTACATAAAACTACTTGAAAAGTTAGTTGAGAACAAAAGCAATTAGTGCCCATTGCAAGATTTGCAAAAGTGCAGGAGACCCATGGAGAAGTATCACCTAAAACAGTCAAACTGTAACAGGGATATAGCATGACTGATAATTAAACCTTTATTATTATTAGTCCTTGAAATTCAGCAATCACCTGTAACCATCATATAATCTAGACTATTCCAAATAGTACCTCTAGATCTGTTGATTATATAGGGATCTAGGCATTACATTTAGACATTTTATAACTCCATAAATTCTAGGAAAATAATTGTGCATGAGTATATTCAAAAAGTTATTTTTCTTTAAGTAGCGAGTTCGTAGCATTTGTCAGATTTTAAAATGTCTATGACCCCAAGTATTTCTAAAATAAGCCAGAAAATATATTTGACAACCCCTAAGTATAGACATTTTAAATCTTCATGCATGTCTAAGCAATATGAAAGTGATTTTTTTAATTCAAAAAGAAATATATATGTGACAAGAAGATGAAAAGCTCAATTGGAAAACAGGTAATTTTTCTATTAATAAAAGTATTTTTATGATTAATCCATACTGATATAAGAATATTTTCTTATACTCAAGAGTCCTATAAGAGTTTAGATGTAATACTTGAAATATGAGTGTTTTTATCAACCTCTCACAAAAATGTTCACTTGGGTTGTATATTTTCCTTTTAAAATATTTGAGATCACACATACTATTTATAAAATAAAATGATTGAAACAAAGAAATATAAGTCAGGCATTCTTTATATGTATACAAGACAACCAATTCTCTCTTAAATTTTGTTGAATGGCAGTGTGATTTTCCACTAAAATAGTGCTGAGTAGAAGAATTTCTCTTTAAATCTGGAAGTATTTTAATCAAATTAAGAAGTCAACTAATAACACCTATAAGATAAATATAAAGTAGAAGTGTACATAAGTGTGTGTGCATGTGTGTGTGAGAGAGAGAGAGAATGAGAGACAGAAAGAAACAGAGTAAGAGAATACAGAAAAGGAAAGATTTGTGTATTAGTGAATTAGTGCTCTGGGCTGAGGTGGTAGCCAAGTATCCAGATTGGGAATTGAGTTTAGAAGGCCCACTGTAGTTAGGAGTAGGGCAAAGAATGGAGTGAATCTCAGTTTGAGGAATGAATCAAATCAAAGTAAGTTAGAAACTGTGGAGATTGAAATTCCATAGAGACATACATTAAGTGACTGCAAGGAGGCCTGAACAAAGAATAAGAGGCCAAGCTTTGACTCCAATGGGGTTCAAATGGACAATTTGGGACTAGGGCAGTCAGTGCCCCTGTGATCAGAGACAGGAATAGTTCCCTAAAACAGCCCTGGTTCTCCCATTCTTTACCCTCCTTTTAGGCGCATTTGGTCTTTATTTTGAAATACCAAAACAAAGAAATGAATGTAGACCAAGGATTCTTTTTTTTTTTTAATTGGAGAGGTTTTTTTTTTTTTCTGCTATAGGGTGCGTGCGCTCACCAGACAGAGAGAGACAGAGAGACAGAAAGCGAGACATTACCCTCTTACCCTCCAGGGGGACGGTCATGCCACAATCCCTTCTCCTCCATTCTCCTCTCGGGATCTTGGGCACTCACGCACACGTGCCCGGCGTGAGTTTTAAGCCACCGGGTCCGGGACGCGAACCGCGGTCAACTACATAGGAGTCCAGCGACATAGCCATTACAGTAACTGCTGGTTCCCAAGACTAGGGATTCTTAACATAAGATCTTGCGATTTAGGAGGAAATGATATTTTTATTTCTATAAATTTATAACTAAAACTGAGGATTTTTTTCACAGTGCATATAGGCAATGAGGTGCGGAATTATTAGTGTGAGCAACAGTGGTGTACTTATCACCAGTAGCAGTAGGCATTTTCATATCAAGTTATAGCTGCTGCATCCATCTTGAAATACATTTATATTCATGACTATCCGAAACAATGGCAATGAAACTCACTACGAGACATCATTTACTGTTAATAAATAAGCACCTTTTTAACAAAAGATATTTCTTCAGGAACATTAGCTATTTTTACATATAGTTATTTTTTATAATTGACTTTGTCCTGAATTTGCAATGTTTTATTTTGTTAATTTAAACATTTTATTCTAGGAAAAAGTTCATGACTTCAATAGTCTCTCAAAAGAATAGAAGCTGCAAAAAATGTTAAGAATCTCTGACATGGGTGTATAAAGTTTCAGACTACACAAAAGTGTTAATAGTTTTAAAAGTAAGATTGTTTTTACCTTCTGAATTCATAAAAGAAAGCTTCTAGACAGCCATTAAAATATTTCAATTAACAAGTACATTTTTGGACCAGCAGGTGGCATTGTGCTTAAGGTGCTGGATTCCCACTTGACTGATCAGACAGCTTGAATATCACGCCAGGCACATGTGCGTGCATGCCCCAAATTCTGAGCGGAAAATGGAAGAGGAGGTATTTCATCAGGGCCATTTTCTTTAGGAGGGTAATTTTTTCCTTTCCCTCTTTCTGCCTCCAACAAGTGTAAGTCCCCTACAACAAAAACCTAAATTTAATTTAAAAAAACATTTTGATAAATGTCTTTTTTAAAATTATCATCATAATCTTCTTTATGTTACATTAGATTACATATAACTTTACAGTGTATTACATTGCTTTTTCAAAAGGGAATGCCATGCATGTCAGTCAATACAGAGACATTAATCTCCCCACTTCAACATTCAATATCTTTTCTATGTTTTCCCCAATCATTATTATTATTATTCTAATTTTTTTAAACAGTCAATTGCTATTTCTCATTTTGCTTGTCAAAAGACTTTGCCCATCATGAAATACTTCTCAGACCAATCCAGTTGAGAATATTATACATGTCATCATCAACAGGTAATAAGCCATATCTGTTTCTCACTAACGTCCTGCCTCTCTATTGTTCTCTTGCTATCTTTCTCTATCTTCTTCTCTTCACCTCTCCCCATTCCACACTGTCCTATTCTCATTAAGTACCTTCACTGTGTTTATGTCCTCCGAATTTTTGCTCTCTATTATAGAGTGCGGATAGTCGGTATATATTGAGTGGATACATACAATATCTTTCTTTCATAGCCTGGCTTACTTCACTCAGCAATAGATCCTCCATATCTGACCATTTTCTATCAAATTCCAGGGTCTTGTTATTTTTTATGGCTGAGTAGTATTCCATAGAGTATATATACCACACTTTTCCAATCCATTCATCAGTTTGTGGACATTTAGGTTGGTTCCATGTCTTGGCAATTGTGAATAATGCTGCAATAAACATGGATGTGCAAGCACTTTTCTGACTGAGCGTTCTCCTGTCTTTTGGGTAAATACCCAGAAGTAGGATTGCTGGATCAAATGGTAGTTCTATTTGTAGATCTTTGAGGAACCTCCATATTGTTCTCCACAGTGGTTGAACTAGTTTACATTCCCACCAACAGTGTAGGAGGGTTCCCTTTTCACCACATCCCCGCCAACACTTATCACTTTTTATATTCTTAATCTTTGCCATTCTGACAGGGGTTAGGTGGTATCTCATTGTGGTTTTTATCTGCATCTCCCTTATGATGAGGGATGTTGAGTATTTCCTCATATGCTTTTGGGCTGTTCGTATGTCTTCCTTAGAGAGATTTTTGTTCAGCTCATTTTCCCATCTTTTAATTGGGTTAATCATTTTTTTTTCGCATAAGGCACGTGAGTTCCCTGTGTATTCTGGTTATCAGTCCCTTGTCTGAGGCATATGTAACAAAAATACTTTCCCATTCTGAGGGTTGTCGGTTCACACTTGTTACTGTGTCCTTTGCTATGCAGAAACTTCTTAGTCTGATATAGTCCCACTTGTCTATTTTAGGGATTATCGCCTGTGCTTTGGGAGTCTTATTTAAGAAGTCTTTGGCCAGAGTTTCCCCAGCATTTTCCAACTGTAGTTTTATTGTTTGAGGTCTTAGGTTCAGATCTTTGATCCAAAAACATTTTGATAAATGTTGAAAATTCTTCATTTATTTTTTGTCAAATGAACATATATTCATGCACAAATATATCAGTGATGAAAGTTTCAAAATCAATGATCAATCAAAATCAATGAATTGTGCTCACAATTACACCGATGTACTTTGTGTATTGGGGCTCAGGAATTCAACATTTACCAGTCACAATTCTACTCATAACAAACTCATTCCCTGAGCCTCAGCTTCTTCACCTGAGTGGCTTAAACTGAGTAATCTAAAAGAAGTCTTTCAATTTAAATGATTTACTAATTTCCATATTTACTATACAAGTTATTTCTGATTTAATTAATAACTTAATGAGTTTTTAAAAAGTGATTAAAAATCTTTTGGTTGGGGCCAGCAGGTGAAATAGTTGTTAAGGTGCTGGATTCTCACATGTTCAACTGTGGTTCAAATTCTGGACCCAATGCCTTTAAACTTATGCCAGAGGCATGTGTGTGCATACCAAAAATCCTAAGAGAAGAATGGAGGGAAGGGATTACATTTCGCCCATTTCTTCTGGGGTGAGGGGCACATTTCTTGCTTTCTGACTCTCTGTCTCTCTGGTGAGTGCACATAATCAAAACAAAAATCTTTTGATTGAGCCCTAAAAAATACAGTCAACAGATCTTCAACATAAAGCACAAGGCAATCCAGTGGGAAAAAGAAAATCTCTTCAGCAAATGGTGCTGGAAAAATTGGATATCCACATGCAGAAGAATGAAACTGGAACCCTATCTCTCACCATTAACAAAGATCAACTCAAAATGAATCAAGAATCTAAACATAAATTTTCAAACTGTAAAACTACAAGTGTAAAAGACAGAGAAAATTCTTGGAAACATTGGAGTAGGCAAACACTTGTTAAAGAGGAACCCCAAAGCACAGGCAATAGTCTCAAAAATAGACAAGTGGCACTACGCTAGGCTAAAAAGCTTCTGCACAGCAAAAGAAACAATAATTAGAGTGAGAACATAACCCTCAGAATAGGAGAATATATTTGCAAGCTATGTCTCAGATAAAGAATTGATAGCCAGAATATACAGGGAACTTAAGCAGCTCACTCACAAAAAAATATCATCAATCAAATTAAAAGATGGGCAAATGAACTGAACAGACAACCCTCCAAAGAAGACATACAAATGGCCAAAAAGCATTTGAAAACATGCTCAACATTTCTTATTATAAAGGAAATGCAAATCAAAACCATAATGAGGGATCAGCAGTTAGCATAATAGCTATGTCGCTGGACTCCCATGTAGTCGACCACGGTTCGAGTCCTGGACCTGGTGGCATAAAACTCACGGTGAGTGCGTGTGCATGCGTGCCCAAGATCCCGAGAGGAGAAAAGGGGAGAAGGGATTGAGCATAGCCATCCCCCCTGGGGGGTGATTTCTTGCTGTTTTTCTGTCGCTCTCACTTAACCCCAATCAGAATAGCTAAAATTTAAAAAATAAAGAACAATAAGTGCTGGCAAAGCTGTGGTGAAAATGGAACCCTCCTACACGGTTGGTGAGAATGTAAATTAGTACAACCATTTTGGAGAATGATATGGAAGATCCTCAAAAATCTACAAATAAAACTAACTACCATAAGATCCACTCTTAGGTATCTACCCAGAGGACAGGAAAGCCCTCAGTCAGAAAAGCACTTTCACATGCGTGTGTAATACAGCATTATTCACAACTGCTAGGACATAGAATCAATCCAAATGTCCAAAAACAGACAAGTAGATTGAAAAAATGTGGCACATGTACTCTGTGAAATATTATTCAACCATTAAAAAAATGAAACCCTGACATTTGGTACAAAGTAAATGAATATGGAAGATTTCAAGCTAAATGAAATAAGCCTGACTATGAAAGACAATTATTCTATATCCTCACTCTATATACCAAAAGTCTGCATTTTATAGCAGAAACTGAAAGCTTGGAAGGTATAATAGCAGGGAGGGCTATGGTAAATACTATGGACAGAATGGGAGGTTATTAAGGGATGGGTAATAGTGAAGTGGAAGGCAGGGACTCAGGAAAAAAACACAATTAATGAACACAAAAATTAGAAGTTATCTGCTGATAACGTATATGGTAATGTGATGTATACGGTGATGCTTTGACTAGTGTATATGGTAATGCTTTGACGTGACTAATATGTACTGTAATCACACTGGGAAAAACATGTTATACACTGTCAAGATGTACAATGATTAACTGTAAATTTAAAAACAAATAATAAAATTATTTGACATAAAATAACTAATTTCCTTCAAATAGTAGAAAATATATATATTTTATTTAACTAACAGAAATGTACATCAGACTGCTTTTTTAAAAGCAGTACACTTAACGTACAGTTTGTTTTTATGGTGTATGTTGATCATTCATAGATACCAGCAGTTTTACAAAAGTTGCCTTTGCTCTTCAGAGACAGAAAATCTCTTTAAGATAGACCTTTTCTGAACTGAATTCTTCACGGAGTAAATACTGTTGTTCACGTATGTCAAATAGACATTTCCTAGAATTGCAAGATCAATATTACATTGTAATTAAGCAATGCCAAAAAGAAAAACAAAACAGAAACTAAGCTCCACAGGCTGAAACTGGTGAGAGAGCACACTAAATTTTACCTATTACCTGAAATTTAAGAGGTCCACGATGATGAAAATCTGTGACTCCGAACATTATGCTGTGTCTCTGTGTGCTCATCTGTTCATGCTCACAAACTCCATGACACAAAAGATTTGCAGACTAACATAAATGAGAAATCTAAACATTACCCACAAAAAGATGGAGAAAGAATTTTAAAAAAGCATTTGAAACATGTTTCCTCGAAAATTGACAAAAATCAATGTTAGTCAAATGAAAGGCCTCAATGTCTACTAGAGAAGTAAGATGCAGTAAAATGCGGTTAATGTATAAAATTGTAAAATTGTTTTTAAACGCATCTCTTTTATTACATCAGAATAAAATTATTTAAGAAATATAGAGACATTGTAACGTGACTCTGGGTGTTGTGCTGTGTGTACAATAAAGCCAGCAAAATTAATCTCTTCCCCTGGCGACCGCTAGAAATGAAAACCCATTACAGTAATAATATTTGAACTTAGGCCTCAATGTTTTCGTACGGAATTTGAATGCCACGAAATGATTATATACAGTGATTGTTGGAGATATATGTTTAGATAATTACATAGATAATTCCCTTTTCTTAGGTGCAAGGTGACTTTTTAGATCAGGTAGAAACTAGTGGCAACCTAATAAAACACATAATAATTTCGTTTACTGCTAAGGCATGAATTCCAAAGTTCGATTAGAGATATTTTTATTGTCTTACAGCTCCAGTGACAGACTCAGACTAGAAGCCCTGTGATGTCAAGACCACTGACTAGATGCCTGTCTTCAGTATATAAGGATCTATTGGACTCGCGAACCTCCTCAAGGTCAAAGACCTTACAGTGTTGCTTGGCTCTGAAAAGAAAGGTAATCTATAATATTATGAAGACAGGCTTCATAAAAGTATTATTTAGGGGACCAGCAGATGGTGTAATGGCTACCTCGCTGGACTCCCATGTAGTTGACCATGGTTCGAGTCCCTGACCCAGTGGCTTAAACTCATGCCGGGTGTGTGGGCGTGTGTGCCCAAGATCCTGAGAGGAGAATAGAGGAGAAGGGACTGTGGTGTGGCCATCATGCCTCGGGGGTGATTTCTCGCTTTCAATTAGAAGTTATCTGCTGATAACGTATATGGTAATGTGATGTATACGGTGATGCTTTGACTAGTGTATATGGTAATGCTTTGACGTGACTAATATGTACTGTAATCACACTGGGAAAAACATGTTATACACTGTCAAGATGTACAATGATTAACTGTAAATTTAAAAACAAATAATAAAATTATTTGACATAAAATAACTAATTTCCTTCAAATAGTAGAAAATATATATATTTTATTTAACTAACAGAAATGTACATCAGACTGCTTTTTTAAAAGCAGTACACTTAACGTACAGTTTGTTTTTATGGTGTATGTTGATCATTCATAGATACCAGCAGTTTTACAAAAGTTGCCTTTGCTCTTCAGAGACAGAAAATCTCTTTAAGATAGACCTTTTCTGAACTGAATTCTTCACGGAGTAAATACTGTTGTTCACGTATGTCAAATAGACATTTCCTAGAATTGCAAGATCAATATTACATTGTAATTAAGCAATGCCAAAAAGAAAAACAAAACAGAAACTAAGCTCCACAGGCTGAAACTGGTGAGAGAGCACACTAAATTTTACCTATTACCTGAAATTTAAGAGGTCCACGATGATGAAAATCTGTGACTCCGAACATTATGCTGTGTCTCTGTGTGCTCATCTGTTCATGCTCACAAACTCCATGACACAAAAGATTTGCAGACTAACATAAATGAGAAATCTAAACATTACCCACAAAAAGATGGAGAAAGAATTTTAAAAAAGCATTTGAAACATGTTTCCTCGAAAATTGACAAAAATCAATGTTAGTCAAATGAAAGGCCTCAATGTCTACTAGAGAAGTAAGATGCAGTAAAATGCGGTTAATGTATAAAATTGTAAAATTGTTTTTAAACGCATCTCTTTTATTACATCAGAATAAAATTATTTAAGAAATATAGAGACATTGTAACGTGACTCTGGGTGTTGTGCTGTGTGTACAATAAAGCCAGCAAAATTAATCTCTTCCCCTGGCGACCGCTAGAAATGAAAACCCATTACAGTAATAATATTTGAACTTAGGCCTCAATGTTTTCGTACGGAATTTGAATGCCACGAAATGATTATATACAGTGATTGTTGGAGATATATGTTTAGATAATTACATAGATAATTCCCTTTTCTTAGGTGCAAGGTGACTTTTTAGATCAGGTAGAAACTAGTGGCAACCTAATAAAACACATAATAATTTCGTTTACTGCTAAGGCATGAATTCCAAAGTTCGATTAGAGATATTTTTATTGTCTTACAGCTCCAGTGACAGACTCAGACTAGAAGCCCTGTGATGTCAAGACCACTGACTAGATGCCTGTCTTCAGTATATAAGGATCTATTGGACTCGCGAACCTCCTCAAGGTCAAAGACCTTACAGTGTTGCTTGGCTCTGAAAAGAAAGGTAATCTATAATATTATGAAGACAGGCTTCATAAAAGTATTATTTAGGGGACCAGCAGATGGTGTAATGGCTACCTCGCTGGACTCCCATGTAGTTGACCATGGTTCGAGTCCCTGACCCAGTGGCTTAAACTCATGCCGGGTGTGTGGGCGTGTGTGCCCAAGATCCTGAGAGGAGAATAGAGGAGAAGGGA
>NW_006160189.1:602095-630588 GCF_000334495.1 Tupaia belangeri chinensis | reverse complement strand
GATTTCTCGCTTTCTGGCTCTCTGTCTCTCTCTGTCTTTCTGGCGAGCACATACACCCTATGGCAAAAACTTCTCCAAAACAAGTATTTAAAACCAGGATATCCATCTCATATAAAACTGATTTCTCCTTAGAACCTAAATACTATAAACTGTCCTTATCGATCCACTGAAGTTACCCTTCTATGTTTCTTCAACCACAATAACATGTTTTTAAAAATCTATTACAAGAGGATCCAGCAGGTGACGTGGTGGTTAAAGGCTCTGGATTCCCGCATGGCTGACTGTGGTTCAAGCCCCAGACCTGGCGGCTTGCTTTCTCCCTCTCTCCCTCACTTTCTCTCTCAGTCTGCCCTCTTTGGTCAAATTAAAATAAATAAATAAATACAGTTTAGTAAAATAATTCTTTCAAAAAAGAAAACTATTATAAGAAAATTCCTTAGAATCGTTACACAATTTAGTAGAAAAGAAACCTACCTTGTTGGGTCCAGCAGGTGCTATAGTGGCTAAGAGCGATGGACTCCCATGTGGCTGATTGCAGTTTAGGTCTTGGAACTGGCAACTTGCTTTCTCACTTTCTCTCAGAGTGTGTGTGAGAGAGAGAGAGAGAGAGAGAGAGAGAAATCTTTCTGGTTTTAATTTGACCTTCTCTGGTCAAATTAAAATAAATAAATATATTAATTAAATAAAAAAAGTTCAATAGAGTAATTTTTAAAAAATTAAAAATAAACAAATCTACCTTTTCATCTTCACTTTCTTAATTGTTCCCTTTTTTTTTATTTCATTGCAAATTAACTTTTCCTCTTTCAATTGACCAGAATGACTAATTTAAAAGTAGCCAAGAGGGTCCAGCAGGTGACATAGTAGTTATGGCACTGGACTCTTGCACGACCAACCTTGGTTTGAGTCCCAGACCTGGCAGCTTGAAAATCATACTGGGCACATGAGAGTGTGTCCCCAAATTCCTAGGAGGAGAGACTGCCACCCTCCAGGGGGTGATTTCTCACTTGCCCTTTCATTGTCTCTCTAGAGAACACAAATGCCCTATAGCAGAAACAACAACAACAACAAAGTAGCCGATTATTTTCTAATACAACACACTGTCTTTTCAGGTCTTTAGAGTACTTGGAAGCTTTTTCTTATTTTCCATGTAAACCTCCTGCTTTCTTAAAATTCTTTCCTCCTTTTTCTTCCTTAAGTCTTTAATAGTTCTTTGTTGTGCAAATAAGTAAATGTTATACTATGCTGGCTTACTTTCTCTCTCTTTTTTTTTTTTTTTAAGTTTATTTGTTCATTTCTTCTTTGAGAGAGGAGAGACAGGCACTCCCCAAAGTATCTTTGTGTGGTGATTGACTCCAAGCCTCAACCAGTCGGGATCACCAGCACCTGCTCACACACACCCAGTGGGTACAGGGAAAGCTCCGAGCATAAACCCAGGGCCTTCCCTCGTGAGTAGTATCATGGAGCACTGCATCACAACTCTGCCAACATGGCTGGCTGACTACCTTCAGTATTTAAGTGTTCCATCTCTACTTTCTGAAACATACCCAAACTCTTAACTTCTGCCTTTATAAAAGATGTTGCTTAATTCTCTGATTGTTTCCTCTAGAGGCTTCTTTACCAAATTCCAGAACCTGATGTCCAAGTGCTCATTAAACATTTTTCTTTATGATTTCTTTACAAACAAATTCAATTCGGTATGTCTCCTGGCTATCACAACCCCACATAAATCCCTTGTTTCCCATTTATGAAGGTGACAATAATATCTCCATAAATTTTCGAGTTCAACATCTCAGGTTCATTCTGAACTACTCACTTTCCATTCAGACGTGCAGTCTTTCGCTGCTGTGTTTTCTCTTACATTTAGTCTCATTGGTGACATTATGATTCAGGTCAACAGTCCATTCTCTCTGAGCCATCGTTAATCACATGCTTAGTTACTCCTCTGGACCCCTGGTGCAAAACACTTAGTATAGCTTAAAATTAGTGAATTCTCCTACATAACCTCACTTCTTTTCAAACTATCTCTAGTACATTTTTCTTCCCCAGAAAGACTATGATAATGTGATTCTCTGGCTAAAATCAAAACCAAACATTGTATTGATAATAACTCTGCATTACTTTTTTTTCAAAATTTATTTATCTTTGGGACCAGCAGTTAGTGCAATGGCTATGTTGCTGGACTCCCATGTTGTCGACTGTGGTTCGAGTCCTGGACCTGGCAGCTTAAACTCATGCTGGGCGTGTGTTCATGTGTGCCCAAGATCCAGAGAGGAGAATGGAAGAGAAGGGATTGTGGCATGGCCATGCCCCCAGGGGGTGATTTCTCGCCTTTCTATCTCTCTGTCTCTCTCTGTCTGTCTGGCGAGCGCATGCGCCCTATAGCAAAAACCTCTCCAAAAAAAAAAATAATAATATATATATGTATATATATACATATCTTATACATTCAATCATTATAGCTTGTAAAATGAATTTTCCCACCATGAATACACAATATACACAATATATTAGTCCAGTTAAAGATGTCACCATACATATTATCATCAACAGATAACTTTTCATTTTTGCGTTCCTTAAATGTTTTGCTTCTGGGACTAGCAGATGGCATAATGGTTACATTGCTGAACTCCCACGTAGTCGTCCGAGGTTTGAGTAATGAACTTAAGTGTCTTAAAAATCATGCCCATCAAGGGACCAGTAGTTGGTATAATGGCTATGTTGCTGGACTCCCAAGTAATTGACTGCTGTTTGAATCCTGGACTCAATCCCAGACCTGGTGGCTAAAACTCAGGCTGGGCATGTGTGTGTGCATGCATGCATGTCCAAGATCCCTGGAGGAAAAGGGATTGAGGCGTGACCATCCCCCCTGGGGGATGATCTCTCACTTTCTGTCTGTCTGTCTGTCTCTCTCTGTCTTTCAGAGGAGCACCCGAGCCCTATACCAATGTGTGCCCAACCAAGTTCACTAGAGGAGGAGAAGGATTGTAGCGAGACCATTCCCCCCTGGGGGATGATTTTTTACTTTCTGTCTCTCTGGCAAGCACATACACCCTATACCAAAAATCTCTTTAAAAAAAAAAGTTTTCTTTCTTTTTCCCCACATCACCTAATAGACACTTTTGTCTAGTATCTCTCACAATCTTTTCCAACACTCTCTTTGTCTGAATGCTAATTTCATTCATCTGATTCTTTATTCCTGAATTTCTGCTATTAACTTTTTAAGTATTTCAGCTCTCAGTAAAACTGGTACCTTCATCTAAATGTTGTCAGTCTCCTTTCCAGAGATTAGAACTCTCTTTCTGTCTCTAATGCCATGAATCTGAGTTCATGCAATTCCTAAGAAAAAATTCACCACTAGTATGGACTGTCTAATTAACAACTGGCATTCTTGCCACCTCATTCTTCAAATTTATTTCTATGTGTATGCATCGTGGTCAAGAAGTCTCATAAATTTGAACACCAGAATGTACTTGCACACCAGACTGAACTTTCCTTTCAGCACAAGGAATGCATTAGTTTTTCCCAGGAGAATGAATGCGGTGCAGTTTCTCACCTCTACTGTACCTACTATAATTGACTGTATCTGTAGACATGATTCTTCTGCTAAAATATCCTAGCACATATTTCATGTGAGTTTTATAAAAAAAAAATCAAGCTTACATGCATTTATCAGTATACATTACTTATGCATCTATGTGAGAAGAAACTTTAGTACGAGGAGTATGATTTTGTCTAATTGTGTCATTCACTGCTATGGTTTGAATATGTATCCAAAAGTTCATGTATTGAGATGGGCTGCTATTGCTAAAGTATTAAGAGGGTAGAAACTTATTCTAGCTACAAAATTAAGAGGTAGCTTTTTTTTTTTTTTTTGAGAGTTTTTTTGCTATAGGGAACGTGCACTTGCCAGAAAAACAGAGAGAGACAGAGAGACAGAAAGGGAGAAATCACCCCCCCCCTCCAGAGGAGATGACCATGCCAAAATTCCTTTTCCTCCATTCTCCTCTCTGGATCTTGGTCACGCATACCTAGAACGAGTTTAAGCCACTGAGTCCGGGAGTCCAGTGACATAGCCATTACCCCAACTGCTGGTCCCAAGAGGTAGCATTTTTTTAGACATGGTTAGGATTACATAAAGTCATCATGAAGGGGCCCCTATGACTGATTTCTGGTGATTTTATAAGAGGAAGAGAGACCGAGTTCACACAGGCACAGATATGGACACCAACACACACATATGCGAACTCTTATTCTCTTGTTAAGTGATAGTCTTCGCCACCTCAGAACTCTGCAGGGAATCCCCATGAGCAAAAAGAGCCTTACCGAATGCAACATCTTGGCCATGAACCTCTAAAACTGTGAGCCAAATAAATTTTTATTCTTTATAAATTGCCCACTACGGTATTCAGTTTTCAAGGTCAGAAAAGTGGAATAAAACATTCACTATAATTAGTATACTATCTCATATAAAGAAGTCACTCACATATCTGTCAAATGAGTCTTACACTTCTTTTGTCTTTTTTTTTTCCCTTGTCACACGATAACTAGCTTAAAACTGTCTTTTTAGGTCTTGACTTACAGAGAAACTTGGTGCAGCTATGTTGCTCATGCTTGGTCCATGACAGGAGATCTGTCCTAAAATAGCTTGATATTAAGAAATGAGAATTTCAGGGTTAGAAAAGTAGTAATGCAGTGCTCTGAGACCTGCACTGGAAGGGTCTGCATTCGTGTCCAGACACCTCCCTCAACACACTAAGCATGTTGTCCCACGATCTGGGACTGGCTGAGGCTGACAGCGGACCAGGACAAAAAGATCCTGTTGCGGGTGTTTCTCTCTCTTTCTCTGTTTCTCTCACTCCTGAAAGAAAGAAGTAAACTTTTTAAAAAAGAAACAAAAATCATGGACAACATGTTTTTTAATAATTATCTATTTAATTTATTTACTATTATTATTTTTTTTAACCTTGGTACAGAGCACATGTGCTTATCAGAGAGAGACACAGAGAGGGAGGGAAAGTAAGAAAGCAAGTCATCAGGTCTGGGATTCGAACTGCAGTTAGCCATATGGGAGTTCAACACCTTAACCACCATGCCACCTACTGGCCCAGAGAACATTTTGAATAATTGATGAACTCAACATTTTGATACATTTGGAGGATACCTTAGTCTTATTGGACAGTGCAAAGTTGCTCAAAAATGTACTTTAAATTGAGAGTATGTTTATGCATGTATAGATTATTTTATCTGCATATAGTTAACAAATTCTATTTTTCTTACTTGAAAAACAAGAAGCATGAAGTTTTAGAAGCAGGATAAAGTTCTTCAGTAATTGTTCAAAAACTTTTCATTTGGCCAAAGAGAAAGCTAATACAGAAAAATAGAGTTACTTCCCAAGGTCACAAAGAGACAGAAGCCGAATAGCTCAAGGAGAATCCAGTGTGATTCATGGGTCAGAAGAGAAAGCATTTTGAGAGACATGCATTGCTAATTTATCTTTTAATTTTTATTCTTCTGCTTTTTCTGTTAGCTATATATGGTCAGCCATCTAAAGATTACATTTTAAAGGGTTACTTAAAGTAAGTATGGCCATGTAATTAAATCATTTTAGCTCTCTTCCTATTTCCACACCTTCCCACCAATTGGAACAAACATCTAATTTAAAATGACAATATTAGAGCAACTAGATAGAAGGAAAGAGGGCACCACTATGAGCTTGTAGATGAGAGCTACTAATTTATCCTGGACTACTTCCTTATATCTGAACTGTTACTGAGAGCTAATATTCTGAATGTTTGAACCATTATACTTTGGATCTCTTTTGCATTGCATCTTGGCCTATACTTTAATACTGTTCTCTTTAAACTTTAGTGGTAGATTGGACCCTTCAGAATTTCTGTCCCAATCAGATACCTGCTTTTTGATAAATGTGCATTCTGGTGGTTTCTTTGAATAATTGTACCCTATAATTTAAGAGAAACATCTTTTGAACTAATTATTCTAAAGTTCACTTTCTGAACTTTCCTTTACTGAAATGTCATTTTTAAAAATGTAAGAGGAGAAAAAGGGAAGTCTGCTACACTGTCGGTAAGAATATAAATTAGTACTGCCAGTTTGGAGGGGATTGTGGAGGTTCCTAAAAGACTTACAAATAGAACTACCATATGATCCAGCAATTCCACTTTTGGGCATCTACCCAAAGGAGAGGAAAATGGTCATCAGAAAAACACTTGCACATCCATGTTTGTTGCAGCATTATTCACAATTGCTAAAACATGGAACCAACCCAAATGTCCACGAACAGATGAATGGACTGAAAAATTGTTGCACATGTATACTACAGAATACTACTCATCCATAAAATACAATGAGACCCTGTCATTTGAAAGAAACTGAAAAATTGTAGAATATTTACTGCTAAGTAAAGCAACCCATACTATGAAAGAGAGGCATTGTATGTTGTCCCAGCCCATGGGACAGTTGATCAGGTTCCTTGGGGGAGGGAGTGAGAGATGGAACAAACACACGCACACACACTACGAGGTGCTGATCAAGTCATCTTCTTCCGTCTACTTCTGTTTACTGAGGAGAAATGGCAAGTTATATACAGCTGGTGGCAACCAATTGGTTGCCCGAAATGCAAATGAGATAGAACAGCATGCGCCAATCATTGATGTGGGTGGATCTCTCCCATTGCCTAGAAACCCAACCACTTCTGGGGAGAACAGTTGGTCACATGATTTCTGAGAAACGGTTTGCTCAGTGAGAAAGTGAAGCCTAATGGTTTCCAAGATGGTGGATAGCTCAAGATGGCTTCCGTATGCAGTGCTCGCCACAGTATGTCCCCACTCAATATATACCAAATGTCAGCACTCTATGGCAGACATTGAAAGATTGGAAGATATAAAAGCAATGAGAGCAATGGTGGTCCTAGAGACAGTGCAGGAGAAGAATGGGAAATGGGGAACAGTGAGAGGGAGAAAATTAAGGGGAAATAAAAAAAATATTTAAGGGATACAAAAATGGAAAATTATCTGTGAATGATAATATGTATGGTAATATCTTTGATTGAACCAGTACACAGTATATTCATGATGGGAAGATTCATCTGGTATACTGTAATGATACACTAGTCACTGAATGTAAAAAATTTAAAAATAAATTAATTTTTTAAGAAGGTAAGCCAAGGAGAGCAGTAAGCTAAAGTGTTTGTCACTTAAAGAGATATATGTTGTAGTATACCTACTGTTCCTCTGAAGCCTATTAAGTTTTCTTCCTATCTTAACTTACTATTTCTGTTCTTAGAACTATCCATTTATTCAACCATTAGGTCACAGATAGTTAACAAATAATCACTACATAGCAACAAATGTACTTAGTCAATAAAAGATATTCAATAGTATTGTCCTCATGTTTGATAAACAGAAAAAAATCACAATTATTAGAAATACTTAAATTAGTAAATCTAGTTAACATTGTTAAGGGAGAAGCACAGACTAGTATTGGAATATGAAACAGGAGAATCTATTCTAGCTTGGTTTTGAGAATGCTAAACTTTCTGTTTGGGATTTTGCCACATAATCTAACAATAACAGTAAAACTCTTACGTATTCTTTTATTTTGGTCAGCCAATAAAATTTTGAGAGGTCATGGTGAGCAGTGTAAAGACAAGACATCATCTTTCATGTAGTGCTAACACTCAGCATAGCTGTGGAGGACAAGAGCAGCAGGACTTAATGCACCCTCTTTATTTGCAAGGCAGAATAAGGAGAAATCATCCAAGCAAAACCAGAAGTAAAAGAGAGGAGAAGAGACAAAGTAGTCTCTGCCTACCCAGAAAATAATGCCTATTTTTCAATGGCCCTTGTATAGGTTAAATGAGCACAATTATACGATGTGTGGAATGCGTGATTAATATAACTTTGAGTTTTAGAGTTATGGGAAAGATGAAATAGTGTGTATGTATGCATGTGTATGTTTGTATGAATGAATATAATGTAGAATGTATCCATTATAATATAGAACACTGACTAACTTTATAGAGTGTAGTTTGATTTCAGTAAGTTGAAATAATTTATAATAATCAATTTCATATTCCTAGACATGACTATTCTGTGAAGAAACTGAATTTGAATGTGAATAAAGTAATGCATCACCTACATTTTGGGTTAAATTTAGAACTCTGTTGTTGCTTAGGCAATGATATGAATGGAAGGAGGAGAGAGAAGTGAAGTTAGCAGTCCTTCATACTCATCCTTTAAGAGTCATTCCTGTATCTGCACTGCAAAATAGTCTGTAAGACAGGAAAAGGGGGAAATAAAATAGGACAGATGGTAAGATAGAACCCAGCATAAGCTTGGATAGTATCCACCATCAGGAAAATGTTTCATAATTGGTAAATACTGTGATGAAATATGTTAATTGACATTACGAGGATTTAGGAGTCAAAGCCCATCTGTGTGAAACAAATATCACCAAGAAAGATGTTTTCTCACCTTGGTTTTCAGAAGATCAAATAGCGATTTCAACCACATTTCAGAAGCAAGCTATACGCTGAAAAGTCTCTCACTTCTCAGGGGCAATATCATATGTTAGTTAGACATATTTTCAAAAATACTAGGTACGGTGTTCTGCTTTCAAGCAATCTTTTATTATTTTCTGTTTTGTTTTTCAAAGTATTTTTACTGACAAAGTGTTATGTATGTTGTTCGATCTACTAGCTCACCATAGTCTCAGAAGTCCTGTTGGAAATCTCTAGAATGACATTGCTATTTCACAGTTTGTGACTTATAAAGAATGCTAATGAGCCTGACTTGTCTTCTTATATCAGCCTATTCCCTCTTTCATTTGCCTTTAAAACATTTCTGGAAGTCTATAAAACGTGCAAGTATTTTGTTTTGGACACTTCAAAACACCATTAAAAGTATATTTGGAAGTAGCTTTGCTCATTTAAAGATTGTTATTGATTATGCAAAACAAGTCTGCCTCCTGTGGTGCACATTTTGTGCAGAAAATGCTACATTGTGTGGGCCACATTCTCAATGGATGAAAAACACATACCTGCTCACAGCTATGAGTCCAAAGGCCCAATTTGCAAAAAATTAGTGATCCATCAGATTGATGGGCATAAACCAATCTGCACTGTTGGCGCCTTGAAATTTCTTGCATCAGTCACCAGATCATGATTTACTAATAGGGTTTCAGGGCTTGAAAATAGCACAATTCTAACCACATATTAATATTTAATCTGGCATTTTAAGTGCACCTAACAAAAGACCTTAGAGCTGCTGACAGGACCCTAAATTGTGAATTTCTTAAAAGGGAACTGAGCAGGTCCACAGTGATTTCATGGAAAAAAAAGAAGAAAAAGAAAATAAATGAATTTCAACATTTCTTAGGTAGACGTCACAAGCCAGGGCTCTCATTTTTCTTAAGTGTATTTATCATGCTTTTTTAGATGCTTTATTAGAGAATCACAGGACTGAGTCTGGCGGTTGGCTGCAAAATCCACAATTAGATGACAGCAGATGCATTTTGGTTAATAAATTTTATATTAGACAATTTGCTCCTAAAATAATTCATTGGCACTTCCAAAATGTTGCTAAATGAGAGAAGATATAGCCTATAAATCATTTGAATCACCTTATTACTTGCTTTTAAGTAACTAAATCTGCTGTGAAGTACTAAGTTGAAGAAGGTTCTCAGTAGGCAAGTGCGTTTGTTTGGTAACCTTATTTTCAGGGCTCAAGATGACCATTAATGCCAAAATCCACAGATATTCAAATTCATTTTAAAGGAGAGAGTGCAAAAGAAAGGCAAGCGACATGACCTGCTGGTCTTATCAAATACATGTATTATTATATTCAACATATATAGTAAGTATACAGAATAGCTGTTGCATTACTTCCATTTGTGACGAAAAGTACCATAATTTATGAAAGATGTTCCTGTAATAACAGGATGCCACCTGTAATAACAGAATGTTTACTAGTGCACAAAGGAGGGTTATAAATGATGTTGCTTATCTATGGAACAAAACACAAAAGACAACTTATTAGCAAAAGATAAATTGCTTTGCAAAATCTCAATGAGATGGTAAGTTTGTCATAAAAAAAAAAGCTTTTTATTTGCACAGACCAATGCCTTTATAATCCATTTAAAATAATATACTTGCCACTAGGTGGCTATTTCTGATCAGATCATTTTACCATTTTAATTACATTTTTAATATCCTGGCTGCATAAACAAAGATAAATTACCAACCCTGCACAGTCTGGTCGCTAGCTCAGGCATAGTCAGTAATAATATCAGCTTTTGTTTGTGCCGCCTCTAATTAGATTCTGAAATCTAGGCTTTGTCAATCAATAATTTTAATTTTAGAATCGCCTTTTGATCTTGCATTTCATGTTTGTTTGGGAAAATGACCAGTAGGACAAAGCTGATAATTTATGCAGGAACAATCTCTGAGCAGAGCTACATGCACATTCCTCCCCATCAACAGAAGCCTGCAGACTAAGCTTGACACAGGTCTAATTAGCATGCAGATATGTGTCGCCTCATTGGCAATTCAAATTGCTTTTTTATAATGTACCTCAAATTGTGCTACTCAAACATTGTATTTGATTTCCAGAGCCCCCTGGGCATCCCATAATGTCTCCCTTCATCCTGGGTATGAAGCATTTATTGAACAATCTGCTGAGACTGGCTGTCTTTTTCGAAAACACCCAAACATCGTATCCCTGGGACCAGCTTTTCGTCTTGTCAGAGAGCAACTTGTTCTTCTGCGGAATTCCTTGTGCCACATTTGTAGGTTTAGAGATGACATGTTACCTCATGAGTTGCTTCTCCCACGTGGTTGCTCTATAGAGGGCTTCACTCCTGTGCCACTCATTTTTAAAGTGGGGGAGGATGTCTGGTGAGTGCACATTAATATGCGGCACATAACCACATCTCTGAATGCCAGTCTTCCATTCTTCATTAAACAAAAATGGCTGGATTGCAAGGATTGTTTTCTCTTTCTCCCACATGCACATGCACACACACTCACATTTGCTATCTTGGGCACACATACATGCACACAACCACATTTACATACACCTACACACCTACCCAAGACATCCAGAGCATATCGTTGTCAGAATTAAGTTATGTGTGAAAGTTGTCTGCTGCACACATGACAAATAAGGGGATTCCAGCATACACAGGGGCTTTTTTTCCCCCCCCCCCCTTTTTTTAACCATGCAGCAACAAGTGGCAGAATCAATGGTGTACAGTTATTCAGCAATGTAATTCATTTCACTGGCTTTGGCTCCTAGCCAGATCCGCCATCTGTCTCTAGCTCTCCCTCTCCCCCTCTCTCCCTCTCCCTCTCTTTCGCTTGAATTTGTCCTACATTTCGTAATGTTACGTGCCTGCCATCCTTATCCTATACCAGAGGTACACCACCAGTCTCACCCCATTCCGGCGTGGAGTTCTCTGAGTTCGGTGGCACTTGGGATATTCCACTTCAGTGCCATGGGAAGAAAAGGGTAAGAAAAAGCAAAAGGATTAATGCAAAAAAATGTGTATCTATATTATAATGTTCTGGTATCCAATTGCTCCTGCTTCAGCCTTTCATCCAAAGCCTTGAGATGGATCTGCCTCATCCAGGAAGTTTTCCTGCTTCGTTAGAGTATCTTCGTTTTCTTTATCAGACGCTGGCACTCCACACCAGTACACGGCTCCATGGAATGCCTGCTGTTGGACACTTCAGAGCTCTGCCACCAAGCAACCTCCTGCATTGGAAACCGGGGGACTACTCCAGGATCTTATGCGTGCTTGCTGTTTGAAGCTGCAGAAAAGTGAATAATCAATTAAGTATTGATTTCTTGTAAGATTTGGTAAATTTCAAAGGCAAGACAAAGAGGATGGCTTAAGGAAACACCGCAGGGACTTGGCGTAAATTAGACAACTAACGGAAGCGCAGAATAAAATAACACCTCAACTGAAGATTTCCTTGGAAGAATTAGCACTAGCTATTGGAAGACAATGGTGGATTTAATCAAAACAGCAGGCATGCAAAAATTTTACTCGTGAACCAGAAAAAGGAGCTAATTATAACCACCTTTTTAATGGAGCTAATTTGACTGAATGGATGCAAATGTGCTTTATTTATGGATGAAGAAGCAAGCCTTACTGCATGATCTTGGGATCATCGTATCTGCTAAGCTTTGCAGCTCCTGTTACCTTCAGTACATTTTTATTTCCGGAGGAGGTATTTATATGTAAACAACAGCTAACCATGCAAAAGATTCATCGGAACACTATACTATGGTATATGAAATATAATCATAATTTGCAGCCTCTCAGGATTTCCCCTAACTTGGGGGTTTTGCAACCTTTGCGTGCAATGGGTTATGGTAAACAATAAATGAATGATGTTAAACTGTTGTGATTTTTCAATGTGTAGTTTATTAATTTTAGCTTTCTTAACATTTTGATTCTGAATTATTTGGCAATGAATCCATAATGAAAGGAAGGGAATTGTTGGGTGGGGTTTTTTTAATGCATTTGCAGTCTTCTTAAGAGATCAGAATGTGTAGGTCCCACCAGTCCACGAGCTCTGTAATTATAAAAGAATGGCAAGATTTTCTGACAAATTGAAGAATTGGTTTTGTAATGGGAACAATGTGTTATAATCAGGAAAGGGAGAATTGTTATATTTTTCTCTCTGAGTAGAATGTTCTTGAGTGGTTAACTCCTCTGTTGCTGATGAGAAGTAAATATCTTACACCTGGCAATAAGGAGAGATTGTCATGACGATGCTTTGTTCATATGCATCCTCACATTTCAGGCTGATGCACATTTAAACGTTTCCTTCTATTTCTATTCTTTCCCTTTCTATTTTTCTTCTTTTCATCATTTTTTTCTCTCTTGCAGTCTCCATTCCCTGAGCAACCATAGGAACCAAGTTACATTAAGCTTCAACACAAAGACCTTGTAAGAATAATGAATCCTCATTTGCATCGACATTTGTATTCAGATTTGCCAGGCTATAAACTTGGCAGATCAAGCGGAATATTAAGTAGAGGCTTCCACGGTAAATTGTGGCTCTTGAAATTGTTAAGTACCCCTCCCTTTTTTCCCTCTCTATCTGTGGTGGCAGGTGAAGTCTCATGACTACTTGCTTCATAAGAAGTGCATTGGCCCCTTCATCTTGCTGTATATGATGTCAGTTTCAAGCAGAAGAGGGAAAACCAGTAGTAGGTATTCTAGTTGAAGGTGCAATATGACATGTGACTGGAGCATTAACTCTAGAAGTCAGAAAGCATGAGAGAGGTATCTTTAGCAGTTGAAGTTTTGGAAAAAGTAATGATCATATGTGGGCTAAGATTTTATGTGTTTGGTATGTTCGAAATATGTTAATCTCATAAAAGTTCATACTTTTTTGTTTTAAGCTTCAAAAGTCATAGAAGGACCAAAGTAGCTCTCTTCTTGCAAAACAATTTAATTCTGCCATTTTAAGTTATCCTTACTGATCTACTTATTTTCATTCTTGAAATATTTAAAACGTAGGATGACTGATTTAACCCCTTAATTTTGTTTGAGTCTGAAATGCTAAAATAGGAATCCTCATAGTTACTTCAAGCAAACGTAAGCTCAGAAATATGACCTGTAAGGTCATAGCAAACAATGGGGTGGTAAGTGTAGACTTTAATTTCTATGTTCAGTCTGCTCCATGTGATGCTAAACAAGTGAGTAATTGGAAACATTTGTGCATGGCTTGATTTTTCATTCACTCTCCCAATGTTTCAGAATCCTGCAAACAGAGTCTAAATCTATGACCTGTTTACAAAATCTCACTTCTCAACATTTCTTTTTCTCTCAAGAACCTTTCACCAATGAGGAACAATACAATATACTAGAAGATCAGACTCATAACAAATTTACAATGGAAAATTTAACAATGACTTTCTTCTCAATTCCATTTTGAAAAGTTTAAACAGTGTACATAATGAAATATAGACTGGGTTTACTACAAAGATACAGCATGATGGTCTATCATAAGAAATTGGGAACTTCCAATAAGTATGAAAAACAAGTGACTTAAGTAACCTTCACTTTAGATTGGGATAAATTTTAGTTTTATGTGGAGAAAATGAGAGATTTTTTTTTTAAGATGCCTGCCTTTTTTTAAAGAAACATGTACTTAGAGTAACGAATAACATTTCATAAGACTCTCTAAATGTATAGAAATATTTATAAGAATCTTCATAGTGTACGTTGGAATTATTTATAGTACTATAATATAGAACATTGTAAAGTAAGGGTTTTTTATTCTTCAGAATAGTGGTTTCAAGATTTGAAAAGAAAAATACAAATCATGACCTCTGAGGAAATTACATGTTTGTACTATGCAATATCATTATTTTTAAATTAAATAAACCATTAGATAATTTGGTACTAACCACATCTATACTGAGAAACATGAATATGACCATTAGCTGACAAAACTTTGCTGTATATTTAATCTTTTATGTAAAAAAGATGGGTGCATGATAATTTTCATAAAGTTGCCATAATCTAGAGCAATCAGTAATAGAACTAATTTTTATTAATATTTTAATAAAAAACAGTTTAGTGGACTTCCTAAGGAATTTTATGATAAAGTAGATCCCATCAACTCCATAACACAATGCATGTAAAATTTAGAGGTAGCTGTTACTTTGAAACAACGTTCTTTATACATATCAAAGGCATCAATGCATTTTTTTAACATATATTTATTATTTCATATAAATATAAAATTATCCATATAATGGGCCTCAAAATGGTATTTTTGCTAATGTGTGTGGGGTGGAGTTGACTCTTCTTTTATAGAAAAAGCAAGAATATATTTGGTTGTATTTAGAGAATACATTTTGATTGTATATTCAAATAAGATTTAGAAAGGGAAAGATTTATATTTATACCTTTCTTCAACACTGCCCATCAATTTGAAACTGTCTTCTCTAATAAATGCTAATGATTTGGTTGATTACACTTGTGCATGCACTTACCGCGCAGTTTTGGGAATCAACCACTGATGAATCTCTATCAAGAAGAGAAATTATAACATTAGCTCATTTGCTTTCTGAACAGCAGGAGTGAGAATTCTATCCAAAGTGATAGTAGCGATATTGTTTAAATATCCACACAAAAATACATGTACTATTTCTTGCCTACCTTCTCGATATTTCTTAGATAACGCCCACATAAGATTTGGTCTCTTCCTTCTGTGTAGGAATAAACTGGGTCTGTATTTTAAGCCAGAAAAGCAAAATTAAAGCCAAAAATAAATGAACTCAGGCACATATTTATTCTGAAGTGTCCTATCAAGTTTGAGAAGTGAACAGGCATAGCTGGGAAAGCTCCATCCATCTTACTCCCAATAAAAAAAAAAATAGCACAATGACATGAGATTAGGATAATTTCACTATGTTCTGTTTATGTTCTGCCATTTTAAGTTATCCTTACTGATCTACTTATTTTCATTCTTGAAATATTTAAAACGTAGGATGACTGATTTAACCCCTTAATTTTGTTTGAGTCTGAAATGCTAAAATAGGAATCCTCATAGTTACTTCAAGCAAACGTAAGCTCAGAAATATGACCTGTAAGGTCATAGCAAACAATGGGGTGGTAAGTGTAGACTTTAATTTCTATGTTCAGTCTGCTCCATGTGATGCTAAACAAGTGAGTAATTGGAAACATTTGTGCATGGCTTGATTTTTCATTCACTCTCCCAATGTTTCAGAATCCTGCAAACAGAGTCTAAATCTATGACCTGTTTACAAAATCTCACTTCTCAACATTTCTTTTTCTCTCAAGAACCTTTCACCAATGAGGAACAATACAATATACTAGAAGATCAGACTCATAACAAATTTACAATGGAAAATTTAACAATGACTTTCTTCTCAATTCCATTTTGAAAAGTTTAAACAGTGTACATAATGAAATATAGACTGGGTTTACTACAAAGATACAGCATGATGGTCTATCATAAGAAATTGGGAACTTCCAATAAGTATGAAAAACAAGTGACTTAAGTAACCTTCACTTTAGATTGGGATAAATTTTAGTTTTATGTGGAGAAAATGAGAGATTTTTTTTTTAAGATGCCTGCCTTTTTTTAAAGAAACATGTACTTAGAGTAACGAATAACATTTCATAAGACTCTCTAAATGTATAGAAATATTTATAAGAATCTTCATAGTGTACGTTGGAATTATTTATAGTACTATAATATAGAACATTGTAAAGTAAGGGTTTTTTATTCTTCAGAATAGTGGTTTCAAGATTTGAAAAGAAAAATACAAATCATGACCTCTGAGGAAATTACATGTTTGTACTATGCAATATCATTATTTTTAAATTAAATAAACCATTAGATAATTTGGTACTAACCACATCTATACTGAGAAACATGAATATGACCATTAGCTGACAAAACTTTGCTGTATATTTAATCTTTTATGTAAAAAAGATGGGTGCATGATAATTATCATAAAGTTGCCATAATCTAGAGCAATCAGTAATAGAACTAATTTTTATTAATATTTTAATAAAAAACAGTTTAGTGGACTTCCTAAGGAATTTTATGATAAAGTAGATCCCATCAACTCCATAACACAATGCATGTAAAATTTAGAGGTAGCTGTTACTTTGAAACAACGTTCTTTATACATATCAAAGGCATCAATGCATTTTTTTAACATATATTTATTATTTCATATAAATATAAAATTATCCATATAATGGGCCTCAAAATGGTATTTTTGCTAATGTGTGTGGGGTGGAGTTGACTCTTCTTTTATAGAAAAAGCAAGAATATATTTGGTTGTATTTAGAGAATACATTTTGATTGTATATTCAAATAAGATTTAGAAAGGGAAAGATTTATATTTATACCTTTCTTCAACACTGCCCATCAATTTGAAACTGTCTTCTCTAATAAATGCTAATGATTTGGTTGATTACACTTGTGCATGCACTTACCGCGCAGTTTTGGGAATCAACCACTGATGAATCTCTATCAAGAAGAGAAATTATAACATTAGCTCATTTGCTTTCTGAACAGCAGGAGTGAGAATTCTATCCAAAGTGATAGTAGCGATATTGTTTAAATATCCACACAAAAATACATGTACTATTTCTTGCCTACCTTCTCGATATTTCTTAGATAACGCCCACATAAGATTTGGTCTCTTCCTTCTGTGTAGGAATAAACTGGGTCTGTATTTTAAGCCAGAAAAGCAAAATTAAAGCCAAAAATAAATGAACTCAGGCACATATTTATTCTGAAGTGTCCTATCAAGTTTGAGAAGTGAACAGGCATAGCTGGGAAAGCTCCATCCATCTTACTCCCAATAAAAAAAAATAGCACAATGACATGAGATTAGGGTAATTTCACTATGTTCTGTTTATGTTTATATCAGAGAACATTTTACTAACTGATCAAGATTCACATTAACATATGGTTGTTTCTACCATAACTTACATGGCCACGATGCCACTAACTCTAATCATTTAAGTAAAGTCGTTAACCACAGAACAATGCCTAAAAGACAGTGCAGGGCATCTCAAGTCAGGTTAGTCCTTTCCCCATACGGTTAGAGCAGCAGAACCCTGTGTGTTATATGAGAAACTGAACTTTACTGAATTTACAGTCCACATGTTTCACTGGTCTTTCTAGGGTGGCTAAGGGCTTTTCTGTATTCATGAGGCACTCAAAATTGTGAGGCTTAGGTCACAACATTGGGAGTACACGTGTATTCATGACTTCACCTTTATAGTCAGTTCAAGCTTTTCAGTTTTACTAAGAGGAAAACAACAGCACTGTCTTGATAATATATTTTTTATTTTCTTCTAGCCAAACAATGAAGGGGAAATTTCTAGAACTGTAGATACACACACACACACACACACACACACACACACACACGTATCCATATTCTAATATATGAAAATAAAGAAATATCCTAATATATAAATATATCTCATATCCTAGAAATATATGTAATAACTTCCTCTCAACTATGATCTTTCATGTCAGGTATAGATAGAGCTATAATCACTTTCTTCTCTGATTTAAAGTATATACATCATTGTTGCTTCAGAAAATATCAACAGCTCATAACAACAAGCTCAGTTAAGAAGAGAAAGTATGTGTGCTATATGCTTTTGTGTACACTTGCATGATCAACATATGTTTAAATGTAAGAATGCACCACTGATGTATGTAAACATCATGAAATGAAGACATAGTAGATGTCAGAAAAGAATCCAAATACATAGGAGCAGATAAAAATTATTTTCAATTATGGGATTCCTTGATGGTCTCTGTGATCAGTTAAAGAAACATATTTAATTTTTTAAGAATTATTTTATTTAATTTTATTATCATTTTTTTTTTTCTGACTAGAGAGAGAGAGAAGGAAATTAAGAAAGCAAGCTGCTAGGTCTGGGACTCAAACTGTGGTCAGCCATGTGGGAGTCCAGCACCTTAAACACTATGCCACCAACTGGACCCCATGTTTAACTTTTATATTTAAACACTTCATTTTTTATAGATGACTCACAGTAGAAGTCATTCTAGGAGTAAATAGAAAGGCTTACTAATGTTTGAGTAGTTCTGAGTTATTTGGAGGAATTTGCTTTAGTCAAGAATGATTATATGATGTTTAGCGATGTTTAGTGACACAAGTGACTTGTTGATATATATTCTCTGTCTTAAGAGTTCCTTTTAATATTATAATTACCTAAAAGGTAAATCAAGTGAGATTTTACACAAACTATATATACTTTATGTCACCAAATGTAACTGTAGAAAACATCTAAACAATTTAATAAATATTTTTAATAGTCCTTTCTCTGACTGCACTAAAAGTTGTTAAGCATAATAACACTCATCTTTGTAGCTATAAAAAAGCAACTAAGATTTCTAATTTTATTTCAGCATTATTTTCTCTTTCAGATTGGACTACAACATTAATCCTCAACTACCCCAATCATAAGAGCAGGCATCTCTTTCCTTCTTCTCCCCTAAAGACTCATATAAATTTAGCTAAATTTTTCTTGTAATATAATAATCATAAATTTTCTTTTCTCTCACCTATTGGACATTCTATCATCACTGGGCAAGTCTCAATTTCAAGATCCAACTTGAGATTGATGGCATCTCAGGAAAAGCAAATTTTCTAATTTTCTTATTTTGATTAAGCTTCCAAGATAGTGGGTGAGGTCAACAGAAAGGTCTTCCTGCCCCAGATTTTAAAATACCAGGCAACCAACTTCAGTTTTCTCTGATGCTTCCCTTGCTCACATAGGTAATCCTATCTCACCTCAGTTCGATTTGTATCCTCAACCTGTGGCTGTCCTCTTCATTCCTTAGTACTTGCCCTTCATGAATTTTCCTTCTTCCTCCCTTGCTAAACTATTCATTGTTTTGAATATTATTTTATACTGCCCCTTAGTCTTCTGTTCTTTTTGCTATTGACGCTTAAATGTATCTTTCCTTGTGTTTAAATCCTCTCTCTCCAGGGAGCTTTACTAATCAAGAAGATGTAAAGTGAAACTACTTCTTCCATGTTCAAATAGCAAAATTTACAGCAATCATATGCTACACATGCATGATATACTTATTGATGGGTATCTTCCCAAATCATTAGCTTGACCATGAAATTTTCTTAGGTTTATACATGTTTATCTCAAGGTACTTCCTTCTCAAGTGAATGTCTGTATTCATTCAGTTAGTCTCCTCACAGTTTTATTGAACCCCAATTTTGTGTCATGCACTTTTGTAGAAACTATACGGCTATACAGATGAACAAGACAGAGAGAATACATAGATTCCTAAAGTAACAAATGAAAAATCTGCTCAGGAAGATACATAAACTTGCAGATAGATATTTTGTTCATTCCTATGTTCATATGAAGGGCCTTTGGGGATTCAAATTACAAGTCATAATGTCTCCTAAGGAGATCATAAACTCCTTGTTTTAATTTGATTTGATAATCCTATGGTGGCTGAACTATTCTTAGCAATGACGGTTTAGAAAAGATGTTCTTAAAATTTTTATCTCGGGACCACTTTAGCCTATTAAAACTCTCAGAGATGAGGCCAGTAGATGGTGTGGAGGACATGGCACTGTAACCCATAGGGCTGACTCTGATTTGAGTCCTGGACCCCGCAGCTTGAAAAACTCACTTGTTTCATGTGCATGCCAAAATCCCCAGAGAAAGATTGTGGAGAATGGATTGCAGCATGGCCATTGCCCATGAAGTGTGATTAGTCATTTTCCATCTTTTTCGGTCTTTTTCTGTCTCTCTTTGGCAAGCACAGCAAAATTTAAAAATAAAAAATAAAGGCACCAGTAGATGGTGTAATGGGCTGGACTCCCATGTAGTCAACTGTGGTTCGAGCCCTGGAACCATTGGCTTAAAACTCACAACAGGCGATTGTGTGTGCATGTGCCCAAGATGCCAAGAGGAGAATGGGAGAGAAGGGACTGCAACATGGCCAGCGGTGATTATTTCTCAATTTCTGTCTCTCTGTCTCTATGGTGAGCATACATGCCCCATAGCAAAAATCAAAAATCTCTCTAAAAACAATAAAAAGGAAAAGAAGAGAAAAAAATCACAGAGGCGACAATAGCTTTCATTTTGGTAGATTATAGTAATGGATATTTACCATATTGGAAGGTAAAACAGAGATCATAGTTTTAAATTCTTCATCAATTCATTAAAAATAATACCTACAAATCCATTCCATTTTTTTTTGAGAGGTTTGTGCTGTAGGACACGTGTGTTCTCCAGAAAGACAGACAGAGACATAGAGACAGAAAGCGAGAAATCACCCCCCAGAGGGGATGGTCATGCCGCAATCCCTTCTCCTCCATTCTCCTCTGTGAATCTTGGGCATGCATGCACACGTGCCTGGTGTGAGTTTAAGCCACCATGTCTGGTATTTGAACCACAATCTACTACATGGGAGTCCAGCGACATAGTTATTATGCCAATTGCAGGTCCAAAAATCCATTACATGTTAACACACTATACTATACTAAAATATTTGCATTTCCCAAGATAGAAATATAAAGAGAATGTCATGAAACTGTAATTTTGTGAATCTCTTTAATATCTACTATATTTCTGGCCTTGTAACTTAGTGGTTAAGGTTGCTAGATCCTGCTTGGCTGACCACCTGTTTGTAATCCTGGCCCCAGCAGTTTAAAAACACATCTGATGTGAGTTTGTGAGCCCAAAATATCAACGGGATGGAGAAATGGATGTGAAGGAATTGTGGCACGACCATGGCCCACTGAGGTGTGCTTTCTACCTGTCTCTCTCTCTCTGCTGTCTCTGTTTCTCTCTGGCAAGCACATACCCACTGATGAAATATTAAAAATAGATATCTGCTATTACATTCCATCTTACAATGATATTTGGGTTGAGAATATGGAGAAAATCCACTGACACCCACATGTAATTAGAACAGGAAGAATATTTTAGTAGATTTTCAGCTAACTGTAAATTATCATTTTTAATCAAGAACAAATATTGATACATTGTACTTTCTTAAAAGTTAGTCGAAATGCGGAATTTGACGCTCTTTCAATAAACTTCTCATCTCTCTTTTTGCTTAAAGCTGTTACTTATATTGCATTCTTATTGGAACTTTGAACCATGCATGATTTTCTAACATTATAAATTAGTTGTTTAGAAAATACTGGTTCCCTCAGTTTGGTAGATTTTCCAAAAGTTGACAGATTTTGTTATGCAGTACCAAAAAAAATCACATTCATTAAAGATTATCATCATGGTCTCATCAGAAATTTCATTAGGTATTGAGAATCTGTCAAGCTCATGGTGGCAGACATAAATTCTTCAAAGCTCTAATTCTACTTCAAAGCTAAAATTTTATTATTGACAATAAATACTATAACTTTTTCCCCCTTGGTGCCCCAGCCATACTTTTTACATTTGTAACTAGACATTTTTGTTAATAGAGCTACTTCAGCTCAAATTTAATCACTCAAGCACTTTTCTTCAAAGTAACAGGGCAGCCTCTGCTTTAGTACACAGCAGAAGGTCTTTGTGGCCATTTCCTATTTTGTTGTATAAACTATTAAAAAGATACATAAATATGAAGGAAATTTTAGTAAGTTAATTGCTTAATTAATTGTTTCTTCAAGAATCAAAGATCTTTTCTTTCAGCACAAGTGTATCCCTCTTGTACTAAGTGAAGAATGACTTCTAGTACAGTTTGGTGTTACTTTGTGCTAAGGAGTCAAGACTGCTAAGACTTCATCACTGTGAGCAAATTATGCAGAGAGCAAATTTCAACCCAACAAAAAAAGCAAATAATGAATGTGTTATAATGAAAATAGTTTTTGACTTAAGGATTCCCCGAAAGTATGTTGGAGTTCCTCAGAGGTCTGGGCCATGCTCTGAGAATCACTAACCTAGAGGAAACTATAACATAGCTAGAAATGTTAACTAATTCCATTCATTTATAGCCTGAAAATTCCCATTTATGTCCATTTCATCATAATCAAAAATTGTACTAAAGTTGTGTGATGTTCCTCAATATGCTTTGTTAGTTTTTTTAACTGCTATACTATTGATAGTTCTTTGATCATTATGTAGGTCAAAACATCACTGACCATTTCATGGTCCAGTTATACCAACTTCCAAAATGACACTTTCAAAGCAGTCTTGTGATAAAATTAACTACCTACAAATTTTCTGCATGATCGATATTGACCAAAATAAACTTACCTAAATCTCAAACGGGTGCAGAAGCACGGGGGACAACAGCAACAAAAAATCCTAAAACTTTTATCTTGTATATTATTTTATTATGATAAAAAACACATTGCATAAAGTTTACCATCTCAGCCATTAAACTTTATTATTAATGTAATTTTTTATTTATAATCATAGTTGCATCATCTTCATCTTAACCATCCTTAAGCATATAGTGCTATGATGTTAAGTACATTCACATTGTTGTGAAATCTGTTTGGTTTTCTTTTTTTGTTTCTAATTATTTTATTCATTTATTTTACATTCATTCACTGAACATCATCACAGCATACAAAAAGTAATTTCCCATCCAGAATACACTGTATAGTGACTTAATCATACATGTTATCATCAACAAATTATATTCCATTTCTTGTTTTATTTTATATATGTGTGTGTGTGTGTGTGTGTGTGTATTTCTGCCCCCCATTTTTCACCCTCTGACATTTCTCACCCTCCTCCCACACTGTCTCTGGTATCTGCAGTTGCTTTCCATTCCTTTCCCCCCCACCACATTTTATTGATTCACAAAATATCTTAATGAACACAACTACTTTCCATAGTAAGTTCAGCTGATATATACATATCTGTGAACACATGTTGATTTTAGGTATGAAACTCTGAGCAGAATAAATATACTCTGACGTAGCACCTAGCTAAGACAATATGGCTTACTGTGGTCATTAAATAGGTATTTTTCAATATTTTTTTTAATTTCAAGAAAGACAATTCTAGCTTTAATAAATCAAAATTTAAAAATGTTAAGAGAAATTTGCTTAATATTTCAAGCCAAGAAACAGGTCCGGATTATGTTCAAATAATAGGTACACGGACCTGTCCACAACTCAACCAAAGACAAAAATCAAAGCACAGAAGAAGACCAGTATTGTTTTAGTCAAAAGTCATAAAAGCCGTAAAACTTACGAAAGACTCTTGCACGAAACCTTTGTCAGAGCAACAGAAACCCTGACTCCAGGTCTCCGTACTAACAGGCTATATAAGTTAAGAGCACGATTTCCCACACCAGATCGTGGTTCCTCTGTCCTTTTAATGAGGGGGCATTACTGTACGATCTCTTGCTTCCCTTTCTATTTTAATATTATGTGATTTTGACATAGAACTAAAAGTACCTTTCTTTGGCATTTATCATTTTCTTGATTCATAAGTCCTCTTTTCATACTATTCTGACTGCACACTCTGTACTGAAATCTTTTTTTTTTTTTAAAGAGAGAGATATTTAGAGCTATAGGGTACATGTGCTCACCAGAGAGACTAAGAGATAGAAAATGAGAAATTGCCGCTCAAAGAGAATGGCCATGCCACAATCCCCTCTCCTCGGCTCTCCTCCTGGGATCCTGGGCATGTTCACAGTGCTCCCCATGTAAGTCACAAGCCACTGGGTCCAGGACTCATGCCACCGTCAGTCATGTGGGAGTCCAGCTACAAAACTGCCACACCATCTGCAGGCCCTTGTGCTGAAATCTTTAAACTCCAATTTATTGCCCAAATTTGCAAATCAATTTCGTTTCATAGAAGTATTTTATTTTATCAGCCATTTAAACCCTCTCTAGTGTGATGTTTAATAAAATATATTCAGATTCTTTGTGTTTTCTTCCACTAAACAAAATAAAATCATTTCTATAATTTTTATGTTATGATAAAATTGGGGTGGGACTTACAGCGATTGATTTTTCTTCTCTAACGATGAGATAAAATCCATCATGAAAAATTAATACAAAACCCATAAGGAGTCTAGCCAGGTGGTGGTGTAATGGTAACATGACTAGACCCAAATAAAAGTTCCTGAGTTCGCGTCCTGGGACCTCCCTGGGCACAGAGGTGTGTGCACATGTGTCTAGGCTCTGGAGCTGGCTGAAGCTGGGGCTGGATCGTGGTGTGACAATAGGCCAAGAGTCATTGGCTGATGCCTATCTCTTTGTGTGTGTTTCACTCTCTTTTCTCATGGAAGAAGTAAATAAATAAAATAAACTAGAAAGAAAAAAAAAAAGAGCAGTGGCCAGCAGGTAGCATGGTGGTTAAGGTGCTCAACTCTCACATAGCTGACTGCAGTTTGAGTCCTGGACCCAGTTCCTTTTTTTTTTTTGGAGAGGTTTTCGCTATAGGGCGCATGCGCTTGCCAGACAGACAGAGAGAGACATAGAGACAGAAAGCGAGAAATCACCCCCAGGGGGATGGTCACGCCGCAATCCCTTCTCCTCCATTCTCCTCTCGCGATCTTGGGCACGCACACGCGCCCGGCGTGAGTTTTAAGCCACCGGGTTCAGGACGCGAACCGCGGTTGACTACGTGGGAGGCCAGTGACATAGCCATTACGCTAACTGCTGGTTCCCCTGGACCCAGTATCTTGAAACTTATGTCAGGCACATGTGTGTTCATGCCCAAAATGCCCATACTGGAGGTGAAGATATTGTGGCATGACTAGCCCTATGGGAGGTGATTTCTCACTTTCTCTCTCTCTCTCTCTCTGTATCTGTCTCTCTCTGGTAAAAGTTCACATGCCCTGTGGCAAAAATCTAAAAGAAAAAAAAAATCCATACGAGCAATATTAAGGTTGAGAGGATAGAGGCAATTTGTTATGTTTGTTTTCATTTATTGAAATTATAAAAGCAGAGGTCTTCTAGAAAGAGATACATAATCACAATTATCTGACTTGTAAAGAAACTCTTTATATCAGCAACCAAAGGACAGCAAATTATAGGTATCAGGAGCCCTTTTTATGGAGAATCCTCTTTTGTATAATGATAATATTTGTTATTTGCTCTACAACAACATTTATCTTCTTCAATCTAATACTGAAACCAGAAACATCCTATTACCACTGAGAATGTGTTTTTAAATCAGACTCTTCTCTGTAACTTGGACTTCGCCTCTTGCAAACCATTCAAATGTGGTCAAGGGACTTGCCCTTTCTAAATCTTTATGGAAGGAAATTAATCAGATCTCCCTGGGCTTCTGAAGGAGATGTGAGCAGTGTTTTCAGTGTTTTAAGCTCCAACACAGCTTAATCCACATCTGGAAACTGAGAAGTAACAACACACACACACACACACACACACACATGGGAACACATAGTAGGCAGTCGATACACAGTCCTGAACCCAGGGCATTCATGCTTCCCTGAGCTAAATAGCAAACTTTTTAAAAATGGAAATGGCATCATCATTTGTGAAATAACAAAGACATAGTTATAAAAACATTAAAGATGATGAAGAATGGGTTCGTAGTTATCATTTTAATTATATACAAAAAAAAATGCTTGGGCAGGTCATCAAATGGCCGTCCTCAGGGGATTGTTCAAATAAAGTACATCAATACAATAAAATATTATGTAGCAATTAAAATAATAATAATATAGCAGTGTAGTATATTTACATGGAGTGATTTCGAGATATGTTAAATGAAAAAACAAGATGGGAAAGAATGTATCTATATCTTCACATGTGTATAAAGACATATAATTATGGACCAGATGGTGGTGCAGCAGCAATGCAACTGGACCCAAATGGAAGGTCCCAGGTTTGAGTTTGGAGTCCTCCCTACTATGTACATCAGGCACAAGCCTGTGATCCAACCAGCTGAGGCCAGGAGTGGATCATGGCATGAGGACCCAGTTGTTGATGCCTGTCACTCATGCATGCATGTGCAAGAAATGAACAAATATATTTTAAAAATATATATTGCCAAAGGGTGCATGCACTGACCAGAGAGAGAGATAGAAAGCGAGGGAGAAGAAGAAAGCACCTCACAACAGGGTGCAGTCATGTCACAATTCATTCTCTTCCATCTCTACACCTGATTGAGACCAACTGTAAAAGGTAAACTTGTGCATACATATATTTAAATATGTGAATAATGGAAGGGCTAGAAACTGACCCAAAAAGTTGATTCTTTGAAGAAGAAATATTTTTTCTAAAATATGCTTTTGCCATTTGTTGTTTTTGTGATATACACCTGTTTTAAAGTGGACTATATTTAGTTTTGTCATGTAAAATAGAGACAATTTATATATACATAAGGCAAATCCTGGATACATTCTCCACTTAAAAAAACAAACAAAAGTTTATCATTAGTTGTTTGCATCCTATAAATCCAAAGAAAGGCTGTTCTGGCAAATTTCAGTTCATGAATGCATTAATCCCAAAAAAGACAAACCCAAAATATATGTTTAGTAGGACTGCCAGATAAACTACTCGATTTTTACTTTCTGAATCTGATAACTCTAATTATTGAAAAATAACGTATGTACTCAATTTTTAAATATATGTATATGTCATTTATATATATATATGTATATAAGTGTGTGTGTGTATATATATATATACATTATATATATGTGTGTGTGTATATATATATATATATATACATAATGTAAAACATTGAAATACTTCCAAGTTTTCTATTATTGTTTAGGTGAAATGCACTGCTGTTTCAATTAAATTTCTAAATAACATTTTTGAAGCTAGACAAAAAAAAAAGCATGATTCTCTCCAAGGTTTAAGGTACTAAAGTCTATATAACATGTAACCTAGCTCCGATCTGTTTTTGTAAATCTATTCCTTATTCCCAATACATATTCAGCTCTGACTTACTCCTTCTTACTCATATTTGTTCATAGACTCGACATGTCCCCAAGAAGCCTACTCTAACGGCGTCAATTGAAAGGTTCTTTTCATTTTCTCATCTTATTTGCATAGTGCTTGTTTTATAATGTCTTTTATTATTGTAATGTGTGTACTGTCAATGTCCTTAATAGATAAATAGAAGCACCATGAAAGTAGGAAGCTACCACTTCATTCCTGTCTTTAATCGCTACACACGTTCCAGCAGCCGGACCTAGCGTCTTCACCGAGCAAGTACAGCGAGTCCCACAGATGTGCGGATGAACAGCCATAGATAGCTCAGCTCTTCTGAAGATTAAACTCTACTGAACTCGGAATCTCACTAGATATATACACTTCAACTCAATGTGTAATAATCCCTATTTATAGTTGAATACAGTTGCTAAATGAATCCTCAGCCATATTATTTCAAGTCTACAAAAATAAAGGAAAAAGTTAAACTCCATGTCCTTTACTTAATTTTTCCATTTTATTGTCTAATCCTTTAATCATTTTTGCATTGCTCCCATGAACCCTCAAATTCTTTCATTGTTCTTTAGGCTGTGAAGTGCGGAGCTGGCATTATATGCTAGTGAATCAGACCAGTATTAAATGATTTTCTTGTTCATGTTAAACTCCTTTTGACTCCTCTAGCATAATTTATTTTTTAAAATAGCATATTAATTAGTCTTTAATGACTATTCATGGTCATTTTCTATATTATATTCAAACATTTTCTCTATTTTAAGTAGTCTTTATTAAGCAACCCTGCAGTTCAGTCAGTTTTTATTTTTTTTAAGCAAGGTCATTTTGATTGCCATTACTAATTACAAGGGGCTATTTTTCTATTACTTTGATTCTACTGTAAAACATTCTCGGTGTGCAATTTGTTCTGCCTTTTGGTCAATTATGTTTAAAACAAATGATTGTCAAAATTCCAGGGTAGTACTACTTTATGATAAAGTTTCCACAGTTCTTTAGTGTAATGGAATAATAAATACATTGAATAAGTTTTTTTTTATAAAACTTTATAAACTTTTTTTTTTT
>NW_006160189.1:571585-601912 GCF_000334495.1 Tupaia belangeri chinensis | reverse complement strand
AGAACCAAAACCTTGGTCAACTACATGGGATTTCAACGACAGCCATTACGCTAACTGCTGGTCCCAAGCTTTATAAACTTTTTTTCACTTTCCATATCTTAAAATATTTTCCTCATATACTTGGTAGTGGATAGTAGTAAATATTTTTTGACTGTCACTAAAACTTTGGATGGCTTATACCATGTACCTGTTTTTTATTCCTCCATGAAATACCAACTTTGGGAATGGTTTAGTTAATAATATCTATAGAATTTATAATAAGAAGACTAGTTAACACTTACAAATTCACTTATTATGCATAACAGATTTCTTTAAGAACTTTAGATACATTAACTCACTTAATGTTTCAGCTCCCTGAGGAAACAGCTATGATTATTCAAACATTATTGATGAGAAAATGGAAAAACAGACAAATTATAAAATATGTCTAAAGTCACATGACCATTCCATGAAGGAGCTGGAATTAGTACAGGAAAAATACAGGCTTTGTTCTCTTAATCAATTGCACTAAAATGCCACCGGTGTTGGATTTTAAGTCATTTTTCTACCTTCATGTGAACATTGTGCTCCTCACTTCCTTTAATTCTCCTTCTTAGGAATTTAATAATGTTTTTCTACGTATTTTGTTCATATTTTGAAATCTTTCAGATAGAGTACAGGTCAAGTCACAGGAGATTGTTCTCAGTGTCCCTAATGTGCATGCTTCTCTCATAATGACAGAAAGAAATCTTTTCTCAAATTGCGTGTTGATATTTAAGATCATTCTTTCAGTAGTTATCTGTATGTATAAAGAAACAAAACTACGACTAGTCTGGGGGAGGGGGAGCCATATTCATAGGCCAGCAGGTGGCATGGAGTTTAAGGCAGCTGGATCCCACATGGTCAACTGCACAGTTTGAGCACCAGACCAGACGGCTTGAAAATCACGTTGGCACATGTGCATGTGTGCTCCAAATCCTGAGAGAAGACCAGAAGAGAAGGACTGCAGTGTGGCCTTCTTCCCTGGGAGAGTGTGAGGGTGGTGTGTGATTTCTCACTTATTCCTTTGCCTAAAGTTTTTCTCTCTATCTCTCACACACCCTATTGTAAACTACCACAAAACAAAAACAACAAGAAGAAAAACAAACAAACAAAAACCACACATTTATAACGTCCATAAAATATAGAGCACATAAGCTTTTAAAATAAGGATTTTTGAAAGTTACCATGTCATTAGAGAAGGTTATAATTAAAATAGGAGCAGTAGAGCCACAACAAAGATGACTGAGCAAATCCACCTCTAAAATAAGCACAAAACATGAAGACATAATTAAGGGGGGGGGGGATTAGACAAGCTAAAAGGGAAGAATCAGTGCTAAAGAAAAACAGAAGTAATTTATAGCCAGAGTTGGTAACTAGCCGAGCACCTGTCCTTGAGGTCAAAGAGTATTCTATTAGACATGGACCGTAACATGCAGCAGTCAGGAATTTACTGATCACGTTGGGTCAAAAGAGAAAACAGTTTGAGTCTGGGTGACGCAGGTAGCATAAAGAAAGCTGAAACCTGGGACCAGCAGATGTTATAATGGTAATACTGCTGCACTCCCATGCAGTTAACCGTGGTTCAGGTCCTGGACCCAGTGGCTTAAAACTCATCCCGGGTGTGTGTGCATGTATTCCCCAAATCCCAAGAGGAGAATAGAGGAGAAGGGATTGTGGCATGGCCATCTACCCTGGTGGTTGGTGGGGGAGGTGATTTCTTGCTTTCTGTCCTTCTGTCTCTCTCATGCTCCATAGAGAGCACAAAGATCTCTCTAAACAAGAAAAAAAAAAAAAAAAAGATGAAAGAAAGCTGAAACCCTAGTAGTTATGGACCAGAAACACAGTAGGCTCTAGAAAAATTGCACTCTAAAAGGAAATAAAAATCCCTTTTGCAAACAAATAAAAACCCAAAGCCTACACCAGTAGGCAGAATTATATTGCTCAAAATACTGGTCTCGAAAACTGCAGTAGGCAGAATTATATTGCTCAAAATACTGTTTTTGAAAACTAGGAAATTAAAATTAAACTAACCTGTAAATGTCACTCCTCTGTGTCCTTAGCATTAGCCATCCAGGTCCCATTCCAAGAGACATGGGAGAGGGAGGAGAGAGCAGGTAAAACGATTCTACCAGAAAGTGAATTTTAATAAAAGAATCGCAAAATACACAATAAAACAAACTTATAATTCCCTTGGGACTCGAAGCAAATAATCTGAAAGACAATTCTATATAAATATGAATGAAAAAGATAAATAAAAACTCTTGTGAAATAGCAGCACACTACGAAGAAGAAGAATAGAAGTTCTAGGAAAAAAATTTACTGAAATTTGGAACTTGATGGATGTTTTAAATACCAAATTAACAACCAGTAACGAGTAAATTAGTATTGGAGGCTTTAACTAAGGAACTTACCTGGAATGAGACATAAAAATATATGAAAGAATTAAGAAATATGAGGATAAAATAAGCAAATTTAGTATGAATTTAATAGGTGGTCAAAGAGAAGTAATACCAAAAAAATGACATTAAAAAAAAAGCTCAAAATAAAGATGGAAAATTCACAGGACCAAAGAACTCAAAACACTCAGATAAAACAAGCATAGCAATCCATGTCTAGGATAAATAAAAGCAAATCTGCACTCAGATATATCTAGGAAAACTGAAAATTAACAAAGACAAAATGTTAAAATCAATTAGAATAAAAAGACCTATTCAATAAGAAACATCACTACAGCAAATTCTCATGAGCAATAACTGAGGCAAGAATAAAAATAACAGTTTTAAACTATCAAGAGCAAATAACTATCAAATTAGGAATTTATATTCAGTAAAGTTCTATTCAAAGTTAAAGGCATTTTCACAGAAAAGGATAAAATTGTCTATGTGCTCATCACTAAAAATTACTAACATAGGCACCTTGTTAATGCAAAGGGGGGAGTGAACAGTGGAAGTAGGATGCATGAAGTAATGCTGAGCAAAAATTTTAAAAAAATGAAAACATCCAACAGTGGGAGCCCAGGTTCCGTTCTTTGTCTAACCTAAAAGCTTCTATCTGTAATCTCTGAGGCTTAGGGAACAAGCGGACACAAGCTCCAGAGTGACCTGTGCAACTAAACCCGTGGTGGTGGTGGTGGAGGACCGCTATAACCAGGAAGAAGCAAGGGGATTGCAACAGCAAGAACCCCTATTTATTTTTTTTTAAAAAAAGGCAAATTTACATACCAGTAGTTCGTTTATTCATGCCCATGACATTTGACCAGCATCTGGACTGACTGGTTGATGTCTGGGTCAAACTAGTCTATGTCTTTGGTTTACCAGTGTCTGAGCATTTGTTAATATTAGCCAGTTATAAGCTGTGAGTTTATTTAAGGCTGGGGGGAAGAAATAGAGAACAAGATAGTCTTTTCATTCTCTAACTTTTAGCACCTCAAATTCTACCCTTCCTACCTCTTAGCACATCTTCCAGTAAAAACAAACTAATAAAGCTAATAAAAATCCAAGCCAAAAAAATGGAAAATTTAAACACTGCCTAAAAATCCATAAGAATAATAATACTTACTACTAAATAAAACTAAAATAGTTAAAACTACAGAAAATTACATAAAGAATGAAAATGAAACTAATGAATATTAGACATATAGCCCTTATGTTTGATCTGATTTGATGTTTACTGCTATATCATCAGTGCCAGACTCAATATCTCTCGAATGGTTCACAGAGACAAATTCCATAATTAAAGATGAATGTAGATATGATCTCTGACTGTATCCCTTATACTCTGGGAATACCATGTAGTTTGCTCAAAGATCATCCAAGGTGTGTCAATGTCCATGGTGTCCAAAGGTAGCTATATTTTTAAAGAGTGGTGGCAATTGCGGTGAAACATTGAGATCTGCCTCAAAGGGGACATGCTGCCTCTGCACTCTCTACTGGCAATCCTCCATCGCCGACTGTTCCAGTCACTACTACAGCTCTGACACTAGGGCTGTGCTCCACAGCCTGCCCCCAGTCATTACAGAGGCCAGCAGACAGATGACACAGAACATGTGCCATGGCTATGTAATGTAGAACTACTCAAATGGGAGACCTTTGTTCTGGGGCATCCCATCAACCTGGCCACATTTATCTGAGCCTCGCAATAGATGGGGATTCTTTCTGTCTGAAGTTTCTTCTTTCCCTCTGTCCCCTCGAAGAAGTCACACATTCACTGAGGTCTGAAAGCTGTCTCTGCCTTCTGTTCCTCCCTCTCATCCTTCACAGGTACTTTCACTGGTAAATCTCTGTCATGTCTAATTCTTAGTATCTGTCAACATCTTGGAGTATCCAAACTGACATATCAATGCAAGAGGATTCATTCTGTGGATCCTGGGAGGTATACAGGATAAACAGGATGGTCCCTTTATCTGGAAAAAAAGCAGTCCTGAATAAAGTGGATATATCCAGAGTATAGACCACCTTGAGTAGAAAACCTATAGTCTACAGCTTATGTATGCCTTAATCCCTTAAGTTTAGTAGAGTTGAGAAATCCTCTTAAGCAATAGAACCTTGGTCTATGACTTAATTTAGTGAACCTGTGGTGTAACTGGAGAAAGTAGCTCAGTTCTAAAAACTGTAAAGCCTATTCTCATTCTACTTTATGGCAATAAGCTAAACACTCTCATATACTGGCATCATTATCATTTTTTTAAGAGGCTTTTGCCTTAGGACACATGCACTCACCAGCGAGAGAGACAGACACAGTGAAAGAGAAAGTGAGAAATCATCCTCCTTCCCCACAAGGAGGATGGCCATACCACATTCCCCTCTTTTCCACTCTCCTCCTGGGATCTTGGGCATGCATGCACATGCACCTGGCATGAGTTGCAAGGACTCACACTGTGTTTTGCCATGTGGTAGTCCAGAGACGTACCTGCTACATCTGCTGGCCCCAGACATCCTTGTCCCTTTTTAAGGCTATGAATACTGCTGAAATCTTCAGGCCCATTCAAAACCTTACCATCTTTTTAGTGAATTCATCATCTTTGTGTGTTACTCACTTACAATTCTAGTATGAAAATGAAATGATTTTTATCTCTACTATAATACAGTCACTCAGAGCTATAGTTAAATCTAAAGAACATACTTCCTGTAACATTTTCAACCCAAACTTCCCATTTCTGAACACCTACTCTGATGCTTTCAGTTTCTTCACATCATTGTGCCCCTGGGCCCATTTTTGTCTTTTTAGTACCTCTAGCTATCCACCCTTCTATATTCTCCTTATGTATCAACACCTCACAATCTTTACTTGATATTATATTCAAGCTACATTCTATGATGGATCTTTTGAATCACTGTTATGTTTTGAGCTTCTGACGTCCTTAAAATGCACTGGAAGCAACAAATAGAAAACAGTATGTCAGTAAATATGTAACTGAAATATGAAATTTTTTATTTGGATTGTTTTCTCATTACAGTGAGACCCAGAATTTTGAGCACTTGGTGTGATATAATCTTTATTGGCATAGGTCTCATAGTGCCATTTTTTCTGCAGTGTCTTCCTTTAATACAAATATTATGTGCTTACTAAATAAACTAAAGCAGGAATTCATAATCAAAGGTAAAACTCTCTAGCTATAAAAGATTATGCATGCACAAAGTCAACACTTAAAGGATAAAATATTATTTTTAAAAAAAGAGAGATTTTTGCTATAGGGTGTGCGAGCTTGTTGGAGACACTGAGAGAGTGAGACAGAAAGCAAGAAATCACCCCTTCAGGGGGATGGCCATGTTGCAATCCCTTCTCCATTCTCCTCTTAGGAACATAGGCATGCACACACACTCACCCAGCATGAGTTTGAAGCTGCTGCGTCTGAGACTCAAAATGTGGTTGGCCATATGGGAGTCCAGCAACGTTACCACTACAGCATCTGCTGGTCCCAAATATAAAGTCTTATTCTAGGTTCTTTAGCCAAAAAGTATACGTAACCCAGACTCTAATTTATAAATGATTTCATATTGTTTTTTACTCCTATGCCTAAAATTACCCATTTTTAGAGAAGAAATTATACACTTTGTTATAATATCTAGATCTATGATAGATATCTACAATAATGTGCTCAAGTAGACATTATCAGCAGAAATTCAATTATTTTGAACACTAAAAAAGAAAAGACAAATTATATTAAATGTAATAACTATCCAAGCATCTTTTGAGACCAAGAGAACACACAAACTTCATTTTCCTCCTTCTGCTATATTTTTATATTTCAATGTGTAGAATTAATCCCTGCTCAGAAAATCACCAATCCAGCCTACAAAACAAAATCCAGATGCACTTACTACATATACCTACTTCTGACTCTGGACATATTGTAAATCAAAAAATAAGTAAATAAACTAAAATTCTCTTTACTGCAAAAGCCTGGCAAAGTCATGTCAAATTGTAGAAACTGATTTCTAGATTTAAGGAAAGAACTTGGTAGATCATGTGGTGTGTGGTTAGTCTAAGGAACAAATTTATTTTATTTTTTTTTGTGGAAAATCCTCAGAACTAGAAATTATAAAAGTAAAAGTTTTCCAATGTCATTATGGGCTCGTGCATTTCTAGAATAATTACAGTTTCTATTTATAAGAAATTCCAAATGTGTGTGATCCCTGTTAATAATATGTTTAGTAGAAGTTTTCAAAATTTTACAGAAAGAAATTTGTGGAAAGTTTCTTACACTTTGTATTCTGTAGTTTTGCACAGTATATTGAATTCTTTTTTGGTTCACCCTTTTGCCCTCTGAAAAATGGGAAAAATCATGCATTCATCCTATCTGATGTAGAATTAGTTTATGCACGTGTGCACATGCACACACATATGTTTAAAAGTAGCTGCTTTACTATATTTCCTGTAAGTTACCTTTTTTGTCTTATAAAAGTTGTTCTCTTAGGGACCAGCAGTTAGCGTAATGGCTATGTCGCTGGACTCCCATGATTCAACCATGGTTCAAGTCCCGGAACTGGTGGCTTAAACTCACGCCAGGCACGTGTGCGTGCATGCCCAAGATCCTGAGAGGAGAATGGAGGAGAAGGGATTGCGGCATGGCCATCCCCCCTGGGGGGGGGGGTGATTTCCTGCTTTCTGTCTCTCTGTCTCTCTCTGTCTGTCTGGCATTGTAAATCAAAAAATAAGTAAATAAACTAAAATTCTCTTTACTGCAAAAGCCTGGCAAAGTCATGTCAAATTGTAGAAACTGATTTCTAGATTTAAGGAAAGAACTTGGTAGATCATGTGGTGTGTGGTTAGTCTAAGGAACAAATTTATTTTATTTTTTTTTGTGGAAAATCCTCAGAACTAGAAATTATAAAAGTAAAAGTTTTCCAATGTCATTATGGGCTCGTGCATTTCTAGAATAATTACAGTTTCTATTTATAAGAAATTCCAAATGTGTGTGATCCCTGTTAATAATATGTTTAGTAGAAGTTTTCAAAATTTTACAGAAAGAAATTTGTGGAAAGTTTCTTACACTTTGTATTCTGTAGTTTTGCACAGTATATTGAATTCTTTTTTGGTTCACCCTTTTGCCCTCTGAAAAATGGGAAAAATCATGCATTCATCCTATCTGATGTAGAATTAGTTTATGCACGTGTGCACATGCACACACATATGTTTAAAAGTAGCTGCTTTACTATATTTCCTGTAAGTTACCTTTTTTGTCTTATAAAAGTTGTTCTCTTAGGGACCAGCAGTTAGCGTAATGGCTATGTCGCTGGACTCCCATGATTCAACCATGGTTCAAGTCCCGGAACTGGTGGCTTAAACTCACGCCAGGCACGTGTGCGTGCATGCCCAAGATCCTGAGAGGAGAATGGAGGAGAAGGGATTGCGGGGCATGGCCATCCCCCCTGGGGGGGGGTGATTTCCTGCTTTCTGTCTCTCTGTCTCTCTCTGTCTGTCTGGCGAGCACACATGCCCTGTAGCAAAAACCTCTCAAAAAAAAAAAAAATGTTGTTCTCTTATATTGCAGAAAATCCTAGTGAGGGTTGGACTGAAGTTTCAGTGATATGGTCTTGAAAAGATACCACCCGGGACAGTGAGTAACTGTGGCCTGAAAATAGCACTTGGTCTTTCTTCAGTGTCCAGTGACTTTCCTCTTGACTGTCATCAATTCTTCCAAAGTATCACTTGTTTATTTTCTTTACACTAAGTGCGAGCCTAAACTGGTAGATGAATACACTGCCATATTTGTAGGAGGTACAGATTTTGGTTTGTTAGACCAGACGGATGAGAAACTGGTTTGAATCAAGGAACAGCGCGGATATTATCTGAATAGAACTGGCTGGTAAATAACACTAACAGGTGCTATGTTTATTCACTACATGCCCAGTACCATTCTAAATGCTCTTCATGTATTGGGCCAGCCAGGTGTCAAGATGATTAAGGAGGTTGTATCTGACAGCAGTTCAGATCTCGGACACAGTAGCTTGAAAGACATGTCGGTTGCATGTACGTGTGTGCTCAAAATCCTGAGAGGAGAATGGAGGAGAGGGTATTTACAGCATGGTCATCCTCCTTGGAAAGTGGTTTCTCACTTTACCCCTCTCTTTTTCTTTCTCTGTCATTCTCCGGCAAGCACATATGTCCCCTAGAACATTTTTAAATAAATAAAATACATGTTCTACATTTTCAACACATTTTAAAATAATTATTTTTTGACTTTTGTGTTTTTATTATTATTTTTTTTAATTTTCTATAAGACACATGCAGTCATACAGAGAGAGAGTGAAAAATCAAGCCACCAGGTGTGGGACTTGAACTACATTCAGCCATGTAGGAGTCCAATGGTCAAACCTCCACACCCCTTGCTGGCCCATCAGCAAATTTAATACCTTTTTTCTGAGGTACGTATTATTGCCCTTATGTAAAGATGAAAGCATTGAGGGACAGAAAGATAAAGAAATTTGAGCAAGGATATATATTAATGTTTTCAGAGAAAGTTCTTGGGAAACATATTGTTCAAAACTATTACAGCAAATTCTACTGTTGACAGCCCTTTCCATTCCATCCTTTAGCCCTTAGGATGACCTTGACCTTCTTTGCACTCTGATGCCTAGAGAGTCAAACTGGGACCAATTTAGTTAGAAACATCCGGTATTCTCCTTCCCAAGTAGCACCACGGCCCTATGTGTATTGACGTGCTCCTCGGGGCTGTGGAATTCTGTTCCAGAATTTTTCTCCTGTTCAGTTTTTTTCTATCATCCAACTCAATTTTACAAAAAAGGATGGACTTGGACAGAAGTAGAAACTCAAATGTACAACTAGTTCATTATCGTGATAGTTAAAAGATAAATAACTTTGTAAACTATCATTAGCTTTTCCTTTTAAGGTTCTAGAGGAAGAAAATATGTACTGATCTCAGTTCTTTGGGAAAAATACATCAAGTTTATAGTAAGCCAAGTTTTTCTCTCCTGTAATTAATATATTTATTTATTTAAAAAATCATAGGACTACTATAATATTTTTGAATTTACATATCCAATATGTATAATATGTTAAAAGTAATGTTTTTAGTAATAAGTAAATTAGTATTGATTTCCATTTGAAAAGCCATTTCAGTCAAGTCTGTGTTTTTTTTATATTTTGCTATATCACAAGTCCAGTCAAGTTACCCTTTCTTATAAAGCATCTGAATCAGTAGCATACTGACATGTCATGTTATTTGAGATAGTCACTCTTTGAACAGTGGACATTTTCCACTATCTTTCTTCAACTAACAACTTAAAATACTAAAAATATTATGTTTGAGACTGTGCCTTAGTATCATTCCACATAATCTTTGTCAACTATTGATGAAAACAGATCCTAAGACCCTTAGTGAATTGATGATGGATCAGATTTTGTTTGAAAATTTGGGAACAAAGAAGGGGGGAAAGGGGTTGAGGCCAAGTTAAAATGATGAAAAAAAAATTAAAAAAATAAAACTTATTTCACATTTTTAAACAAAATAACTTTAATAAAAACATTATACTGAGATAAAAATATCAGAGAAAATGCATATTATGAAAAACTATACATGGACTTCCAACTTTTTGCACCAACATAAACTCATATTTTAATTCCATTTTTCCATAAACTTTCTGAAGTACTTATTTACTAAACATTTCAACTGGAAACATGAATCCATCATAAGGAATAAGAAACTGTTTTCTATTATTAATAGAAGGTGTACAATTATAATTAGGGAGAAATGAAAGAGAATGGTTATAATAGGAATTAACACAAAACAAATTTACTACATCTTTTATTCATAATTTTGGAAAAATTCTCGACAATGCTAAATCAACCTGGTGTCCCATATAACCCTGTCAATTTATGGAATAAAAGAAGTATCAAGCATCTTAACTAAACCAGACTAGTACATCGTTCTAAATACAAGTATGCAACCTACTTGAATGAGTGAATAGAAAGATGTGACCTTCTAGGGAGATAGTATTTTGTGTCATCAGCACAGATACCATTCAGCTCTAAAATGATTTTGCCATCCAGAAATCTAAGTCCAGTGTTGACTTCTAATTTTTTTTAAGAAGTTTAGATTTATATGAAAAATCTCATGGCTTAAAAATTTTGGTTCAGGCTAGTTGGTAGTGAGGCAGCTAGACCTCGCACATCCGTCTGTGCAGTTTGAGTCCTGGACCCAGCAGCTTGAGAAACATGCTGGGCTGGGCACATACAGGCCTGGCCAAAATCCTGACAGAAAGAAGAAATGGAGAAGGGACTACATTGTGATAATTCCCCATATGAGGTAGCTTCCTCATTCTTTTCTTCCCAACGAGTGCACGTGTCCTCCGACAAAATGTTTTAAAAATAGGGGTTCAAGGGACCAGCAGCTGGCATAATGGCTATGTCGCTGGACTCCCATGTAGTTGACCACGGTTCATGTCCCGGACCCGGTGGCTTAAAACTCATGCCAGGTGCGTGTGCGTGCGTGCCCAAGATCCCAAGTGGAGAATGGAGGAAAAGGGATTGTGGCATGGCCATCCCCCTGGGGAGGTGATTTCTCGCTTTCTGTCTCTCTGTCTCTCTGTCTGTCTGGGGAGCACACATGCCCTATAGCAAAAACCTTTAAAAAATAGGGGTTCAAGTTTTAACACTAAGTATGACAAGCATACCATATCTGTCAAACTAAAAGTGTCCTCTGGTCACCCATACTTCCATCTACAATAATTTTTTAATAGATTTATTGATAAGTCTTCTTCCTTATTTGATATTATAATAAATTACAAGTATACTCATAGATTACAGAAGCATATGAACATTCAGTATATACTTTCAAGTTGACAGAATTGATTGTTTTAGTTTCAAAGTGCTTCTATAACAAATTACCACAAACTTAATAGCTTAAAACAATACATAATTATTATCATACAGTTCTGGAGAAGTCCAATATCAGTCACTTTGGGTTAAAATGCAGGTACCACGAGAGCTGTATTTCCTTCTAGAAAATCCGTTTCTTTGCATTTCCCCCTAGCTTTTAGAGTTTAGTTGAATTCATATACATTTCCTTGCATTTTTTTCAGCTCTTAGAGGTTACTAAAACTCACAGGTTTATGGCATTTTTCTTCATCTTCAAAGCCTTCAGATAACTATACATAGTATCAATCTGCTATTTATCATGGGAAAGTTTCAAAGAAAATAATAGAACTAACCCAGGCTTTAAGAGTTTTACTATCTGGGAATAGCAGGTAGCATGGTGGTTAAGGTGCTGGACTCCCACATAGCCCTGTGGACAGAATTGATTGTTTTAGTTTCAAAGTGCTTCTATAACAAATTACCACAAACTTAATAGCTTAAAACAATACATAATTATTATCATACAGTTCTGGAGAAGTCCAATATCAGTCACTTTGGGTTAAAATGCAGGTACCACGAGAGCTGTATTTCCTTCTAGAAAATCCGTTTCTTTGCATTTCCCCCTAGCTTTTAGAGTTTAGTTGAATTCATATACATTTCCTTGCATTTTTTTCAGCTCTTAGAGGTTACTAAAACTCACAGGTTTATGGCATTTTTCTTCATCTTCAAAGCCTTCAGATAACTATACATAGTATCAATCTGCTATTTATCATGGGAAAGTTTCAAAGAAAATAATAGAACTAACCCAGGCTTTAAGAGTTTTACTATCTGGGAATAGCAGGTAGCATGGTGGTTAAGGTGCTGGACTCCCACATAGCCCTGTGGTTCGAATTCCAGACCTGGCAGCTTGCTTTCTTATTTGCTCTGTCTTGTTCTCTCATTCTCTCTTTCTGGCTTTTTTTGGTGTGTGTGCTCTGTATAAAATAATAATAATTTATAAATAAATCATTAAATTTTTTTTTTACTATCTAATGAGAGGGAGCATATAGTGGGTGTTCTAGAGTTGGAACAATCAATAAAGATTTGGCATAATTAGTTTATTATTTTTACTGTAGGGAGAGGAGAGAAACTCATAACTGATGTCTAGATGATACGGGGACAAAGTTCCAACTCCTTCGCCTGAGACATCTGTGAAGGACTCTTTTGACTGCAGTGATCTTTATAGTAGCGAATACAGCCTCTATGGCAGATGCATTACAAATCTCCTTCTCTCTACACCTAATTTTGTTTCTCCACTTCCTAACAGAGGTTGCTCCCTAGGTCGCATTCCAAACATCTTTTATGCATTTCTTAGTCTGTTTGTCTGTTTTTCAAGGAATCTGAACCATAACAGAGGTATTCCTTTATAGAGTAATAAACAAATAATGAAATAAAATGTGTATATTTCTGGTGTGTCCACACACATACAGAATTTGAAATTGTTGGGTTAAACAATTATATCAAAAACATTCATTCTAAGCTTTGTAAATTATGACAGAGATCCAGATCAGAATTCTTTAATCATTGTCCCCTCTCTCACTTCAATGCACACACACACACACACACACACACACACACACACAAGCCCTCTGTTAGCAGCCAGAAGTCAAGCCAGTTAAGATATCATAGGTATAAATTAGGTCAAAGGTATGATTCTCTTTCTGACTTGGCCTTCAACTTCGGTTGAAACTATTAATATTGAGCAGTTGATGATTTAAGAGGATATTGAGCTGGAACAAATATTTGAATGTCTGGAAATCACCATCCAAATACATTCCAGGTCCATTTTATAAAATGACAAGTTTAAAGTTATGATAGTATATGGACCCAAATTCAACTCAGTAGATGAAACTGTGATGAATTATTATAGAATATTATTCTGTTGTTTTTACTAATGTCACTTCTTGATTACTGTGTAAATTCAGTTCATTCTATTTTCCATTTCTTAATTATTTTGTAAACAGCTCAACAGCAAAAGCTTGTTGGTGAGGGGACACTTTCTTTTTTTTTCCTAATATTAATTTTGTCTATCTTACTTTTAAAAATGGTGCTTATTCATTAGAAATCTATAAATCTAAACCCATGGAATTTTAAATGCAGCCTCTTTTTTCATCTTTGTTTTGTGGAATTGCATAGGAATTATTGGTATAAAGAATGAGATCATGTATTTAACTGTCCTACACCTAGTGATGAAGAGGAAGCGTTAGGGGATGCTAAGATGACCTTATCATGGGAGTCTAAATCATCTTTTGAAAATTGCTCACTGTGCAGTCAATTAGGTTGCTACCTAGCCTGTCCAGCGGAATAATTAACATGTCTTCAAATGATCAGGCTCATATTTCAGTGATTTAATAATGAAATAAGATCAAATATGCTACAGCACAAATGTCTGTTCAGAATTTATCATTTTTTTTTGTTTGAGAGTAAAAAAAGAAAAAGAAAAAACCCACAAACAAAGCCCTGACCCTATCTTAATTAAAGTTTCCTAGACAAGTACTAAGAGAGAAAATAGCAACATTTTTACTGATACTGTTATATGAATTTACCCATAAACACTTACTAAGTGTCTGCTCTCCACGGGATATTTCAATAGGCAATGAGAGACAAATAGTCTCATAAGACACAATTTCCAGCTCGTGAAGAATGATCCTGCAAACACTTTCGGAACAACCTGTGGGCATCGCAACATAAACAAGGGGCGTAGTGAAGGGGGTTTATAGATAGTGATTACCCAGTTTAGGAGAGTTGAAAGGCGGAAGATTAAAGTAGGACGAGCAGAACATTGTCGGATGTGGCAAGAGGGTAGGAATTTCATCCTAAATTAAAAATATCTTTAGGAGGGTGGAGTTTGAAAGTTTACCAATGTGTGAAGTGCAAGGAATAAGAATAGATATATATTTTGGAATAAACTTATAAAAGATTTGACATGCCTTACTCATGTTTTACCTTACAGAAAAGGAGGCCCCAATAGCTTAAAGGAGTCAGGGGTATTCAGAGACTCCTGATCTAGGTAAGAAAGTCAAAAGATGAGAAACAGACAAAATCCTACAGAAGAAAGAGAAAGAGAAAAGGAAAGTGCCCAGGACTATTTCATTGTGACATAAAACTGCGGCATACATAGGCATACTTAGGTATACAGTATCAGTCCATTGCGTGTATTGTGCGTAAACATATATGCATAATATTGATGCCTGATATTTGTATAGTCCAGTTCTTTATTGTTTATGTATACTATTGTTTGGTTGTTAGACTCTTGACAAAAGAAGATAGTGTCTCCAGGTGAGTATGAAGGAAAACTCATTAGACACACTGCAAAAAACTAAATGATAGAGTTGGGTTATGAGCTTATTGACAGCCCTAAATCCTAATGTTCTTTCTATCAAAGTAACTCTATATACATAGATGGAAAAGTCATGACATATTTTTTTCATGTTTGTCTATGCGAAAATGTGTCATGACTTTTCTGAGCTCACACACACACACACACACACACAGGTATATACACAGAGAGAGAGAGAACATTAGAGAACATTTGAAATGTGCATAAATTCAGATTCGGTTTATGTAAGCAAATGTCAGACAGCCTTAGCACCAAAGCAGAAAAGGAAGGACCAGGGACCAGCAGTTAGCGTAATGGCTATGTCGCTGGACTCCCACGTAGTCGACCACGGTTCGAGTCCTGGACCCAGTGGCTTAAACTCACGCCGGGCACGTGTGCGTGCGTACCCAAGATCCCAAGAGGAGAATGGAGGAGAAGGGATTGCGGCGTGGCCATCCCCACTGGGGAGTGATTTCTCGCTTTCTGTCTCTCTGTCTCTGTCTGTCTGGTGAGCACACGCACCCTATAGCAAAAACCTCTCCAAAAAAAAAAAAAAGGAAGGACCAGAAAGTGATCCAGGTGCTTCAAAAACAGGGAAAAACAATTCAGGATTCTCTACATTGTTGTTTTCAGCATCTGCACTACTTGTAGGAATCGCATTGAATTTTCTATACATTTTTGTTACTTCCCTACATCCACTCTTCTCTCCACTAGACTCTTTAACTCCAACTGATGGAGCATTACAGAGCACTGGTTTACAGACAGAACCTGAAGCTTTTAAATACACACACAGACAGGCTCACACGCACACACACACACCAAATGTTAAAAAAATAATAAAAAAAGAAAGTAAAAAGCCTCATAAATTAATTTGACCAACTCTCTTAGTTTTATAAGAAGAAGAACAAAATCCATGGGGGCTAATGGTTTGATAAATGGGGTACTCTAATCGGTAGCAGAGCTGGTCTAAACCTTGGGCTTGCTAACCTCCCATCCATGGAGGTTTCCACAGTCTGTGGCCAAGAATCATAAGGGATATTGCCAAGAAGGAAACTGAAAGAAGGACAGAGTCACAGCAGTGCCCCTCTGGGACTCCAGGGGAGGGGCGTGAGGGAGGCAGCCCATTGCAATTCTTCCCAGACTTGTAGATTTCATGGAGCAGCAGAATTTCAAATAAATATATAAGTTCTATCGATGGGTTGCCAACATTTTAATTTTGCCAAGAAAAGACATTTAAAAACAAACAAAGGCCAAACAAGTATAAACTACTTTCACCACATTTCTCATAAAGAACAGACACTGCCATATGAAAATTGAGGACACTCCTCTTGTGGAATGAAGTCTGCAGTATGCAAAAAAAAAAAAAAAAATCACCTTATTGTGGCTTTTCTTTATTTAGCTGAGGATTAATGCATGTGTCATCAAGAACCAACCCTGGGCTGACGGCCAGTGTTGAAAACTACAAGAATGTGGGAATAAGCCCTAAACTGAAGGTCAGAGGATCAGGCTTTAGTCTATCCCCTGCTGTTCAACAGGGGCCAAGGAGTTCCACAGCTCTGATTTCAGACTCGCTTGTTTGCAAAATGAGACCTTCTGACCAGCTTTGGAATTCTATCATTGTAAGAAGAGTTAAAAATCTGACTCAGACCAACACTACAGATGAGCCTGAAAGCCCAGAACCTTCAGAAAGTCACTTTCCAAGATTTTGTCCACTCCGCCTCAGAAGAAGATTCTGGCAGGTGAGGAATGGTAGCCACTGCACATGGCATTGAACACTTCGACTAAGTCCACGAGTAGCTTTTAAATTGCCTTTCTTGAGGGAAAATGTCAGTCTGAACAGAACTGTTTATTTTTAAGTTCTCAATTGCCCGATTTTTTTTTTCATGGTATTATTTCTGAAACTGTATTGCTACTATCTTTGTTTAAAAAAAAAAAAAAGGAAAAGGAAAAAAAGCAACAGAAGAAGGAAAGAGGAGAGGTGGGAAGCAGACACTAAGGTAGAATGAAAGGAGGGGAATGAAGGATGAGTCATAAAGTGTGAACCTTATTTAAAAGTAAGCCATGTCAGACAGGGATCTTTACAAAGGGACCCCAATCTCCAACAGAGTCACTGCTGGTACATTGAACCCCTTGTGTGTCCATAAATGAAAAATATAAGCAGGAGAATGGGGTAGAACTTCACAATGTATCAACAGAAGAATACTGTTTCATTTCTATTGTCCGGAGGTCTGCAGAAGGGACACTGAAAACACGGCACATTGAGCTAGACCTTAATGAAGTCTTTAAAAGTTAGAATCTTTGGATCAGCTAGCTTAAAAGTTGAGAGAGGAAACCACAAAAAACCTAGAAACAACAAGGTGGAAGCAGATTTAACTAAGAATTTCCTTCCCTTAGTCTCTTTTAGTCACACCCATAATATAATTATAGCCTAGCATTTGTATTTAATTACACAGTGTTGAAAAACACTCTGAATTTTATAGGAAAGCCGAAGCAAAGAACTTTATTGCCAATAGCTTTTGTACTTGTATCGTGAGGAATGAATTTCAGATTTGGAGAATACAAATCTTGGCTAAGTAACACAGAATGAAGATGTTTATGGCCATGCCACATAGGGACACATTTGTACAAAAATATGGTACAAATAAACAAATGTTGCAAACTTGCTTAGTAAACAGTTAAGTTCTCTGTAAGTGTTAGGTGTTATTATCAACCTCATTTTGCAACAAAATGATTCAAGAATTTACTTTTTGGCCTACATGTCAATAAAATAAATTCAACAGAAGGGTTAGTGTAAGGTCTTCAAGCCACTTTTTTTTTTTTTCTTTTAAGAAAAACCCACAACATTCAGTGGAGCCATATACACCTCCTTTGGTGTTATTCCACTTCCTCTTTTCCTGCCCTAAACTCCGGAGGTGTTAAAAAGAGGGTAAGGTCCTTCCTCAGGGTAGATTTTGTGGTACCAACCACAGGAATTTCGCATGACTTTAGTGCATAAGTAATTGCTATCATGAAAATTCCTGATTTTTCAAAAATAAATGATGCATAAAAGGCACATAAAAGTTCAGTTAATAAGTCCCAACGCATTTGAGAACATATCTTAGCTCAGCCAATGAAACTAGTGTTTTATTCAGTGGAGACCTCTTAAATGCATTGCCTCAGTGCACAGTAAATCTATTCTTTTAGCAGGTTTATTCCTTTATCTGGTAGTCAATTAAGTGGCCTTTCATGAAATGTTGCAATGACATACATTTGAGGAGAGAGGTATATTCTTATAACTCGTCTGATTATCTTTGGGCTTTAGCATGTATTATTTATGAGTGTTATTTCTTGAGCAGGTTTATGCCTTCATCAAGTAATCATGAACACATTTTAAGGATAAATACGAGTCTACAGCCACTGGAAGCCACCATGGTTTTAACAAGGTTCATTCTTGCACAAATATCTCATTCAATTTTGAGAAAATGGTATTTTGAGAGTAAAATTTATTTTGTCATTTTCCCTCTTCACTTTCCAAATTGTAATACCTATACTACAAAGGAAAGTAATCATCACTGGTGCATGCACGCGCCTAAATATTTTTAGCTATAGAAATGCCATCGGCTTATTTCATACTTCTAAGATGAGCTGAGAGAAGGCTTTTAAAATGCATCCACCTCTGTGATAATTCCTCAACCTAAGAGGAACTTCACAGAATAAATGTCAGAAAATGCATTGATACGCTTGTGGGTGAAGGAATGTAATCAGATTTTTTATGTTTTGGATAGTAGAGTTTTGTTCTTGCTTGTTTTTGTCAAAATTTTAATCTGACTGATGAATCTCTACTTCTCTACTTCAAAATTATAAACCACTATTCTATTTTCAGAGATTAAATCTTCAATGAAACCGTGCACCATTTATTTTTGCACACAAAACAAAGCACTAGATGAAATGAAAATTGATTTTTTTTTTCCCTAACCTGGTCATTAAGCTACCATTTTAGGCGATCATTCTGTGTTTAATTAGATGTTCTTTTAATCACCATCATTTTGGAAATAATTAAAGTAGCAATATGGCTTGATGCTATATAACCCAGCATAATAATTAAAGGTAAGCATTGAGCCCAATCTACAGATGACTTAGCTGTTCTGAAATTAAGGAATATTGTGAGTCAGTTATGGTATGACATTCATTTTTTTATGACTATAGCTCGGGTTATAATGTGACAAGAAAAAAAATGTAATGTTTCCAAAATGACAGTTTTTTAGATTTGTGTTGCCTGAGGTAGTTCAGCTGAACAATAAACTATAATTTGATTGATGGAAAATTGGAGTGGTTCATCTAATCTGCCAGTCTGGCCTACCGTGGCTTTGGTTTTGCATGTATGATGATGTATCACAGTTTTAGAGATAATGTTGTTTGTATTAGACAGGAGATATTTTTTCTCTCACATAAAAAAGGAGGACTTTATTACACAGGAGCGATCAAAATATGCCACGATTAGCATGGAGTCAAGTTTGTTGCAGTGTAGATTTGTAAGCCCGAATGTAGAAGACTAAATGTTATAAATAAAGTCTCAAAAGAATTATTGGTTGGTGGCAAACTGGCCATGTACTGAAAATAGAATTATTATGTCTGGGCAGAGTGACATCTGCACCTAAAAAAAGCAATCTGACTACAGCCACTCCACCTTGTATTTTGAAAGGAATGCTGCTTTGTCAAGAGAAACCATACAAATCCCAATTATATGAAGACTCTGAAACTCTAGAAAGATGCATTTGAAAAAATAATAAAAAGGCAATAAAAACCACTAAACACCTTAGCCAAATGCAAATTCAAATAATAAACGCATAATCAAAGAACATGAGGCTACTTATAAATAACTGCTGAATATTGATGATTTCTGAGATTTAGCCATGGCAAATTGAAATTACATTTCCCCAGTTAATTTTGAACAGGGTAGCTCTAGTTTATTTTCTGCTATTAGCAGATGGCCAAAGCAACTATTGTGAATTGTGTATAAAACTCAAAAAATAAGAAGAAAAAGTGCCTATTTTTGTCTTTAAATTACCATCAAAATGTATGAAGAGGTCTCAGAGTTACTAAAAATGTTACTAACAACATTCAGGAATGCTAATTAATAAGTCTAAAATTTTCTAGGTAGAAACACATCTGTAATTGGAGAAGATAAATATTTTAAAAGGAAAATTATAAGACAAGAGTGGGAATTTTTGTACATTTTCTTCTCTAATGAAGAATAAAACATGTCAATTGTAAAGGAAATGAAATTTTTAGGTACCATATTATTTCTGAACTATATGATTGATTCAAAGTAAGGTAACAATGAAGAAACTTAATCTATCAATTAAATAATCATTTTAAATGTTTACTAACATAAACAGTCATTATTAACCAATTTATTGTGAAATAAGTGCACATTTAATATGGGCGGAATACAAATTATTATTTTCTGGAAAGCAGTTTGAAAATATAAGTATCATTTCTTGAGTGCTTACATTATTCCAGTAGTTATACAATGGTACTTCAAAAATTTCCATGAGCAATAGAATTAAATTATGAGTTCATTTTGATATAAAATTTTTGAAATCCATACATAGTTTTTTATAATACAAATTTTCAATGAAACTTTTATTAATTTATTTATTTTTAAGATTTGTTATAGGGCATGTGTGCTTGTTGAGGGGAGACAGAGAGAGAAATAAAGAGCAAGGGGAAGTGAGAAATCATTCTTCAGGGGGAGGGCATGTACAGACTCATTTCCAATGTATTTTTTGAGCTGCCAGGTCCAGGACTTGAACCATAATGTCATCCATGTGGAATCCAGCTTCCTTAGCCACCTGACTGGCCCTTATGAACTTTTTCAAGATCTTTTATTCTCTCTATGTACTTGCTCAGGTATAAAATTCCTCAGTTTTTACAAAGAGCCATAAAAATGCTCATAACATCTGATTGATTCATTTCAATTTAAAAAATAAATATTAAAAAAATTTTAAAGGAGAGATATGTATACATTTATTGCAATTCTATTTACATAGTAAAACTTGAGAATAGCTATAGTGTTCAAAATTATTTCCCTCAGGTCCTATACTATATTATGATCATATAGTCATTAAAAATCATTTTATGATGAATATTATATTACATGTGAATTGCTTTTAATATGTCATGTTAGATAAACAAGAAACTATATAAGGGGGTCTTCAAAGGATTCATGGAAAATAGGTATAATTAAAAAACTATGAATGAATTTTAACAATATTTTGCACTAAATAAACTTGTATTTTGTAAAATTATTTATTTAAATCATTTATTATTATTGCTTATTTAATTTGCTATAGGCCATGTGTACTTAACAGAGAGAGCGACAGAGATGGAAAGTGAGAAAGCAAGCTAGAAGATCAGGGACTTGAACCATGATCAGCCATGTGGGAGTCCAGCTCCTTAACCACCATGTCACCTGGTGGCCCAATAAGCTTGTGTTTTAATTTCCTTTTCACAAGTTTTTGAAGTTATAAATATTAAAAGTATGCAAAAATTATATAATAAAAGAGTTGAGGCCCAGCCTGTAGGATAAGCAGTAGCAAACTGAACTGCAATACTGGAAGCCATATGACTTCCCTCAGTTTGGATCCCTGGGTTGGCCTGAATATATGCCAGGTGCCTGCATGGGAATGCAGGATCCCGATGAGCTAGAGAGCTAGAGAAAGGATGTAGCATGATGAGGTCCTGTTGAAAATGCTTCTCTTTTTCTCTCAGTCATCCCTCCTTTCTCTGTCTCCTTCTCAAGCACACTCACTCTCTATCATGAATAAAATAGAGTTTAAAATAAAAGTAGTCTGAGGAAATAATTGATAAATATGCATAGTTTTCCTTTTTTTCTTTAACCCTTTCTGTATTTAAATATCTTTTAATCAGCGTGCATTACTTTCATAATTGAGAAAGAAGCCATGATCTCCAGCGCTTTGACTTTACCCATCCCTACTTACCTTGGCATACAAGGTCCCTCTCAAGTGACCAGAAACAGCATAGGTTTTAGGGACAAACAGACCTCCAGTGGAATGCCAGCTCCACTGCTTAGTAGCTAAGTGGTCCTAAGCATGTTATATATCTTCTCTAACTTCAGTTTCAATGTATGAAAAATAAATTCATAAATAAATTTGTAGAAAACTGGGGCTGGTAATTGGCATGGTGGTTAAGATGCTGGACTCCCACATGGCCGACAGTGGTTCCAGGCCCAGAACTGGCAGCTTGCCTTCTCACTTCTCTCTCTCTCTCCTCTCTCTCTCTCATCAAATTGAAGAATAATAATAAGCAAATAAAATTAAGTGAAATAATTACTTTCAAAAATTATAGGGAACCAGCAGTTAGCGTAATGGCTATGTCGCTGGACTCCCACGTAGTCGACCGCGGTTCGCGTCTCGGACCCGGTGGCTTAAATCTCACGCCGGGCGCGTGTGCGTGCGTGCCCAAGATCCCGAGAGGAGAATGGAGGAGAAGGGATTGCGGCGTGACCATCCCCCCTGGGGGGTGATTTCTCGCTTTCTGTCTCTATGTCTCTGTCTGTCTGGTGAGCGCACGCGCCCTATAGCGAAAACCTCTCAAAAAAAAAAAATTATAGAAAATTTCAAAAAGGAGAGACTGATCAACATTAACTTTATATTTTATTTATTTAGAGAGAGATTTTTGCTATAGGGTATGTACACTCACCAGAGAGAGAGAGACAGCAAGAAATTCCCCCCCCCCTTGGGGAATAGTCATGCCACAATCCCTTCTCCTCCAGTCTTCTCTTGGGATTTAGAGAACACACACACACACACACACACACGCCGGCCGGCCTGAGTTCTTGAGTCACTGGGTCTGGGAATCAAACTGCAGTTGACTACGTGGGAGTCCAGCAATGTAACCACTATGCCATCTGCTGGTCCCAACGTGAATTTTAAATAGGAAGAAGTTTCTAGGTAAGGTTTCAGTGAGAACATAATCTTTGGGGTCCTACAGGATAAGCTGGCTCTACATATACGACTCTTCGATGAAGGTACAGACTAAAAAAGGGGAAAAGGAAAGGGACCATATGACACTGCAGATGAGCAGATGTAGGAGAAGCTTATGATCAGAAAAGAGGAGGTGTGATATTAAGCTATGCAGAGATTTCCCTCCAACTTTAGAGATCAGTAACTTCAGACCTCTATTTTCAATTATTTTCATTTCTAAGTTTAACTTTCTTCTGTTATTCTAAAAAAACTTCATTTGATGTTTCCTTTCTATAATTAATAACACATAACTAAATAATGGAAGCTAATAGAAACTAAGGGATACCTTGCTTTATTACCAAGACTGCCGCCTTTTGTAGATAAGAGAAAGGTGACCCAAGATGTAGGATTTGCTACAATGCTGGATTCTTCCGAAATTATTTACTACATGACAGGGTTTTATTGTTTTTAAACTACCAAACAAGCTTACTTCCTTTTAGGATTTGAAATCATCTAAGCAATGTTACCTTTTATAAAATGCATTTATTGTGATTGACTACTTTTTTGCTTTTGTAATGATCAAATCATTCTGGAATTCATCAGATGTTGCTGACATTCAGCTCCAGTTATATCTTTCTATATAGATTTATGTTTCATATTAATTTTTACCAAGTTTTCATAGTTATTTATGATATTTTGTACTTTCTTGTATTTAATTTACATTACTCCAAAAATTTGTCCTATCAAGGCCTAATTTATTTTAGATCTACGACTAAGATTCAGACCTTGAGTTACCCGCCAAGGTGGCCCAACTAAGCTGAAAAATTTAAAAGAATACTATCACATGCATGTAATTCACACAACATTGATATGTTGACACATAGAGAGATCCATATATTTCTAGTCATATTATGACTGTTTTCCTTATATAGAAGTCCATAGCTCAAACGAAGGGTCTATAAATTATCACCTGACAAATTCATTCCACCACCACTTTACATAAAGTTTTATTGGGATGCGGTCATGCCCATTTTTGTTTTATTTGGTCTGTGCCCACTTTCTTGCTGCGATAGCAGAGTTGAATGACAGAGACATGGGTCTCACAAAGACAAAAATGTTTATGATCTGGTCCTTCCTAGAAATAGTATGTCAACAGGTAGTCTTAAGTAGTCAATACTGTTTTATTATATCTTTTTATATCTTTTTGCTAATTCTCAGAGGGTGTGAGTGCTTGCCAGAGAGAAAGATAAAAGAGAAGAAGAGAGAGAAAGCATCCCTCAGTGGAGCATGGTCACACTGCAATTCCTTCTCTTCTATTTCCCCATCCTCTCAGGACTTGGAGTTATGTGGGCACATGCCACCAGCATGTTTTCTCAAGCCACCAGGGCAAGATTCAAGCTGCAGTCAGCTCTGTGAGATCCAGCCCCATTAACCACTACGCTAAGAGGCCAGCCCTATTTTATTATATCTTAATAGATATTAAAGTTATCTTTGAAGGTATTCATTTAAACTTCAGTAATATATTTCATCACCAGCCTAAGAAGTAATCTGAAAGTGCATGACCTCTTTTAGAGTTAGATTTGTTACAGTTGAGAATTAAAAACAAACTATATACCCAGTTAAAAGGAAACGTCCAGGCAGCCAAGATCTTGAAAAGTTAGAAAAAAAAACCTTAAGTAGCAGAGCATCAGTTACCCCAAAAACAGCTCAAATAGACACTATGTTAAAAATGTGTATGCAAATATAACTTCCATAGAGAATGAGTGAGAGAAACAGAGATAGTGAGAGAAAATGAGTCAGAAAGAGAACATTGCTCTTAAGGAGCAGAAGGTCCCCTCCACCTACTGGCCTTCCTCTATCCCCTGGGACAAGTTCTGATGTGTGGCAGTGAAAGTTGGGGCTCTAGAGACTCTACCATGACATTCACGGGTTCAGAGGTTGCATACAAGAGTTTGTCATCAGTTTAGTCAAGCAATCCTTGTCTGTCTAGTCAGACGCAGTTCACTATTTGTCATTCTCTACAGCATCCCTACTCTTACTTATCTCAGCTAATTACTCTGTCCCTACCGCTTCACTTCCAGTCCGCTCAAAATATGCACGCACACTTAGTAATCAGAGATGCGTTTCATCACCCCTTTTCAACAGCATCCAACTGCACACTTTCATAGACTTCATCCAAAACATCGGGCTCAGACCTTCACCGCTCTACTATTACAGTAATAAACAGCATAAAGATCTCTTATCACTTGCAACTACAAAAATGACTAATACCAACAATCTTTGACCGAAGAGTTAAGCACTAAGGTTTCAAATCAAACTTAAAATTTTTTGAAGATTGTTATCTGTGACAAATCTTTTCTTAGATCAAGTAAACAAGCTTGCATTATTTCCTTCTACTAGCCATATTTTTAACATGAAAAGCTTATTGATAATTTTCTGGAAGACTCTAGGCTGGCAGGATGGACTTCAAACATATTTCTTATTTTCTTTCATAGTTTCTATCCTGAGGACACAAAACCAGGTTTTATAGGGAAGAAAACCCACTGTAGAGGAGAGGGAGAAGGTTTAAGGCACATCTTCCTGGAACATTAATCAAATTTCATTATTTTTTGAGGGAAAAATAAAATAAAGGACTCTTTCACATGTTTAAAGATACTGGTCAATAGAATTAAGTTTTAAGAATACACAGGTGGATAAACTTGATTGACTATGCCTTGATTGACTTCTGCTCACGTTCCATCAATTCTTCCCTGTCCCAGCTAAAAATGTATGCTTTGCTATTTGATGCACTTTGATAGAAACTTTGCAAGGCACATCTGTATTGAAGGCATTTCACACATAATAGCAGAATATATTCTGCATATGTAGGTATGTTCTGTGATCCTGGTCATCACATGGCTTCTTCACTTTGTAATGATCTCATTTCTTTAAAGAGAAAATAGTGGGGTAGGCAGCATGTGGGGTGGTGGTTGGGGCGCTGGACTCCCACATAAAAAGTGGCAATAAAAATACATAAAAAATAAATAATTCTAAAAAAAAGAGAAAATAGGATATGATTTCACAAAATAAACAAGCCACAGCTTTAAGTAAAAACTTCTGTTTCAGGCTGTCCTCACTACACAGCAGTTAATTTCTGTGCATAGGAAGACAAATCTCACATGGTCCACTGCAGTTTGAATCTCATTCCAGCCACTTGAAAAAAACAAACAAACAAACAAAAAACACACAGTGGGGAGGTGTGCATGCATTCCTCAAATCCTGGCAGGGCGAAGAGATGGAGAAAAAAGACTATGGTATACCATGCCCCATTGGGCGAGGTCTGTCTCTCTGTATCTTTCTCTGGTAAGTGCATGCACCCTCTGATTAAAACCAAACAAATAGACAAACATGAAAATTAGCGTTTGGGCTTAAGCTACTGATTCAATTTATAACAAACTGAACTGCAGTGCTGGAAGCCACATGGCCAACCACAGGTTTGAATCTTGGTGAGCTGCAGGACTGGAGAAAAATCAAGAGACCCTGTCAAGGCTGCTTCTTTCTGTCTCTTTCTCACTCTGGTATACATGTACACACTCTATCATAAATAAAACAAATAATAATAATAATAATAAAACCCCACTGTCTTATTAGCCCATCTTTCCCTCACAAAGAATGGAAATGGAAAAGGACAATTAGGGGTCAGCAGGTAGTGTGGTATTTAAGGTGCTAGATTCCCACATAGCTGACTGTGGTTCAAGCCCTGGACCTGGCAGCTTGCTTTCTCACTTTCACTCTGTCTCTCTCTCATCAAATTAAAAAATAATAACAATAAATAAAATTAAATAATAACTTTTAAAAAAAGAAAAGAATATGTAGAGAGATCATTTCTAGGGTTTCTAGGGACCAATAAGCTGAGGAATTTTGAAACAGATCAAATTAATAAAGAAAAAAATCATAACATCCAGCCAGTTCCTCTATCTTTTCATTGCATATTCCTATCTTTCCATCAGGCGACACTGCAAACTATGTACGCTCATGAACGTTTAATTTCTAAAAAGCATATTGTTGTCCGTTGACATCATGTAAAAATCATTTATGCATCCTTCTGTATACTTAAAAATGCATGTTAAGTCTACCTATCACATGAAGAAAACAGTAAATGGTGTCAGTTTGATTTTGGCACAGATACTGAGCTAAAGAATCACACCAGTGATTTTAATCTTTTTTCGTACAGAGACTGGCTTAACATCTGGAAGTTTTACAGAGCAGGAATTGAAAGTTGCTGCATTAAAGAAGAAGGCCTCTTATTATTCAGCACAGAATAAGACTGACATGATAACATTTGGATAAGCGATTTTTTTGTTAATTTTACAAAACTTGTGCTCCGAAGCAATTTAGGGTTTCTGTGTTTGTTGATATTACCTTTTAATGTGACAACCATGACACCATTTTCCAAAACAGATGGATTAATGTCATTTGAAAAAAAATTACTTCACCTAGACAGGTGTTTCCTGTGTATGTTTGACATGAAATTAAACATAGCTCCAGATGTTCTGTTTGTAGCAAAGCCAGTTAATTTTATTAGAACATTTAATCACAGATCAACAGTGTAATAGAAAGCAGTGAATGTGAAGCAGAGATTTAACAGAACTTCCTAATGAATTGTGAATTAGTTTATGTGGGGAGATCCAGGGAAGTACAACATTGCTTATGTGAATCCCATAAATGTATTGACTTGAGATTGGTATTTTCCTGAATTCTATTCTGCTACTATTCATATTTGGTTACTTTATTTGAATGGCAAAGGTGTGTGGGGCTGTTTGTGACTGTGTGTGTATTTAAAACTGCCTATGCAATAATTATGCAGCTATTTGGTGTGAGTAGGATTTTGCTTTGAGTCCAACGTTTGTGATGTTTTGTAAATACTGCTTCTCCAGCCTGAGCGAGGCTGGGATTCTCTCATGGGCCTCGAAGTGCATTAGGGTGTTACCAAAGTGCCCTGTGATGTCTCTGCCTGCCAGAAGCACAGACAAGAGGCAGCGACGCAGAGTTCTGTTAGGCCAGACTTAAACATCGTTATATGCCTAGTTATTTTTCCTCTAAGATTAGCTATAGATTTCCCATTAATTATAACATCAGGTTGATTCATCATTAATAAAATAAATCTCAGTAAACTGTCACTGATTTCTTGACTAAAATGAAAACAAATGAAGAAAAACCAGTTCCTGTCTTTGTTATACTCTTATCAAATTTGTCTCTGTAGCAGCCTGGCCATTCCAGAGCCAGAGCAAAATATTCATAATTTTCTACTTTGAAATATTAGTGTGCCCATATGCACTAATAAAAACTTAAAGCCCTGCCATGATTGATGTTTTTTGTTGGCCCGTCACCTCATTGTATAGAAGTTTGTTTTAATGAGTTTCTCTAATGAATATTTTATATTGCTACTTGGATGAATGGCATATGGTAAATGCAAGGTAAATTACAGCTCTTTAAATAAATATTTTTCATAAATTATTTATTTTGTGATGCCTGTATTGGTAAGATGTCATGTCAGATAAAGATTGGAAAGTATTTACTGTAATACTTATTTGTAACTTGAAGAAGTAAAATTTTTTAATTATTAACAAGCCTCCAATATACCTATGAAACTTATGGCAAAATTAGCATAAATTCTATCACATTAAAATGTGCATAGACAGCTTCCATTCTACGATGCAAAAATAAGATCATCCCTTAGGTTTGTAAGAAATTGTCTGCAGTACTATGAAAATAAGGGGGGAAATCTTATTCTACATGATTAAAACTGAGGAAATTGGTAGGATCCAAACTTGAAGGAGATCTAATGTTGAGAATTACTTGGTCTATGGATCTCACTAGATTTTTAAAAGGAGAATATAATTGTTTTAATTGAGTAACCACACATTTTTTATAGTATTTCTTATTTCTTTGGGGATTTAGTTATGTAAATAGGTTTTTCATCTAATAAATATTGATAGTTACTATATATTGGCTGTCTTTAGAAGCATTATCTCATTAAAGTCTCAGAATAACCATAAAAATGTGATAGTATTATTTATATTTCTATGTACAAGAAAATGTAGAGTCATTTGACTTAGGAGGTAATAAAGATTTGAATCTAGATAAGCAAATGCTGTTATGTGCTAGAATTCAACCATGAAGAGTTCTACCCTTGTCCCCTCTAAATTAAATAATAATAATTTGTGTGTATAGTTGCAACAACTGTTTGGACCACAAAAAATATATATATATTGTCTATACCAAGTTGCATTTTGACTGTATTCATTCTCTAGTTTATCTACACATGTAAGTCTACACTGTCGTTGCACTAGGAGCGTTTGAGTTTCTACCTTAAATACCTCAAACACATTAGGTTAGACAATTTATAGACCTTGGAATGCAGTTATATTAAGGAAGGTAAGAAGCCACATTTGGTCCTTTCGAATTGCATGACACTCGCATATAATAAGCATCTTAGAAGAATAAAATTTAAAAAACCATTTCCTTAAAATGTCCAGTAAGGTGAAATATCATTCTTAATGAAATTTGATTGATCCACATGAAATAGTTAATATTCAGTCATTATTTTAAGGAGAAAAATGGCAATTTCCAGTGGCTCAACATAGTAAGTAACTGAGTGTCAACTTTTGGACCATACCTGGGTTAACAATTTCAAAATACAATGAATTGTTTATGTTATGTTAGACTGTACAAGGTGCATGTAATCTTTTATTGGAGATATTTATAAAAGGAAAATGAAGATTTTACAGTACTCTTAGAGACACCAAAAGAATATTTTAAAAAAAAAAACTATTGCAAGCATAGAATTCAATATTTCTAGCTACTCCAGCATTGTCTTGATTTTAAAAAATGGAAATTTACTTTATGCTACATATTTTTAAGTATTAACACAAAGACTACCACTGCAGAGTTCAAATTTTACCTTTCATTCTCTATAAGGTAATTCACAGACCCAAATGTAAGCACTGGCAATCAAAACCAAGCATTTTGGCAACATATTTTGGAACATTTTGGAACATATTGATTCCAAAATATCTAGATAAACAAAAAGAATTCATCCATATGTTCTATCTTTTTTTAAATTTTATTCTGACAGATGGCATGCTTAGGAATAAATAAAAACAAATGCCTTCGATTAGAAGGGTCCTTACATTTATATCTCAATTCCAGCTAATGACTTTAAGGTAAACTATTATTTAATTTATTTAGATATAAAACAATGCAAGAAAAATTTAACAGAATGTAATTGGTTGTGGGGGGTGTTGAGAGAAGCAAAGGGGAGGTTGCAACACTTTAAGTCTTGTGATTTCTCTCCTTGTGCAATAGAAATCATAACCATTGTTTGTGATGAGCTAGATGGACACACCTTATTTGTAAAGCAACATGGGGAAACCAGCAGTTAGCGTAATGGCTATGTCACTGGACTCCCATGTAGTCGACGGTGGTTCGCGTCCCAGACCCGGTGGCTTAAAACTCACGCTGGGCACGTGTGCGTGCATGCCCAAGATCCCGAGAGGAGAATGGAGGAGAAGGGATCGTGGCGTGACCATCCCCCCTGGGGGGTGATTTCTCGCTTTCTGTCTCTATGTCTCTCTCTGTCTGTCTGGCGAGCGCATGTGCCCTATAGTGAAAATCTCTCCAAAA
>NW_006160189.1:570169-570893 GCF_000334495.1 Tupaia belangeri chinensis | reverse complement strand
CCGGACGACGTGGCCTTAAAAGGAAAAGTCCCCAAAAAAAAAAAAAAAAAAAAAAAGAAGCTACATGGCAGAATTGCTTTCACTACTCAGAAGACAGTTTTGCAAAATATTTCAGGCTTCACTGTCCTATATGATCACCACAGGCCTTTGATGTCCCTAATATTTTTATTTAATACCTTTTGTCATTATTGTTGCAGTAATCAGATGCCAGGAGAAAAGACATATGAATACAATGATTAGCAAAACAATTGATATGTGTGTATTATGTAAGCCTTACCTGAGAGGTAGGGCATTTGTCAAATGACTTAGGAATGTTTTATTATGATTATTTCTGAAAACTGAGTTGAAAGTGTGGGTACCCAGTGTTCGTATACAGATGAAAATGAAATGCCAATGTCGCAGCTGAGAAATCAAATATAACACTGTGTGCTTGTGAGAGCAGGAAGAAAGGCTACCAAGGCGGGCAGAGATTAGGAACAGCCAGTGTTGAGATCTCTCACCTTCGCGTCCTGTTCTCGTTTCACGGAACCACAGTCAAGCCCTTTCATTCTTGCCACATTTGAAACCTGAGGGGACAAAGCTGGGAGACTTCAGAGAACGCAGGTGGCTGGGCTGCAGGGAGCACGGGCTCCGTGGAGATGGGAGCAGCACTACCTGCAGTTCTCAGCACTTCCTCTGTCTAGGGCACCACCAGGTTCCACGTCTGTTTAGAGTAGGCTACGAC
>NW_006160189.1:554689-570156 GCF_000334495.1 Tupaia belangeri chinensis | reverse complement strand
CAGGAATGCAGGGGCATGCACACATATGTATGGAATTCATATATTAATATATTAATACTAAGCAAACAAATATTCAAATTTAGAAATTAAGAAGTATGGTTTATATCTTATAAACGCAGAGTAAATAAACTAGGGATTTCAAAGTAAGTGAATGTTTCTAAGTAAAAGCATTTGATATAAAATATGATTGACTTTCAAAAGTCCCGTATTTACCAAGGAAAGTAAAATTTGTCCTTTTTCTCTAGTTTTTGGAGTTCTAATTCCATAGAATTAATTACATGGAAAATACACACACACACACACACACACACACACACACACACACACGCACATAACTGTGTCATCAGGAAAGTCATGAGGATGTGTTTTTCTAGGCAAAAATGCATCATGTCTTTCCCGACAACTATACATACACGCAAAATTTCTCAGAAGATATACATCCTACTTTGTCCAAAGTTAGTACACAACAAAGAGACCCCATTTTATGAGTAAAAAGTTCTAGCTACAGATGTTTTAGATCCTTCCAAAGCAGCCACAGACAAGGAGTAACCCTGAGGGAGGAGAAGAGGTGGCGCAGGATGTAAATCGTAGCACTTCGACAATCTCTGTCTTCAGACCTTCTAAATTATAGTGCTAAGTCGACTGTTAGGAGGAGGGGCAATATCATATCACCTGGGATCTCGTCTCAAATTATAGGCATGCTGTCGTTGTCCACACCCTCCCACATCATTCCCATAGGAAATTATTGTTTAAAAAAGCCTGTCGCACATCACCCAGGTATTTCATAGGAGTCGGGGTAGAAGGGGGTAAGTGTTGAGAAACCCCAGAAGATCATACTACAGTTTCAAAGACTGTGATTTGCACGTAAAGACCGTCTTAACATTTAGCGTCTAAGGCAGGGTTTCTTAACCTTGGCACTAATGACATTTTAGACTGTATAATCCTTTGTTGTGGGGGGCTGGACCATGTATTTATTGTAGGATGCTTAGCCGTATCCCAACCTCTATCCACTAGATGCCGGTAGCCGTTCCCTCCACACACCCTGTCAAGCCATCAAAGTGTCTCCAGATATTCCCAATATCCTATGCAGGGGGGAGAAGCATGGGAGTCAGGGTGGTATCACACCTGTTGAGACTCAATAAACTAAAAGTATGCGGGGTATAAACAGGGAAAGGAGTGTTGATCTTGAATCAATAGGAAACATCTTAATAAAGTCTATATTTATCATACTTGGAGAGCAAGGTAATCATTGGGACATCAGATTCAGGAAAGGGTTTGGTTTTGGTTTTGGGTTTGGTATTTTTCTGCTTAACAAGTCTCAGTGTATTTTGTCAGAATTGGAAAACAAATGAACAAAAAGCATTCAAGCATATTTCCTTTATGGGATATTCTAACTTTGAGAGAGAAAGATGTTTCTTCCAGGACACAAAGGTTGTCTCCCTCAGGAAACATGAATGCCAACTTTTCCCTGAAGAACATGCTCTTTGTCAATTAAAAAGCAAAAATTTTCAAAGGCCTTTCTTTCCAACAAAGTAGGCCCTGTGAAGATGGATATAATCTTTTGTGTGGGAACAGATTCCCTTATTGCAAACAGCTTTTTCACAGCCAAATACTGGGTCACAGTCAGTTTTTAATGTACCTAGTTTTGCAAGAATTGTCCAACACACTGAGCCCTTGAGCAGTCTAAATCTTTTGCATAATATCCTTTCATTACCATTACAAAACTGAATTGAGATATAAATAATAAATGAAAGAAAAAAATTACATCTAGAAAATATAAATATGAAAGAATGCACCATCACTAGGAATTAACAAAATAAAACCTAAATACCATTAACATGTGATTTTCAAACACCATTAACATCGGATTTTCAAATCTCTCTACCTTTCTCTCTTGCCCAGTTCTTTGATCAGAAAACGTCACATTCCATTGAAAGTTACCATGAATTACAAGACACAAATGTGATTCTATGTATCATGGAGAAAGCATAAATACTGCCAATGTAACTATCACATGCCATTGATGGTAAGACAGGTTCAAATTCCAGGGCTACTAAAAATGGAAAAAAAGAAGTGTATCTCACAATCAGTGGAATCTGTAATTACAAAATTGATAAGATCCAGTGCTGTCAATGGTATGAGAAGCATTCTTGTACAATATTGGTGGGCGCATTGTAAATCATTACAGTTTTGGGGGGGGAAAGTTGATATGTGACCATGTGACCCAGTAATCACATCCCCAAGAATATATCTACAAATATACAAGCATAAGCAAATGATGACATATGAGATAAACAAATGGAAGAATCCTTTAAAAGGGCTTTTAAAGATTAAGGAAAACTTCAATGTTAACTAATAAAGGAAGAGACATAAATTTTACGATACACTGGAATTTTAAGCCATCATTAAAAACAAGGTAGCTTGGGGGCCGCACAGCAGCACAGCTGGAAAACACATGAGGCTAGCCCACATGGGAGGATGCTGGGTTCTCATCCAGAAACTTCCATGAGTACATGGTGCAAGTGAAGGGCTATGCTCCAGGGCTGACTAAAACTGGAGTGGATCAAAGAATCAGGACTCCATGGGAGTATTCTCTCTCTCTCTTTGTTTTTCTGGCTTACAGAATAAATAAATGAATAAACTAAAGTAAATAAATAAGGCAGCTCAATATATATTATTTTGGGAAAATGTTAACAATATAAATATAAGCAAGATACAGAAAAAAAATCACAGAAATCTCAATGTTTGTATAAGAAATGTCATTTTAACAGTTCTTTTCAGAGCTCAAAGAGAGACTTTCACTTTTTACTCAGAAGGTTTTCACACTTAAAAATCACATATAGGATATGTAAGGTAAGGCAAGGAGGCAGAGGAGTACAGTGCTACAGTTTGACTTTGTCCGATACCTCTACACGTATGGACTTTTGTGCTGTGGAGCATTCCTTGAAAGGATTCAGGAGTCCTGTAATAGCACTGACCATTGTGTGGGAAAATAGGACTAGAAAACAGTCTTAAAATAAGATTTTGGGCCAGTTGGTGACATGGTGGTTAAGGTGGCTGGATCCCATATGGCTAAATGACAGGTTTGAGTCCTAGATCTGGAGGCTTAGGAAACATGCCAAGACACGTGGCCCATGTGCATGTGTGCCAAAAAATCCCCAGAGGAGAATGCAGAAGGGATAGTGGCATAGCCATCTTGCCTAGGAAGGTATTTCTCATTTTCCTTCTCTCTGTCTATGTCTGTCTCTCTCCAGTGAGCATATGCACCCTATATCAAAAAAAGAAAATGACAAAGAGAAAGATCAATTAAAGGGGAAAGGGGAAGGAGGAAAAAAGAAAAAAAAATACACTGGGAGTTGTGCATGCGTACATGCCCACAATTCCGAGAGGAGAATGGAGGAGCAGAGCTCGCGGCATGGCGATTCCCCTAGGAAATGATTTCTCACTTTCTCTCTCTCTCTCTTTCTCTCTTTGCCTGTGTCTCTCTGGCAATGCACATGACCTATAGAAAAACTAAAAAAATAAAGAAAAAAATTTTAAAAAGAGATATTTGTGTTGGTACACTTATATACTTTTTTCTAATAGAAAATTAAAATATTATGCAATTCTTTATTTTCTTTTTAGATGTGTTTATTTATCATTTTGCATTTATTAAAGTCTAGTTTTATAACATCAGTATTTTACTACTTGCTCTCCCTTCTGATTGCTTTTACACTGTTGATAAGAACATAGGAGGCATAAATAATCTTGGCAACTGCAGTGCACCAATGCCTGGTCTCCAGTGTTCGAGTTGGAATCCCCCAACTATTTTGCAGTAGTTTTACCTTGGGCAAGTCACTACCTATGTACCAGATATTGCTTTAAACCTCTCACTTATACTGTCTTGTTTAATCCTTATTACAATGGGTAGGCTTGTTACTGGTGCTATTTTAAGGACAAAGAAATAGAGGCATTACCAGAAATCAAAATATCCCATCTCATATTATTAAAAAACTGGAGATGTGAGATGAGGAAGAAAAATCCTACTCTGACTTAGAATGATTCCCAGTCCTCGGATATTATGGCTCACTTCATCCTCTACAGAACAAATTCTGAGCTTTGCTTTGTGGCAGAGCTTTAGCAGAGCATTGAGTGAATGCTTGCTGGGGACCTGGGTTCATGATGACACCGGTAGTCCAAGATTTGAGAAAGTGGACAATATTTGAACAACTAGAGTTAGTTTAGGGCTTAGAGTTTGTGTCAGAAATTATTTCAGCACCTTCTTTTCAAACTATGAACGGATGACCCCAGCTATGTATTAGGTTGTCAGGAAAGTCATGACACAATTTTGCACTAAGAAATACAGAAAAATATGCATGACTTTTCTGACAACCCAATATACGTGGTCCTTGAGGTGCCCTATCATGGCTTAAAGCTTGAAATGTGGGACAGGGAGAGGTGGGAGAGTCAATTTAGCTTTAGAAAAGTTTAATTTAAGCTTCTGATTGTGCTTCCATTTTATTGGGTCATCAGGAAAATCATGAAGCATTTTTGCATAAAAAAAAAAAAACAGGAAAAAGAGTCATGACTTTCCTGACAATCTAATAATATTAGATTAAAGAGAATAAAGGTCATTTGCATTTACTCAGTAATCTCATTAATCAACCATAGTCTTTCCAGATATGGTTTGTTAATCCCATGTAACTGTCCACAAAACCAAGGCAAGGAGGGAACCAGCAGTTAGCATAATGGCTATGTCGCTGGACTCCCACATTGTCGACCGTGGTTTGCGTCCCGGACCCGGTGGCTTAAAACTCACGCCGGACGCATGTGCGTGAGTGCCCAAGATCCCGAGAGGAGAATGGAGGAGAAGGGATTATGGCGTGGCCGTCTCTCGCTTTCTGTCTCTATGTCTCTCTCTGTCTGTCTGGCAAGCGCACGTGCCCTATAGTGAAAAACATCTAAAAAAAAAAAAAAAAAAATCAAGGCAAAGAAAGGTTAAGTAACTTGTCCAAAGCCACGTAGTAGTAAGACTCATACCAAGGCTCAAATTTCATCAACCTAGCTCCAAAGTGAGTGCTTCTGTGCAAATCCACGTGGCCCAAGAGTGTTAATCCAACTTGTAACTTGGCTAACCGAATCCCAATTTATAGCTACATCCGGTTGTATTTAGATCACCCAGGACCTGTATTGATTCAGCCTCTAAGGCTCACCTAAAAATTGCTGGAGCAATCCTGAGAAAGAGGCCCCTCATCACTATTTCCCTGCAAACTAGGCTACTCAGGCATGAACTATTAAAATAGATAAAACTCTCTCCAAAAAAAAGGCAAAAAAAAAAAAAAAAAGGATAAAACTTCCAGGCAAATATCCTTTTCTCACAATTTACATATATCAACAACACATGTACACAACATTTTATATAAACACATAAAATTAGGACTAGAAAGTATGCTTATCCAGATGTATGCTTTCATTATAAGTACAGGGGGAAAAATATACCTAATTGCATCTTCTAAACCAGAAGTACAGACTTGCGTGTTTTATATTTGCAGTCAAATGTTATTCAATAGTACAATATGTCAGGAAAATAGAATTAATATTTTAAGTGGAAATAGTTGTATTTTATTTTTGCACTGCACTCGTTATCCTAATAATGGACCCAGAAAATGCAGAGGTAATTTAACATGAAGCCAGAGCGCAGTTCTTGGAGGGTCTTTATTTCCTCCATTTGGTTAGAATACAATTAATAGATCACAAAAGTAACCATTTGAAAAAATAATCTGTAGTATATAGAAATGCATATTGCGCCTTGACGAACACACTTCCTCTTCAGAATGCTGTTTGCTCTACCTGGTAAACCACTGCAGCCTTCACTCTGAGACGCTTTACATGCCTTATGCCACAGCCCTGCCAATCTAGAGCTAAGCTTTGTGTGTAGCAAATTGAAAGTATCACTGAAAATTAGATAATTGCATTGAGTGGTGGTAAATTGTGCATTTAAAAAAAAGAAAACCTGTTTTCTAAAAGTATCTTCAGTTCACCAGTTCCCTTTAATGCCTCCGGACAGTATTTTCAGAACTCATTTGTTTGAGGGGTTTTTAATCTGAGGACATTGAAAAGTTACACCCGCTGTGCTGTCGTCAATCACGCCAGGAGGAAAAATAGTGGCATGATTTGTTATCTGTTATTCCCCTTGCTGTGGTGACTGTCTCCCAGTGCCAGCTCTGTCCTTAAGGCCATCACTTATAGGGACCACTGTCTGTCAAAACCACAGCCAACTTTAAGGGCTGCCTTTGTTGGAGCAGACAAATGAGTATGACCTTTAACAATAAAATAGGCACCTACTGAGAAAGATGAAACAGCAGCTGAAATTAAGAACACCATATAGCCATTTCAAACACTTGAGAAAAGTTAGAAGTTGAACTAAAACTTAATTATAAGAGTAAATGTGGGTAGACGTTGTCAATAATGAAACAGACATGGTCAGAAGTATCGATTCGCCGCCTGGGCTAAAACTTCATCCAGGAATCATCCTACCTTTCATTAATAATGAATGGTATTGACAGGGTTTATTTAAAAGGGGGTGGGGGGAAATTATGGTAGCTAAAGGTTTATCAAGCAGTGATATTTTTTTCAGTGGATGCAGAGATACACAATTTGTTGATGAATATTCTAGAAGGGCAAAGGGAAAAAAATAAGAAACACTAAACCTTTGATTTACGCTAATAGCTACTTCAAACGATTTGCAGCAAAGTACCTCCGCCTGGGTAGGTATTGGCTGTGAACTGGCCATTGATATTTTGTAGTGTTTCAAAGCTTAGTGTAAGCATTCCAGGCATTGCATTGTCAAGACCGCAGCACAGTTTGTGGTTTGAAAGGCTCTTGTAACCTAACCTGGCAAGTGGTCAGTGGAGACTACATTTTACAGAGAACACAAATCAATCTTATTGAGCACTTTTCAAGTAATATAATATTCTGCCTGTGACAATAATGAAATTAGTCTATGGATTTTTTTAAAAAAAATATTGAAATGCCATTTAAATATTTAATGAAACGTAGTACTTTATAAATATGCCTATTTGTGTGATTTTTACCCCCGAAATTCCGTGTTTTTATGGAGAAATCATGGAGGGTGATTTCAGAAAATCTCCTTATGTCAAAAATAGTTCTATTTGTTAATTCAGCAATACATGTTTGAGAGAGTTGAAAAGTTGATGGATTTTCCACCTACAATTGTATTGGTTATCATGTGGTAATATTTGTCACTCACCTATATTTCCAGTTCTTCTCTTCCTTTAGTCGATGGTGAGGAGGATGGGGGCAGTCATTGAATTCCATGACCTCTTTGATAGTCAAGGAAACCTGAGTGTAAGTCAAGTGTCACTTCTAGATGAATGTATTTATCTGTCATTTCTAGATGAATGTAAATACCCATGCGCACTACAAATCGTCTCTTCCCTTGCTATGGGGCTAAGAGAGAAAATCTCATGTTGAGATTTTGGGCAACTTACTAAGAATGAAATACATAACTGCAGGGTCACCGAGGCTTCTACGGAGGAGAAATAGACAAGGTGCAAATTCATAGAGATTTTGGAGACATTACCCTAGTTTAACTTTATGGTTTGGCAATGTAGAAATCAGAATTAAAACAATCTATCAGCCGGGAAAAACAAATTTAAACTAGGTACCTCCTGTATAATCTATATGTATGTGTGTGTACGTGCATACATAGAATCATTTTAGCGTGAGCTATTTTAGATTCAGTGTATAACTTTTCTGTAGTCTCTGATCACTATGTCCCTAGCATCATTTTTGTGTGTACTTTGTGAGTTTAACTTGAGTTGGTTTGGCCCATAACTCTTCTAGTCCAAAACACAATCACAATACTTTTTCAGAAAAGAAAAGATCTAAGGTCTGAGTTCTAATCCTAGAATTGGCTGCACCTGTAATAAGTCCAGGGCTCTCAATATAACCTCTAGTACAGAGGTGTACATTATCAAAAGTACACAGAATTTTTTTATAATCAAAAGCCTACACCAATGTAAAAGCCCAAGTTTTTAATAGGTTTGGAGTTTCAATTGTAACCCCACTCTGAAGTGGTTATCCTTTCAGCGTAGGGTTAAAAAGCTTTGACAAAGCACTGCAGGGGACATCGGATTGCCCTCACCTACATTGTACCTAGCCTGGGATGGATAAATACAGTCTCATTCTCTAATGTTCCCGACTGCCTCTAGGAACACTAAATTTTAAGAGAGAATAACATGAATCCTGTATTTCAAGAGAGGTGGAACTAAGCCATTGTTAACTCCCCTTAAAAAGGATATTCAGTGGCCAGTTCAGATTGCCCCTGAGACACCTAAAGCTGCATTAAGTACTTGTGAAAGTGAAAATCCACTGGGAACCCAATTCCAGTGTTTAAACCTCAGCATGAATAGTAGAGTTCCTAGCAGGGTGCATTTTTACATGTCTTTATAAGCAGATTCAAAACTTACTGTATGCTGCCAGGCTGTACTATTTCTATTAACCTGTAGCTGACCATAGTCTTCAACAAAATCAGCCATCCAAATATCAAATATTGTATCAGCACCATAAAATTAGAGGAAAAGGCTGATGGGCACCCGAAAATCAAGAATCTGTACATTATCTATACCATTTAGATAGTGTTTTAACAATAAAATATACACTATTTAGGCATTTAAGGTGTCTAGACTCCTATCTGCCTACAAAAACTAACAAAAATAGAATTTCTCTGAATTTGTCTTACAGTAGAAAATTTGCTTTTGATGAGATCATTTATATTTTTCATAAATTCTTTCCTCAGGCATTTTTGTGAACGTACCATTTGATAGCATTATGTGCAATATATAAATAACTACTTTGTAGCATAAAATAGTTTAGAATTTACTGGGTATGTGAGGCACAAAATTTGTGAACATACCATTTTTAAATTAATATTATAGATAGGCATATGTTTATTTATTTTGAGAGCACATGTCTAAAAGCCACCACATTTTCAAAGATTTAATTACCCCAAAAGTAAAAAGACTCAAACATTCTTTCCAAGGGTTATGCTTGTCTTTTAGATTTTAAACTTGTATTTGCACAATTTTGCAATTACTTTACTAGCAACTACTGAGAAATCTGCATTTCATTCAACACTGGTTAGCAAATGTGTTTTCTGCTTTAAAGTCAGTTTTAAACACAGCAACTTGATTTGCTATTTGACAGTAGGAGGTCAAGCATGAGATATTTTAGACCCTATTAAAATTTTTCAGGTCAAGCAAAGGTGATGGAAAAATAACCACTACAGGATCTTTATTGTATATGATGGGACCACAAATAAACTTTGCATCCCTACTCCCAGCGTGTCCGGACTTGACTGAAAGCTAAAGGGTGAGCTTATCTATTGATTTTCACATGTAAGCTAAGAGGTAAAATAACCCCAGCTCATTAAAGGTGCCAGTGTGGTGGATGATTTGGTGCCTATTATCTTCTGAAAATAAAATCAACTAAATCTCAGATGGATGGTAGGGTTGTTAATGGAGGGACGGCACAACCAGAAGTACTCACTCCGTGGGCCCCAGTTTCTTAAGTATTCAGGGCTCTGCCCATTGACTCTTACACACAGTGTTTCTAATCTGCAAAAGGGAGATTCGCTTTTGATCAGTGTCTTTAATAGTTGGCTTCATTTTCTCATAGTTGCACCATTTCCAAAGGTCAGCATATGATCCCTAAATTTGTGGTTTGTTAAAAAAAAAAATCCTTTTTTGAAATAAAGGTCTGCAAGATCTTTTATGAATGAAAATATTTCACACTATGGGTGAGAGATAAATGTTATGAATTTGCTTTTTCATGTATAGCCCTTAAGGAGATGAGGTTTGTGTTCTCTTCTAAAAAGGTACTATCAAACAAGTCTATTCATACAAAAACAAATGACTGGGACCATTTTCCCACAAGCGTCATATTCAAGGAATGCTTCCCCTCCCCCTATAGTATTCCTACTTTTGCTTTCTTTTTGGTAAGGTCATTTATTTCTGACTCTGTTTCACAAGAGCTTCTTTTACAAGTTACACGTTTTGTGCCCCTCACTTCAAAAAGAGAAGGTGGCTCATGATTAGATGGGAAAATGTCCTTTGAAACAATACTGGAATTAATTAACAGGAGATCACTGAGGAAACCAAAAAGCTCTTGCCACAAGTTTATCAGCATTTGTAAAGGTATTTCAAAATGAAATATTTTTATTTATGTAGCTAAGTCACAGATTTTCCTGTTTAAAAAGCGTGTGTGTAGACTTATATCCTTAAGATCAAGATGTCAAAGATAAGATTTAATTCATTGTAATTTTACTTTTATTTCCACAAATTTATGAAAACTTCTTTAACAAGTTATTCACCAGAGCCTGCAGATGGCATAGCAGCTGAGGCACTGAATTCTCATGTGGCCGACTGTGGTTCGAGCCTCAGACCTGTCAGGTTGAAAACCACCCTGGGCACGTGTGTATGTGTGCCCAGAATCCTGAGAGGAGAATGGAGAAGGGATTATCGTGTGGCCATTTCCCGGGGGGTGGGGGGTGGGGAAGGTAGGTAGGTGGTGATGGGTGATTTCTCATTTTTCTTTTCTCTGTTTCTCTTTGTCAGCAAGTTCATGAGCTCTAAAGGTTAAAAAAAAAAAAAAAAAAAAAAAGGATTCACCGTGGAAGTCTCAAACTTCACATTCCTATTACTCTTATTAAGAGTCTATCTTCCTAATATTATTCCCTCCTTTTCTCATCCTACATTACTCTCAAACCAGTGCTCCAACAGATCCCTGCACAAAGAAGATGATTACTACAAAGTTAGGCATAAACAACTAAGTTAAAAAGCATGAATAATCCAATTTAGAGCATAATCCAAAAAAAAAATATACTAGGTAAATATTAAGTTAAAATAAATTTTAAATAAAAAAATAAGGTGAAGAAACTATATAGATGTCTTGGAATTAGATTAAAATGATATGGAAATCTGATTGTTTTAGTATTGTTGTATTAGTTTTTGCTGTAGGGTACGTGGGTTTGTGGAGAAAGACAGAAAGTGAGAAATCCCCCCTGCCGCCGAGGGATGGCCGCATGCAGCAATCTGTTCTCCTCCAGTCTTCTCTCAGGATTTTGGGCACACATGCACATGCACCTGACATGGTTTTCAAGCCTCTAGGTCTGGGACTTGAACCATTACAGTTAATCAAGTAGGATCTAGCCACCTTAACCTTCATGCCACCTGCTGGCCTGAAAATCCAATTCTTTCTATTATGAAAATCTTTCTCCTTGTTCTTCCTTCTTCCTACCTTTTTTTTTGGGGGGGGGGAGATATTTTTGCTATAGGGTGTGTGTGCTCTCTGGAAAGAGACAGAAAGACAGAAAGTGAGAAATCACTCCCCAGGGGCGATGGCCATGCTACAATCCTTTCTCTTCCATTTTTCTCTTGAGATTTTGGGCATGCATGCATAAGCACCTGGCCTGACTTTTATTAGAGTTTTTGTTTTGTTTTGTTTTGTTTTTGAGAGCTTTTTGCTATAAGGCACATGTGCTTGCCAGAGAGACAGAAAGAGACCAAAAAAACAGAAATCACCCCCTGCTCCCCAGGGAGCGTGATCATGCTGCAATCCCTTCTCTTCCATTCTCCTCTCAGGATTTTGAGTTTTAAGCTGCTGGGTCCAGGACTTGAACTGCAGTCAACTATATGGGAGTCCAGTGACATAACCATTACCCCATCTGCTGGTGCCTCCTTCTTCCTACTTTTACAACCTTAAGTCAATCCTTGTTTCTGTTATAGCCAACCTCAGGTATTTGTGCATATTACCAGAAAACAGTTCTGAGAGGAACCTTCTCTGAGAGGTCTGGACAGTAACTTTGAATGATATGAGTCACAGTGACAAAAATCCATGTTTTATCATGTCAGTGACAAGTACCTGATTAGATGCTGAGATCAGAGGTGGAGATGGCTATCACCCTACTACAGTAAACTGGTAGGAGACGTTAACTTCTGTTGTTTATGGAGTGGCTGATTTTAAAATAACGTCAAGCTAGGTCTAGTCAATGACCAATGCTTAAAGAATCATTGCATCTCAAACTCAAAGGAGTCTTCAGGGACAACTTTAACCCATTCACTGAAATATCACAAAAGAAAGACCCAGAAGAACTAGTTGGACCATCTCTATGACTATGAGATTATACCAAACTCAGTCTTTCTCACTACCAGATTCTACGAGTCAGAAAATCAAGCAAATGAAACCACATTATCTATTTTTAATAAGATACATTGTTTTATGGGCTATGAAAGTACTGATTAGGATAGAAATCACAATCAATTTTTTTAATAGAGAAAGAAATATAGAAAATTTTTACACCTGTTAACTACTGGTAGTAGAAACTATTTTAGATAAAAAATTATCTTAGACAATAAGAGTTCTTTATTCGATTCTTTCCAGATCCAGCTTAGAAGTGACAACTAGTGACAAATGATACTATTTTTCTTCCTCTTGGGCATCGATTATAAGTTATAAGTCTTAAGTTAGATGCTATACTCTATTCTTGGTCTAAGAACAAATAAACAAAACTATTAAAATATTGACTTAAAAATATAGAGAAAAATGGCAACAAGGACTAGGAACCATTGCTTAATATTAAAAAAACACAACTTCAAAGGATTGCATATGTTTATGGTTTCGACCTGAAAAAGATTTGAATTAATACTGGTAGAGTAATTATTTTTAATTATTTGGAGTGGGAGAGTGGGTTATAGACTCCACTGAGAAACTCACAAAATGCACACTCACACACACACCAACTAGAATTTTAAACACGGCACCATTTTCTGAAACTTATCCATTAACTACATATATATTACTGACAAAAAGTAATTTAAAATCTACCCCAGCATTAACTGATTTACATGTATTCATATAATTAAGTCTGGGAAACAATCAATGTGAGATGTTTATACCAAGTTTGACACGTAAGACTCAATTAAGAATAATTTATATTATTATTAATACACTATTTTCCTTTGAGGGTAGAAAGAAATAATCCCCAATCAAATACAGAAAGTTTATTCTAATAGCTGAGAACAATAGATTATGTATTACCAGCAGTAATCATATTCATTTTTTAACTATACATTCATAAATAACAATAACACCAATAGCATTTATCAAATGCATAAAGTACACCAGACTTCCTCCTCACAACAGCCTTGTAAGGAACATAATACAAATAGCTCATTTAGATGAGTGAACTAAAGCATAGAGAAGTTAATTAACTTTGCCAAGGTAACACTACTTGAACATGAAGAAGCTTAGTGTGGGATTCCAGAGCCTAAGTTCTTATCCCTCAGGTGTACGTATGAGCAGCTCCTCTTGAGAATGTGATTTAATAGGATGAATGATATAGGCAGGGACTTGGTCCCATTGCTCAGTCTATCACAGTTTCTGGATTATTCTCTATAAAACGGGAGAAGCAAGCACCATGTGGTGGCACAGTAGTAAGACAACTGGACCCACATGGGAAAGTCCTGAGTTCACATTCTGGGACTTTCCTGTGTTACGACAAATACCCACTATCTGGACTAGCGGAGACTAGGGGTAGAGCACGGGGTGGAGACCCTCCGAATATGCCTCTTTCTCTCTCTCAAGAGATAATTTATAGACCTTAAAAGGAAGGAGTGAAAGAAAGAACCCTGAAATAGCTTAAAATTATAATCAAAAAAGTAGACAATAACTGCAATAATTTAGGGTTATGATTCAGAAACTTTCATTTACTAATAACACAAGGATAACTACTCACTATAGTATTTGCCTAGCACTTTGCAAGGACATAGTAAATGCTATAGAAGACACAAAACTCAAACCAACAAAAATGATATGCCGTTTTACAAGAGCTTAAGGACATACAGTCTAGACAAAAGACAGTAAATATTTCCAAAGGTCAACTGATAATACTGGGTGCCTATATTAAAATGTGCACAATCCAGAATAAAGTCTTCACAGGAAACGTCTTTTCCAATCATCTACCAGAGCTCTTAAAATATCATCATTTTTCAAATAGAATACTGAAGCCTGACATAATCTTTAGTTACAGTCTCCCTACTTCCCATGTTAGAAAATAGTGTATAAAGGGTCTTAAGTGGACATCAGACTGACCCGAGTTTGAACTTAGTCCTTGTGGCTTACAAACTCTGGGAACACAGGCAGGTTATTTAACTCCTGAGATACTCCATTTTCCATTTATAAAATTGGTATAAGGACACCTACGTGATAGAGTTTGAATTTAAGATTGATAATGCACACAAAGCTCTTAGCCTTATGGCACACAGTAAGTGCTCAATAAAATATAACAACTTCTGTTATTATTGGTTATCTCTAAAGTATCTCAAAACCAATCCTTTCTCTTTCTTGCCATTGCAATCCCCAGTTTCATTCTAAAGTGTCACAGCAATCCCAGAAAGAGAGAATTTTGTACCTGCAAACCTGAGGCCTGTGGTATCTTTGCACTAACTAGACCACCTCAGGCAAGGTTGATTTAATGGGCTTGGGTTGTTTAACTGCCCAACAAGGTCTATGGTTGGTTTGCAGTCCCTGTGGACTTTTCCATTCAGTCTACTGTAGTCACCAGATTGCTCACTGGAGCAGAGGAAGAAAATGTTCTGGGTTAGTCTCCATTCAGTGAGGTAAGAGCTGGGTGAGTTAAGAGTAGGGACAGAAGGAAAGTGAATCCCAGGTTTAAAATAAAGAGGGTTCTAAAGCATCCCAATGCCTCCCAGGCCCATCCTTTTGATCTCAGTTCCTAGTGAAATAGCTATTTCAGATAACACCTAAAGCATCCATGCCCTGGGGTTTGGTTGTCCCTGTGATGGTGAGGAAGTCAGATTCCCTGCTCTAACAGAACTAGGCTATTGTTTCATTCCCAGTCTACCTCTCCTCTGTCATTCATTAATTTATTCAGAATGTCATTTATTTATGAGTTCATTTATACATTCATTGAGTATCTTCCCTGGGCTAAGGGTCAAGGACATGGTCTTAGGGTTCACTATGTGAGTGGATAGACAGGCATCTAAACAATTCATGTAACACAGAGGGACAGTGCATGAACAGTGTGTAAGAAAAAAGCAATGAGCTGGAGGTTGGGGGAGGTAGAGGATCTGGGAAATCTTTACTGAGGAGTTGGACATTTGAAGCTGAATGTTCAAAATAAACAATATTGGTGACACTCTCTAACTCCTGAAAAGATTCCCAACCTCCCCCATGATGTGCTGGCCTATAGCATTCTAAAATGTTAGTGTTTGCTCAATAAACCAATAAAAGAATGAATCAGTTGGATGTGTATTTAATTAGGGATGCAGTGGGACTTTTAAAAATAATTAATTATTTAATTTTATTTATCAATATTTTTTTAAATTTGCCACAGGTCATATGTACTCACCAAAGAAAAAAAGAGGGGGGGGGGGGAAAAAAACAAG
>NW_006160189.1:552647-554360 GCF_000334495.1 Tupaia belangeri chinensis | reverse complement strand
GGGGGGGGCAAGAAAACAAGCCACTAGGTCCAGGACTCAAACCACAGTCGACTACACGGGAGTCCTGTGTCTTAACTAGCATGCCACCTGCTGGTCCTGTGGTAGGACTTTTTAAATATGAAGTGACCAGGTGCAGTAGAAATGAACATTTGGGTATATCATGGAGATAATGAAAAATATTCCATCTTTGCCCTTTCCTTCTAGAATGTCTGTGGCAGACATCACTCAGCAGCACCCTAATAATATTACTAAGAGTAGTTACTTTTTCTCTAGCATGCAAACACTGAACTCACTGTTCTGCATATATTGAAAAGTCTTTCGAACAGGTGTTAGTCATTACAATTTACATGTCATTAAGAAAGAGACGGGCCAGCAGATGGCATGGAGGTTGAGGCAGCTGAATCCCACATGAACGACTGTATAGTTTGAGTCCCTGACCTGCCCGCTTGAAAAATATGCTAGACATATGTGAGTGAGTGCCCAAAATCCCAAGAGGAGGATGGAGGAGAAGAGATTGCCGTACGATCTTCCCTCCTGGGATGTGCTTTCTCACTTTCCCTTTCTCCCTCTCTGTCTCCAGTGAGCACACATGCCCTATGGGAAGAAACGAAAAAAGAAAGATAAGATTTTGGGACATGCTCAGGTCACCATAAGGAACCAAGCAGGAACTGACTAGATAGCCAATTAGGCCAAACTTCTGATTCTAATGTAAAACAAAAAGAAATCTCTGTATTCTCAGCTCTACCACTTGTCAAGAATGACAGGTGAACTTCTCCTTTACAAATATAGAAGGAACTCAGAGTCGATACCATTGACTTCTGAAATCTGTATTGTACCTCAGACAGAAAATGGCTAAATATCAGGACCAGCAGTTGGCATAATGGCTATGTTGCTGGACTCCCATGTAGTTGATTACTGCAGTTTGAGTCTCAGACCTGGTGGCTTAAACTCACACTGGGTGCATGTGCGTGCATGGCCAAGATCCCGAGAGGAGAATGGAGGAAAAGGGATAGCGGCATGGACATCCCCCTGGGGGGTGATTTCTCGCAGTAAATTGAACTCAGTTCTAACTTCATACCACAGACATGATACCTTTGTCTGCAAAGTTTATACATAGAAAATAACAAAGTGAGGCTCCCTTCTTACTAGAGTTTAGCTTTGTCCATATTTTCAGTTTAATAAGTATGGATGGAGGGAGGGGGAAGGGGAAGGAAAAAAGTAAAAGTATGTTTAATTGACAAAAAAAAGAGAAATGATTTATTGATGATAATATATATATAGTAATGTCTTTGTCTTGACTGATATGCATAGTATTCGTGCTGGAAAAAGAAATGCACACTGTAAAGACATATGCGATTAAATATAAATAAATAAATGAGAATTTTTAAAAGGCAGCCTAACATGTGTTGATTCATCCATGGTTCCATCGAAGGAGGGCTTGCCCCACTAACCACAAGACCTGACTAGCCTCGGAGTCGTTCTTTCCAATGCTGAGAGAAGATGCTGCAGATGGTTAAGAAGTAGAGCAGGAAGGCTAGTCAAGAGATTAATCAGTGGCTGAGTAATCAATAAAAAACAAGCAGACCAAGTCAGTTGAGTTGAATAAAATTGACATCTTTGGAGAAAAATTCTAAGAACTGAAAGAGAGTAGTGTAGAATGGACAGGACTTTTCACAAAAAAAAAAAAAAAAAAAAAAAAAAAAAAAAGAAAAC
>NW_006160189.1:537116-551585 GCF_000334495.1 Tupaia belangeri chinensis | reverse complement strand
TTGCTCAATAAACCAATAAAAGAATGATTCAGTTGGATGTGTATTTAATTAGGGATGCAGTGGGACTTTTAAAAATAATTAATTATTTAATTTTATTTATCAATATTTTTTTAAATTTGCCACAGGTCATATGTACTCACCAAAGAAAAAAAGAGGGGGGGGGGGTAAGAAAACAAGCCACTAGGTCCAGGACTCAAACCACAGTCGACTACACGGGAGTCCTGTGTCTTAACTAGCATGCCACCTGCTGGTCCTGTGGTAGGACTTTTTAAATATGAAGTGACCAGGTGCAGTAGAAATGAACATTTGGGTATATCATGGAGATAATGAAAAATATTCCATCTTTGCCCTTTCCTTCTAGAATGTCTGTGGCAGACATCACTCAGCAGCACCCTAATAATATTACTAAGAGTAGTTACTTTTTCTCTAGCATGCAAACACTGAACTCACTGTTCTGCATATATTGAAAAGTCTTTCGAACAGGTGTTAGTCATTACAATTTACATGTCATTAAGAAAGAGACGGGCCAGCAGATGGCATGGAGGTTGAGGCAGCTGAATCCCACATGAACGACTGTATAGTTTGAGTCCCTGACCTGCCCGCTTGAAAAATATGCTAGACATATGTGAGTGAGTGCCCAAAATCCCAAGAGGAGGATGGAGGAGAAGAGATTGCCGTACGATCTTCCCTCCTGGGATGTGCTTTCTCACTTTCCCTTTCTCCCTCTCTGTCTCCAGTGAGCACACATGCCCTATGGGAAGAAACGAAAAAAGAAAGATAAGATTTTGGGACATGCTCAGGTCACCATAAGGAACCAAGCAGGAACTGACTAGATAGCCAATTAGGCCAAACTTCTGATTCTAATGTAAAACAAAAAGAAATCTCTGTATTCTCAGCTCTACCACTTGTCAAGAATGACAGGTGAACTTCTCCTTTACAAATATAGAAGGAACTCAGAGTCGATACCATTGACTTCTGAAATCTGTATTGTACCTCAGACAGAAAATGGCTAAATATCAGGACCAGCAGTTGGCATAATGGCTATGTTGCTGGACTCCCATGTAGTTGATTACTGCAGTTTGAGTCTCAGACCTGGTGGCTTAAACTCACACTGGGTGCATGTGCGTGCATGGCCAAGATCCCGAGAGGAGAATGGAGGAAAAGGGATAGCGGCATGGACATCCCCCTGGGGGGTGATTTCTCGCAGTAAATTGAACTCAGTTCTAACTTCATACCACAGACATGATACCTTTGTCTGCAAAGTTTATACATAGAAAATAACAAAGTGAGGCTCCCTTCTTACTAGAGTTTAGCTTTGTCCATATTTTCAGTTTAATAAGTATGGATGGAGGGAGGGGGAAGGGGAAGGAAAAAAGTAAAAGTATGTTTAATTGACAAAAAAAAGAGAAATGATTTATTGATGATAATATATATATAGTAATGTCTTTGTCTTGACTGATATGCATAGTATTCGTGCTGGAAAAAGAAATGCACACTGTAAAGACATATGCGATTAAATATAAATAAATAAATGAGAATTTTTAAAAGGCAGCCTAACATGTGTTGATTCATCCATGGTTCCATCGAAGGAGGGCTTGCCCCACTAACCACAAGACCTGACTAGCCTCGGAGTCGTTCTTTCCAATGCTGAGAGAAGATGCTGCAGATGGTTAAGAAGTAGAGCAGGAAGGCTAGTCAAGAGATTAATCAGTGGCTGAGTAATCAATAAAAAACAAGCAGACCAAGTCAGTTGAGTTGAATAAAATTGACATCTTTGGAGAAAAATTCTAAGAACTGAAAGAGAGTAGTGTAGAATGGACAGGACTTTTCACAAAAAAAAAAAAAAAAAAGGAAATCTAAGAATTAACAAGTGTAGGTGAAAGCTTATAAAAGTCCTATTAGGGACATACACATCCTCAGTGTGAGGTAGCTCCAATGGGGAGAAAAGCAGCATTGTCTACAGGAGTTCAGTATTTGCTTACTAGGTCTTTTTGTGCCCATTTCCTCCTCTCTCTGTCTCCCTCTCTCTGTTAGTTTCTTTTCTCAGTTGATAAACATAATCAAGTCTCCTTTACTGTCCAGAGCCCACAGTAAATTACCCTATCACACAATATATTGAGCATCATTTTGTCCCCATGTCGCTACTGAATCTACTTTTTAATTTCTTGATCACCCAAAGTTTACAGTTACTTTAGTGTTCACTCTTGGTGTTTTGTAACCATGTGTTTGGGTAAATGTATGACATACATCTATTATTATGGTATCATACAGTACCATTTCACCACTCTAAAAATTCTCTGTGCTAGGAGCCAGCAGGTGGATATGGTGGCTAAGGTACTGGACTCCCACATGGGTGACTGCAGTCCGAATCCTGGACCTACTCCCTCAAATATCAAGCCAGTCACATTTGTACGTGCCCAAACACCAGAGAGGGGAATAGAAGAGAAGGAATTGTGGCATGGCCATCCACCCAGGGAGTGATTCTCACTTTTTCTCTCTCTGTCCCTCTCTGTCTCTCTCTTGTGAGCACATGTACTCTATGGTAAAAATCTAAAAAAAAAAATCTGTGTTCTACCTGTTCATCTCTCCTTCACTCCTTACTCCTGGAAAACTGTAATATTTTTACTATCTCCATTGTTTTGCCTTTTCCAGAATGTCATGTAGTTGGAATCATACAATATGTAACTTTCAAATGGCTTCTTCTACTTAGAAATATGAATTTCAGTTTCTTCCATATCTTGTCATGATTTGATGGTTCATTTCTTTTTAGTGCTAAATAACATTTCATCGTTCAGAATAATTTGTCTGCCATTTATCCATTTACCTACTAAAGGACATGATGGTTGTTTTTAAGTTTTAGAAATTATTAATAAGAAAAAAAATAATAAAATAAAAATTTAAAAAATGGGACCAGCAGTTGGTGTAATAGCTTTGTTGCTGAACTCCCATGTAGTCAACCATAATTTGAGTCCTGTCCCTGGGAGCTGAAACTCACACCAGACACAAGTGTGTGCATACCCAAGATCCCAAGAGGAGAATGGAAAAGAAGGGATTGCACTGTGGCCATCCCGCCAGGGAGTGATTCCTTGCTTTCTATCTCTTCAGTGAGGTCATACACCCTATAGCAAAAAATTTCTCTAAAAATATATAGTCTGACCATGCTCATTCTACACACTATGGATACCCACCATGTGTCAGGGCCTGTACAAGGTCTAAGAACATAGCAGATGCAGCTATCTGACTAGGTACAGGCTTAGGTTTGATGTCTTTATGTAGGGATAGGCTAGTAAAGTAGGGTGGTTTTAACAGACAATAAATAAAAAAAAATCACATTCGTCATTTCATTTTTAATAAGTCTTATAAAAGAAAGGTAGAGATTATAAAATGAGGTAACTAAATGTAAACTGGGAGAAAATTTGAAAAGGTAGATTTGAGGAATTGAGCTGAGTGGTAAAAGAATAGGAATTAACAGGTGGTAGAAGAGGAGCAAACTTCTAAGCTGAAGGAATAAGATGTGTGAGGTTGAGAGTACAGAGGGATTTAGTATACTTTGGGGATCACTGAGAAGGCCACAGTGCCAGTACATTTTGTCAAGAGGTTGAGTGTCCTGAGATGAGGCTGGACAGCTGGACAGAGTGGAATCATGCACATGCATGAAGGAATTTATTCTCAGAACAATGGGGAACTATAGAAGGGCTTTAAGCATAGAATGATATGCGCAGGTTAGTGTTCTTAAAAGATTAAATCGAAATGGTTTAACCAGGGTAGATGGAGAAGGTGAAGGCGGGGAGAAGCCATGGCCAGGTAGGAGATAACAGTAGTTTGACTTAGGCTATGGGCAATAAGGTAGAAAGTAAATATTTGCACTCGAGATATAGCTTATATATTTTAAATTATACATAAATTGCCAATGAATAGATATGATTGATGAATCAATTTCTAGCAAGAAGGAAAAGGGAATATAAAACAAAATTGTTTTTGTTCTAATTTATTAAGGCAAGGTATAGAGCAAAATAGTCTTCCTTATATATGGATATTTTTATTTTATATAACTTTTTCGTTGATTCATTTACTTTTATCTAACTTACTGAAGAAAATTCCAAATTGTCTTCAGGATTCTGGTGTCTCCCTTATCTAATCCTTTCCTATTACAATGAATAGTATTTAAATACACAGATCTAATTCTGAAAAAAGATTATTGATGACCCTCCCCTTTGTTTAAAGACCAAGTCTTAAATCATTTAACAAGCTTATTTTCTGGGCTAGCCCATAGCATAATGGTTAAAGTAGCTGGATTCCACATGGCCAACTGCACGGTTTGAATCTCAAACCCAGTAGCTTGAGGAACTTAGTGGGCATGTATGTAGGCATGCCTAACATCCCCAAAAGAGAGAGAAATGGAGAAGAGATTGTAGCACGACCACTTCTTAGAGAGGGTGCTTTCTCACTCTCCTCATTGTCCCCCCCAGCTCCTGTCTTTGGTGAGAGTATGCATCCTCCGGGAACAATTTTTTTTAAAGTTCATTTTCAAATTACTAAGGGGAAAATGTGGAGAAGTATACCAGAATCTCAGTGTTCTTCCCTTTGCACAACTAAACCCCTTTTTGTTTCTCCTTCCTATAACCTTTCCATCAAACTTCAAAACCTCATATATGCTATTTATAAAACTTTTATTAATGAAACAGAGAAAATTCCATAATCTGGTCCTATGTGACATTCAAATCATCTTTTGGGGCCAGGTACTGTTGGAGCAGTAACACAACTGGAGCACATAGGAAGGTTCCAGGATCCATTCTAGGGCCTTCCACTACACCCAGGACACACACACGTGTGCCTGTGATTTGGGCTGCTTGAAATGGGATTGATCATGATATTAGGACAATGTTCGGGTCCTTACATCTGTCTTCTTCTCTGTCTGAAGATACAATTTTTTTTTAATCATCTTAGATCACTCTTCGCCACACCTTTCTACTCACATTTCAGGAAAACCTACATACACACACACATACTATTCGTTTTCATAATTTTATTCTTCTTGGAATGGTTTTCATTCATTTTTGTCTAACTGTAGGAAACCTAGTCATTGTAGCATCAGGTCATTCGAAAAGCCATGACGTATTTTCCCCATTTGTTTTAATACAAAAGTGTGTCATGACATTTCCAGCCACCCAATACATAGAACTAACTACATTTCTGCAGTTGCCATATTTCCATGAGCAAAATTATTTCTCTATACTGTAGCACTGTCTTTACTCTTGTTATGATCTGTGCAAATTTGACTTGAGTTAAGCATATTTAAGCCTTTCTGAAAACAATGTAAACTTTTTCATGGAAGAAGTATGCTGGGGGGGTTTCCCAAAGGCACAGCCCACTTTCTGGTCTATGGCACACACATTTGGTTAATCTTTCCTTATTATTTTAATCTTAATGTTTTTCTCATGTGTATTTGAAGGAAAATGTCTCCATGGGTCTCTCACGTTTCTTCGTATCCCTTGAGCAGAGGCAAGAACTGTCTTTTCTTTGGGCTATCTTTTTAAGGATGCTTGTGCAACATGTAGGTAGATGTTAGAGATGTGTCTCTTTCAGAGAAGTGGGCAGTTTTGTTAGCTCTGTGGCATAATAAAGGTGATATATCTCCCTCTGGGACAAACATTAGGTAGGCTTACCACCTATTTTAAAAGATTTGGGTTCCCTAAATTCAGATCGCTCTCTTGTAACAAATCACTGTGTATGCAGGCCTCAACCACTCACTTTGCCTTTTGGGAACTAGGCACAGGGAATTGACCCAAAGGTTGAGACTATGGCTACTGCTGTTGGAATTGGTAATAAAATCCTTTGTCCTTGACTCACAAGCCTCATATCTTTTTCCAGTCTTGAAACCATGGTAGTTGACTTATTAAATTGCAAGGAGGGTAAAATATCAGACCCTTGATAATTTTTCAATTTTTTTCTTTTCTTTCTTTTTTTTTTTTTTTTTGGGGGGGTTTTTCCTAAAGGGCCAATGTGCTCCCTAGGTAGATGTTAGAGATGTGTCTCTTTCAGAGAAGTGGGCAGTTTTGTTAGCTCTGTGGCATAATAAAGGTGATATATCTCCCTCTGGGACAAACATTAGGTAGGCTTACCACCTATTTTAAAAGATTTGGGTTCCCTAAATTCAGATCGCTCTCTTGTAACAAATCACTGTGTATGCAGGCCTCAACCACTCACTTTGCCTTTTGGGAACTAGGCACAGGGAATTGACCCAAAGGTTGAGACTATGGCTACTGCTGTTGGAATTGGTAATAAAATCCTTTGTCCTTGACTCACAAGCCTCATATCTTTTTCCAGTCTTGAAACCATGGTAGTTGACTTATTAAATTGCAAGGAGGGTAAAATATCAGACCCTTGATAATTTTTCAATTTTTTTCTTTTCTTTCTTTTTTTTTTTTTTTTTGGAGAGGTTTTCACTATAGGGCACATGTGCTCGCCACAAAGACAGAGAGAAAGCGAGAGACAGAAAGCGAGAAATCACCCCCCAGGGGGGATGGCCACGCCGCAATCCCTTCTCCTCCATTCTCCTCTCGGGATCTTGGGCACACACACACATGCTCCTGGCGTGAGTTTAAGCCACTGGGTCCGAGACTCAAACCGCTGTCGACTACATGGGAGTCCAGCGACATAGCTATTATGCTAACTGCTGGTCCCCAGACCCTTGATAATTTTGACAATGATCCAGGAGCCAGCTCTTCCAGATGCTGTCTCCATTTGATTTTAACTGAAAGCCACCGATATTAAAATACTGCTTTAAAAAATGACAAAGTTGATGATAGAAAGGAGAGAATTTCGTGCAGTCTCATGTCTGTAAACCCTACATCTTTAATCTATACAGAACTATCTATTAATGGGACTGGAAGCTTACGTTGTAAATTATAATGTCAAAAATAACCTAAATACCTTTCACATTCAGCACTGCTAGAATGTGTAGAAAGATAAAATCTAGTTCTACCAACAAACATATACATATATTGCTGAAGCTGTTACTTAGCCTATGTGGATGGCAAAACAAACACATTTTTGGCTGATGCATGTGCTACTTGAAACATCTTTCTGTTTTACAAAGATAAGTGTATGTTGTAGAAGCAACTCTTTATTATTGAGACCGTAGGTTCCCTCTTTATCATCCAATAAGAATATTAGCTAATCAACAGAAAGTACTGATTTTTTTTAAAAGTAAAAACACAGTCTTAGTAAGTTAGGGCTATATAACAAAACAGTGTATTTTGGGTAGCTTAAACAACTGACATTTATTTTCCACAGTTCTGGAGATTTCAAAATACAGTATCAAAACGCCAGCTGATTCAGTTTCTGGAGAAAGCCTCCTTTCTGGCAGAACCTTATTTCTCTGCTGTGTCTTCATATTGTACAGAAAGAAAAAACATAAAGTTCTCTGAATTCGTCTTAAAAGGACAGTAATCTCAGGGACAGCAGGTGGCATGGTGGTTAAGACATTGGACTCAAACATGGCTGTCTGTGGTTCCAGCTATGGACCTGGTGGGTTATTTTCTTGCTTGCTCTTTCTCTCTCCCTCTGTCTCTGGTGAGTACATGTGCCATATAGCAAGTTTTAAAATAATAATAATAATAATAAATTAAATTAAATAAATAATTCTTTTTAAAAAGATTGTAAAAAATCAAATAATAATAATAAAAAAGAAGACACTAATTTTATTATAAAAATCCCACCCATCATGACCTCACCTAACCTTGCCTAAAACTAATTATCTCCCAAATGCCTGAATAATATTATGCACTCACAGTCAAAATATCAACATTTCTTCTCCTAAATCTGATAAACATGTACAGATCTATAATATTGGTTACATTCATTTACCAAAAAGTACTTTTCCATCTTCCTTATTCTATAATATTTTGTTTTCTTAATGATTGTATTACCAAAAATCCTTCTTTTATATGAGTTTTACCTTTACTTTTTTTAAATGCCAACAAAAGAATGATGATAACTTTTTTACCTAGATATGTTTCATAAGATACTCTTTTAAGGATAGGTAACAAATATTAGAAAAAAGTGAATATAGATTAATATTATATTATTCTATGGTGATTATCATATACCCACCATGATCCCAATCCATTATTGTATTCATACAAATCTGCAAACTAGCAGGACAAATTAATTCAATCATCACTTTAAACATTTGGAGTTGATATATGCACAATATTTAATCAGTCTCCTTTGTTTAATAATATTCATAAAAATATATAATTGAAATGTTCAGATTTATTGCAAGGAGAGAAAATGGCAGGTATAATAAACCCCTTGCCCAGACTCAACAGTCACAGCTCACTTGGGTCTTTAGGAAGAAAATCAAATTCTTTTGTAATCTGGGATATAAAATGGTAACAGTAAAATTTTAACAGTTCTTTCTTAAATGATTTATTAAGGAGAAGTTTTGAAATATTGACAAATAAAAACGATGGACTCATGAAGAAATAACAGAGGGAAAATTTTAAGGAAAAAAAGATTTCTATGTATTACCATTTCCCTCAGTTTGATATTTCTAAAGCTAGTTACAAATAGTAAGTTGCAAATCTGTACTCTAGGGTCCAGCAGATGGCATAGCGGTTACATCACTGGACTCCCTCATGGCCAATCATGGTTTGAGTCCTAGACCCAGTGGTATGATATTCATTCACACTGGATGTGTGTGCATGCATGCCCAAGATCCCAAAAGGAGAATGGAGAAGAGATTGCAGCATAGCCATTCCCTTAGCAAGGTGATTTCACATTTTCTCTCTCACTGTCTCTGTCTCTGTCTCTCTCTCCAGCAAGCACACATGCCCTAAAGCAAAAACCTCTGCTAAAACAAACAAACAAAAAACTGTACTCTAAACCTAATACAGTATCTCCAAAAAAAATTCCTTAACCCATTTTGCTCCCATTAGAGAACATTAGAGACACATTGAAAGTTGTAAATGATGTTGTTACTGACCAACATTTAGATGAAAATGTCATTGACTTATGTGGATGAGAGTGTCAACCAATAATCGGTGTACATATCCATATTGTCCAATGGAAATTTCATCTAAAATCTATTTTTAATTTTTTTTCATTTTTCAAAAAGAGATTCAAATCCTCACGTCTGCCACTTTCCTACATGCCATACCTTACCAAACCAGTGGGGAATTAAATACTTTTGTGATGATCCCAGGTGAAACTGTTCCTTCAGTGAAAGTTGATCTTAGAATACAGTTAACCTAATTAGATAAGCTTATTCTTTTCTACATAGCTTTAATTAACAGGAGAACTGATATTCTCTCATGTAGAACATACTGACAATTCTCAGATTGCCTATAATAGGGAGTGTACTGCTCCTAAGGGATCGTCTCAAGAGGACAAACATATCTTTTGGGTCCCCATCATTTTCCATGGAGAGAATGACTGCCTGAAATGCAAAGTAAATATTATGTAACTTGATGATAGAAGGAGAAATCAGATTCTTTATTCTAGACTTGAATTCTATTGAAATATATGTTAAATGTTATTTTTTAAATATTTTGTTAAATATTTTTAATAAATTATTTAATATGCTTTAAAGACCATTATTTTGTAGCAAAGCCACTGTCTTTGTCTTAAGGATTATGATAGAATTGTTTGACATTGATTGTTAAAAGAAAATATTCGGGGACCAGCAGTTACTGTAATGACTATGTTGCTGGACTCCCACCTAGTTGACCGCGGTTCGAGTCCCGGACCCAGTGGCTTAAACTCACACTGGGCGCGTGTGAGTGCGTGCCCAAGATCCCGAGAGGAGAATGGAGGAGGAAGGATTGTGGCATGACCATCCCCCCTGGGGAGTGATTTTTCGCTTTCTGTCTCTCTGTCTCTCTCTGTCTGTCTGGCAAGTGCACACGCCCTATAGCAAAAAACAAACAAACAAACAAACAAACAAACAAAAACCAAAAACCAAAAAAAAAACTCTCAAAGAAAAAACAACAAAATAAAAAAAGAAAGAAAATATTAGTACATAAAACAAATGATCGACTTATCTAGATAAACTGTCATGTTTCAAATGATGCAGGTGATTAGACACAAAGTATTTTACTTTTTCTTTCTTTCTTCCTTTCTCTTTCTCTTTCTTTCTCTCTTTTTTCTTTCTTTCCTTCTCTTTCTTTTTCTTTATTTCTGTAAGTTTTTTGCCATAAGGCATGTGCACTTACCATAGAGAGGCAGTGAGAAAGAAAGTGAGAAGTCACTCCCCTGGGGTGGAAGGTCATGAAGCATTCTCTTCTCCTTCATTATCCTTCTGGGATTTGGGGCATGCATGCATACATGCCCTGAAGGATTTTTAAGCTCTCTCGAGTCCCAGGACTTGAACCATAGTCAGCCATGTGGGAGTCCAGCACCTTAACCACTAGGATCCGTGTTGGCTGTTCTTTGGTCCACAGAAGAACGAAGTTTCCAACAAAATGCTAGAATGTTTGAAAATTGCTGACAGTGGACCAGCCTGTGGCATAGTGCTTAAGCAGCAGGATCCCAAAAGGCTGACATCATAGTTTGAGTCCCGACCTGGAAACATCAGAAACATGCAGAGTGCATGGGTGTGCATGCTCAACGTTTCAAAAGGAGGGAGGAGAAGGGATTGTAGTGTGACCGTTCCCCATGTGGGTTGCTTTCTAACTTTCCTTCTCTCTCTGTCTCTCATTAGTGAGTGCACATATGCTCTGGCAAATTAAAAAAAAAAAAAAAAAAAAAAGAAAAGAAGGAAAAAAAGAAGAAAGAAAGAAAAAGTGAGAAAAAGAAAAAGAAAAGAAGGAAAAAGAAAGACAACAAAGAGAGAAGAAAAGTGGCTGGTGAAGTGTTCAATTCCTACCTGTCTACTCTGTAACTTTGTTGGGGCTCTATCTCCCACTGGAAAAAATAAATCCTCATTTTTCATTCCCAAAATGTTTGAGATTATTGTATATTTATCCACTACTTAAGTTTTGAAAGTCATCATCTTTACCAGTTCTTTTATTCTGTTTCTAAATCATTAGGGATCTCTTACAACCAGGGAGCCTCAGATAAGCTGGACAGTTAGTGTATGTGAACTACCTTTAGGAAACCCCAAATAGATGCTTAGATAATGACTTTGAGTGACATGCTAGCAACATATATCTCCTTGATGTTGGTTGGCCCAGAAATGATGACTGGAGTAGAGTTTCTCAGACTTCAGAGTGCATCATAATCACTGGAGTGGAAAGCAGGCAGTGAAGGAAAGTGATTATGACTAGGCTGATCCAGGGATTACATTTTGAGAACTTCTCAGTTGATGTAACGTCCGAGATGACAGACAAACCTCCACACTTACCCAGTATAGCCAACCACTTGGTTTCAGTCACTCATGACCTTCATTCCAAATAGTTATAGAAATACTAAAGTGGTAGATTCACTCTCTACAAATTACTTAATATAAGCTTGTTAGTGGAATGAGGACTTTACTTACTGCTGCAACTGATCTTGATGCTATAATTAATGCTCACAATGTTCATCCTTCATTATGTGTTCCAGATTTCTCTCACGCTTGACCAATTCTGCAGCAGATACAGTGGCATGAGTTGGCTGTTAGTATCACCCAACTTCCATCTCCAAAGGAGTTGGAGACCTTTGTTGCTTTACCCTACTGGGCCATATTCACTGCTATAGCTCCTTTCCTTAGCAGTGACCAAGCAAAGAAACACCAAAAATCACACCAACTAATCCCAAGTCCCTATCCCCATTAAAGAGAAGCAAACCCTATCTTCCATTGGTATTATCAATACATTATGTTGACTGTGACATTGTTGATCCAGTACACTCCCAGACCATGAATTCAGATGTGTAATTTCAGAAAGAGAAGCATCAGTGCAACCGAAATAGATGACATAGCAACTGAGCAATCTATTCATGCAACTTGTTTATGCCCTCTCAAATCTGCTTTAACTCATTCTTGAATATACCAGTTCCAGCACAAAATGGATTTTTTTCTGTGCCCACCCAAATTTATGATTGAGAGAATATGACAATATTCAGGTCATGATAGACAGCTCGCCCTCATCCCTTGGTTAGGTTTTCAGTCTCTATTAAGGTTCAATATTAGGGCACGAGGCATGCCAAATAGTAAGTAGTCCTCTTATAGAGAGCACGGTTTTGCTCTGAAATGATAGTGGTTTTCACCATGACTTCTATTAGAGTATGATAGGAACTCCACACCTCATCCTATTTCACCAGATACCTCCAGCATCATCCAATTTACTGAATAATACAACCGAAGTTACAAAACAGCTTGCCCTAGACCTACCTCATAGATTTTTTTCTTGTTCTCAGTCCCAGTCAGAACTGGAAGTCATTTGATATATAGACTAGAGCAGAATTCTGGATTGCAGTATGTGGCTATTAAAATCCAGTTAAGGAACCAGCCTGTGGCATAGTGTTTAAAGCAGCTGAACCCCAAACAGCTTACTGTGTGGTTCAAGTCTCAGACACAAAGGCTTGAACAACACACCTGGCATGGTTAGGTGCATGCCCAAAATTCCAAAAGGAGGGGGAAAATATTGTAGCCTGATGGTCCCCCATGGGGGTGCTTTATCACTTTCCTTCCCTTTCTCTCTCCATTAACACATGTGCCCTATGGCAAGTTAAAAAAAATCCAGTGAGGTTCATCAAGCGTCTACCTCTTCTTTAATTTTAGGGGGTGTAAATTTCAAATTTTCCTCTTTAGTTTTTTAATTGACAAATAGAAACTGTATACATTTATCATGTACAGCGTGATGTTTTGACATATGTGTTGGGTTTATCCCTCTCCCACTGTCTTCTGCATTCTATGTTCAGATATTCAAAATATTTAGCTGCTTCTCTACAGGTGCCGTGAGCATGATGTCACCAATATAATAGGCTAGTCTAGTATTCTGTGAAATGTCAAGACAATCAGAGTTCCCATGATCTTTATTCTAATACTTAATGACAAAGTTAACATAGTCCCAGGAAACTGAGATCTGTGTAAAGCAATTGTGCGAAAGTTCTGTCAGGTTGACCCTACATGAAACTGATTGTCATAGCAATGACTGGTACATTAGTCAAATTTCTCCAGAGAAGATTAACTGGAGAAAGAGAGAGAGAAAGAGAGAAAGAGAGAGAGAGTCTGTGTGTCTATGTGTCTGTTCTCTGTGCATGTCATGTAGTAATAGACTGATGACCCAAATTTGGAATGTGGGCCAGCAGGCTCAAGATCAAGGAAAGCCAATAGTTACAAATTAAGTCCAAAGTGAGTCTGCTGGAAAATTATTTCTTGTAAAGAGGAGGTTCCATCTTTTTATTCTATTCAGGCCTTCAATTCTTCAGCTGATTGGATAATGCCCACCGACAATATGGAGGATCATCTTCTCTAAACATTAAAATGTTAATCTTAACTGAAAACACTCTCACAGAAATGTCTAGGATATATATTTTTTAATTTTAAAATTTCTTTCATGTATGCAATCACTATACATCACTTGGGTTGTAAAGTGAATTTTTCAACATGAATACACTTCACACCAGTCTAGTTGAGGATACTATACACGTTATCATCAACAGATGATAATCCATTTCTTTTTTTTTTTTTTTTTTTAGCGATTTTTCCATTGGGGGTCGGGAGAGATTTTCACTGTAGGGAGCGTGCGCTCGCCAGACAGACAGAGAGAGACATGGAAACAGAAAGCAAGAAATCACCCCCCAGGGGGGATGGTCATGCCGCAATCCCTTCTCCTCCATTCTCCTCTCGGGATCTTGGGCACGCACGCACACGCGCCCGGCGTGAGTTTTTAAGCCACCGGGTCCGGGACATGAACCGCGGTCGACTACGTGGGAGTCCAGCGACATAGCCATTACGCTAACTGCTGGTTCCCAACAGATGATAATCCATTTCTGTGTCCCATAAATGTCTTGCTTCTTCTCCTAATGTCTTTCCTCAAATTCTCCTCCTTCTTCTGCCCTTTTCCCCACACTGTATCCAGTATCCTTAACCATGTTCCATGTTTCTATATCCTCTAATCTATCAGTTTAATTTTTGACCAAATATCAGGTCATTCTGTGACCTGGTCAAGTAAACATAAAATTCATCATTATAGTTGGAATTAAATAAGATGAACCTAGAGAAATAGATTGAAGGGAAAACAGGTATCCAATACAACTTCCCTTCTTAAACTTGCAATTTAATACAGAAATGCAATATAAATGGCAAATCAAAGGAAACAGTGTCATGCAAACTAGAGCAAAACATGCAATCTCTCCAGAGCAGAGTACAGACAAAAAGGTGTATTATCTATAGAGGATTTAATAACAACAACAAACTGGCTACTATTTGATCTGTTATTTTATTGTCAACATATTCCAGCAATTCTTAAAATGTCAAAGATAAAATGCTATTTGAAAAGTATCTTTGCTAGGTCTAAATTCAAAACACTTGCTGTGGTT
>NW_006160189.1:516965-537073 GCF_000334495.1 Tupaia belangeri chinensis | reverse complement strand
TGAGTTTTAATGTAATGTACAAGTGGTTCAAAAAGTAGTAGAAATACATATTATTAAAAGAACTATGCATGGATTTCAAAAACTTTTGCACCAAAGTAAATTCCATAGTTTAATTCCATTTTCCATACACTTTTTTTTTAAGAGATTTTTGCTATAGAGCATGTGTGCTCACAGGAGAGATAGAGAGACAAAAACTGAGAAATCACCCCCCTGGGGAGATGGCCACACCACAACCCATTCTCCTCCATTCTTCTCTCAGGATCTTGGGCACACACACACACACACACACACACACACACACAATGTGAGTTTCAAGCTTCTGCATCTGGGATTTGAACTGCGGTTGGCTATGTGGGAGTCCAGCATCATAACCATTACATCATCTCCTAGTCCCTCATTTTTCACACACTTTAAAAAGTCCCCTCATATAGGCAAATTTAAATATAAACATTTTATTATCTGTTTTTTAATAAACAGTGTATTATATGTGGAAGTTTATTGAAAGAAGTTCTATTTTAGAGACAGCCTGTGCCTCTACTATACTTGTTCATTTTGAAACTAAGTTTGTAACTATTTTGGAGTCATTCAAGTACCATCATGCTGTTAGGAGATTATGTTATATTGGCTTTTTTTTCTGTATCAGTTATATCCCATGACTGCCATTTGGACTTCACTGCCCATTATAGCAATTATGCCCATCTTGTTTCTCATGGAGGGTGCAATATATCCTCTCATTCCAATTGCTACTAGGAGCCTATATCTGTAAGTACCTCCTCTGAGAGCAGAAAAAAGACTATAGAGGCAAGTCGCTACTGAGTACTTAATGATCGCCATGACTCCTACCAATACATTTCTTATTGCTGTGCTATATACAGTGTCCTCCGTGCCATCTTGAGGAATAACTAGTGAGTTCACTCTTTTTTTTTTTTTTGGAGAGGTTTTCGCTATAGGGTGTGCACGCTCGCCAGAAAGACAGAGAGAAATAGAAAGTGAGAAATTACCCCCCGGGGGGATGGCCACACCACAATCACTTCTCCTCCATTCTCCTCTCGGGATTTTGGGCATGCATGCACACACACACCCAACGTGAGTTTAAGCCACCGGGTCCAGGACTTGAACCGAGGTCAACTACGTGGGAGTCCAGCGACATAGCCATTACACTAACTGCTGGTCCCAACTAGTGAGTTCACTCTTGATAAATAGTGAATCTGCTCTAGCATACCCCTGGGATATATAATCCCCTTTTCCTCTCAGTACTTCCCCCATTATGTCCTACTAGAACTTAGTGCTAATTGTTGATCTGGTGGTCGGGAGAGAGGAGGCGTAGACAAATGATTGTTGATTATGATTATATTGATTTGTAGGAAACCTACCTTATTTTTTCCTTTATATGCTTTTCAAACAAGAGGCAACCACTGTCTTCAAAAAACAGAGAGTGGGCCAATTCTACAGACTTACAGTATACCAGGGAATCTATGGTCCAAGCTTTTCAAATCACATATCCCAGACACCCTTAACCCAGTTTAGGTATCCAACTCCTACCCTGTCAGGACTGTGCCTTTAGCATAAGATATGTGTTGGAACTGATATTCAACCTCTTTTGCAATGAGATCCTGAGACTAATTTTTAATGTGGTCTGAGCTCCCACTCAGGAAATTAGAATTTCTTTTAAGGGTACCATGAAGGCCCTCTGAATTTCATTCTCGACTTTGACTTGAACCTGTCATTTTCTCTCTTTAAATCATCAGTGGCATTCATCATTTTCTAACCAATTTAACAGTTCTTACATTACTTTTTTCCCCACCTTCCACATTTATCCCATCCCAATTCACCACAAATGAAAGTATTAGCAGATGCTTTACTATAGCCTTTCAGGGACTATCAACAATTCCCATACACCTGTCACAGTCTTCATTGTCAACTGACCAACACGTGATCCAACTTCAAAATTCTATCCTTAGAACTTGGTTCTCGTTAACAAATAAGTGTCTTGGATGGTCCCCTAGAAGAAGAAAGCCTGAGACAAGGCACTAGTGTATGTGATTTATTAAAGGAATGCTCTCAGGAGAAAGATGTGACTCCTCTGACCCCCAGAGAGTCACCAGAAGTGTGCATGGAATAATTACTCAAGACACAGAGGTCTGAGTCAAGAGGGAGAGGGAGAAGCCATACCAGGTATATGCCCGCTAAGCTTACTCTTTCATCCTCTGTTTTATTAGGGCAAAGAAGGAAGGAAAGTTACTTTTTAGAGAAAGTTGGTTTTTAGAGAATTAGAAAAATAGGGGGATTTCCAGAACACGTTGGTTTCGGTATCGATTCGGGGTAAGACTAAATTACAGCAGAGGCTGTACAGAACACCTTGGAATCTGGAAAAATACATTTATCAGAGAACACACTTACCTAACGGCCTCCTGTTGCTTCCAAGCAGGAAGGCAGGTTTCAGCCTCCTGTTGTTTGCAAGCAGGAAGGTCACATTCCCTGAGCATGCATTCACTCATTCACTCAGGGTCCATAGATCCATAATGTTCTGGAAGCATGGCATTTCTATTATTCTCTAACAGAAAGAGAGTGAAGGAAGTATGATAAAACATGGGAAGGCGTACATATATATTTTAGTCAGATTTTAGCTCTAGCCTAACAGAAGTATTAGAATGACATTATGGTGTTGGTACTACCTTGAAACAAGATGGTCTCATAAATGAATTGAGATATAGGCACCCCTTTGTTTTTCTCCTCAAATTTTGTAAAATTGGTATCCTCTTTGCAGTAAAGATTTGATAGAATTCACTAGTAAAGATAGATGGGCCTGGAGTTGCATTTGTGAGAATTTTTTAATAATAGATTTATTTTGTCTTAGTCCATCTGAGCTGCTATAGCAAAATACATTAGATTTATTTTTCACAGTCTGGATACTGGCTAGTCTGTAATCAAGGTAGGAGCTGAGTTAGTATCTGAAAAAGGCTCACTTTCCAGATGATACTATCTTCCCTGGATAGTAGAAGCAAAGTAACTCTCTGAAGCCTCTTTTATAAAGACATTAAATCCATTCCTGAAGGTGGAGGCTTTATGATTTAATCACCTCCCAAAGGCCCCCACCTACTAGTACCATCACATTGGTGATTAGGTTTTTAGCATATGAATTTGGGTAGGGCATGGCAACACAATTCTTTAGTACTTATGAAATATTCATATTCTTATTGTTGTTTAGGATTTTAGTAAGGTGAATTTTTCAAAAAAATTCATCATTTAATCTAAATTTTCAAATTTATTGACACAATGTTCTCACTCTCATTTTATTATTATTTTAATGTTTGTAGGATCGCTGTTGAGGTCTTCTTTTTATTTCTAATATTGATAATTTGTGTCACTTTTTTTTCTTACCTCAACTTGCTAGGGATCATTAATTTTATGAATCAGTTCAAAATCAAGATTTTTATTATTGCAATGCACCATCTGGTTTCAAAATCCACTACAAAGCTATAGTATCCATAACATGGTACTTGCATTAAAAAAAGAATACATAGATAAATGGAACAAAATAGAGAACACAGAAATGAACCATGTACCTACAGTTAATTGATTTTTTTCACTTTTTAGTTTTTTGCTATAGACATGTGCACTCATCAGAGAGAGAGAGAGAGAGAAAGAGAGAAAGCCAGAAATTATCCCCCAGTGGGGATGGCCACACTAAAATCCTTCCAGTCTCCTCTTGAAATTTGGGGCATGCACGTACACATGCCGAGAATGATTCTCAAGCTACTAGATCTGGGACTCGAACTGCACAATCAGCCATGTGGCATCCTATGCCTTAATCTCCATGTCACCTGCTGGCCCACTAGCTGATTTTGATAAAGGTGCCAAGAACATTTGCTGGGGAAAAGACAGTCTCTAATAAAATGGTGCTGGGAAAATTGGATGTTCACATGCAGAGGAAACAAACTAGACCCCTACCTCTCACCATATACAAAAAAAAAAAAAAATCAACTCAAAAAAGAAAAAAAGACTTAACTGTAAGACCTGAAACTATGAAACTACTAGAAAAGCACAGTGGGGAAATGCCTCAGGATGTGGAAATGAGGGAAGAGTTTGGGGATAAGACTTCGAAAGCACATGCAACATAAACAAAATAGACAGATGGTATTATATCAGACCAAAAGTCTTCTGCACAGCAAAGGAAACAATCAACAAAGAAAAGATACAAACCTACATTACAGGAGAAAATATTTGCAAACTATACACCTGATAAAAGATTAATGACAGGGGCCAGGAGGTGGCATGGTGTTTGTTTATGGCACTGGGCTCTCACATGACCGACTACAGTTTGAGTCCCAAACCTAGCAGCTTATTTTCTCACTGTTCCTTTCTCTCTCTCTGGTCAAACTATAAAATAATAATTATAAATAAAATAAAATAAACAGTTCTTTTAAAAAAAATTAATGACAATATATATGGGACTCAAATGACTCTGCAGCAAAAATATGTATATAAATATTTAAAATGAGCAAGAGATCTGGATAAACATTTCTCAAAAGAAGACATACAAATGGCCAGTAAATGCACAAAAGAATACTCAACATCACTAATTATCAGGGGAATGCAAATCAAACATCTCAAAGAGATGTCATCTCAACCAAGTAAGAAAGGCTACCATCAAAAAGATTTTAAAAATTACAAACATTGATAAGCATACGCAGAGAAAAGGGATCTCTGTTATACTGTTGGTGATCATTTAAATTAGTACAGCAATTATGGAGCACAGTTTGGAAGAACCTCAAAAAACTAAAAATAGAACTGCCGCATGATCCAGCAATCCCACTGCTAGGTATATATTCAAAGGAAAGGAAATCACTAGGGCATAGAGAGAACTGCAGTTCCATGTTCATTGCAGCACTGTTTACATAACCAAGATACGGAATCAAGCTAAGTGTCCATGAGCAGATGAATGAGAAAAGAAAGTGGTGTGCACACACACCGTGAAAAATTATTCAGCCATTTAAAAAAATGGCATCCTGTCCTTCAAGGCAATGTTAAGTAAACTAAGCCAGGTACAAAAAAAGAAAAATCACACAGTCTAACTTACATGTGGGAACAAAAAGTGTTGTTTTTATAGAATTAGAGTTACAGTAATGGTTACTCGTAATGGCTGGGAAAGAGGAAATGGGAGGCAGGAAAATGTTGATTGGCCAACACAAAATCACAGTTAGATAAGAAATATATTCTAGTGTTGTATAGCACAGTAGGATAACTATAGTTAGTAATAATTATTGTACATATAAGAATAACTAAAAAGAGGATTTTAAGTGTTCCCAACAGAAAATGATGACAAACATTTGAGATTAGGAGAATGCTAATTACTCTAATTTAATAATTGCACATACTGGAAAATCATACTGTACACCATAAATCAATTGTCATATTAAGTGAAAATTATTGGCTCAATTAGTTGTAATGAAAAATGAACTCTATTATACTTAATCATAAAAATATTCATATCAAATGTTTATGTTAAACAGGTACAAACTGCATTAATAAAATAATTTTGTAAATATAAAATAATGTATGCATTTTTATATTTATGTACCTATACTAGAAAAAATATTTAGAAATATGTATGTTTGAATGCATACATATATTTGAGTGTGTGTGTACATATATATATACATATATATATATAGAGAGAGACAGACAGACAGATAGACAGAGGGAGTTCTAATTATCTATTTTCTATGTGACATTTTTCTTTTTTTTCCAAGAATTATTTTATTGAACTTTATTTATTTACTTATTTATTTTTATTTGACCAGAGAGGGACAGAGAGATAGAGAGAGAAAGAAAGTGGGAAAGCAAGCTGCCAAGTTCGGTACTCGACCTGCAGTCAGCCATGTGGGAGTCCAGCGGCCTTAACCATCATGCCACCTGCCGGCCCCATATTTTTCTTTTTTTCTTATTTGTACTTTTAAAACTTTCTCCTATGAACCTGCATTACTATATCTTAAAGTAAAATGATAATTCAATAAGTACTTTTTACAAGTTACTTGGTGTGTGATAAATATCCTTGGTATAAAATATCAATATCAATACAAATATCAATTTGGCGTAAAAAAGGAGATTTGAAAATTCATTTGTGGATCTTAGTAGTAGAAAACAAAAAAGACTTTGTTCAAATGTCCTTTACCATATCCCATCTTCCTGTGTCCTCACGGTATCTTCTTTGTTTTGTTCGTTTTGTTTTTGACCATAGGGCATGTGTGCTCACCAGAGAGAGACAAAGGAAGACAGTGAGAGGGAAAGTGAGAAATCACCCTTCAGGGAGATGGTCAAGCCACAATCCCTTGTCTCCCATTCTCCCCTGGGATTTTGGGCACAAACAAACATGCACCTAGCCTGTTTTCGAGCTGTCAGGTCCAGGACATGAACCACAGTAGCCATGTGGACATCTAGCACCTTAACCATCCTGCTACCTGCCAGCCTCATCTTCATAGTTTCTTATCCAAATGATCAATTAATATTTGTTAAAGAACAAAATGAAAAAATAGTAATCATGAATTTAATCTTTGATGAATTTAGGAAATAAAAATTTTAGACAAAACAAAAGTTTTCAGGAGAAAAATTGGGTGAAAATATTTGTAATAGTGAATAAATGGTTGGTATGTTTATATACAAAACCATGACACTACTTTGATGGAGGCCTAGAGACTATAGACATGCTTATTTTAGCATATACATGGTGCTAACCCCTGTACAGTCACATAAGGTTCAATATTTACTTATACATTTTGACCATAAGCATCTAGGCTCTTCTTCTGTGAACATTTTGACCATAAGCATCTAGGCTCTTCTTTGTCATTGTGAAGAATGCTGACTTACGAATTAATATGAGCATGTCAAATTCGAGCATCATTCAACTGCACCTTGCTAATGTTAACTTTACTTCACCGCAAGCACTGACATTCATTTTTTTGATCATTGAAATGATTATCTGGTTTTCTTTTTTAAAAATTCTTGGTAAATGCTTTGCTGTCCAAATTTGTCATGCTTCCTAGGTAGTGATTAACCTATTTAGCATCAGAGATGTTGTAAAAAATAGCAAATGTAAATAGGAGATGAGAAAAGATCATTGAGAAAATATTGCCTTTTAAAAAATGTATGATGCTATGGGAAATCCCAAGGAAGGGAAAGGATCTGGTAGATGAAATGTGTCTGCAACGTTATTTATCAGATAAAAGGAATGAGTCGTTATATCTTTCCTCACAACTTTTACACATTTTATATTTTATGTATCTTTGGGTGTGAAGGGATTGAAAAATAGCTCAATAAAGTGGAGATTGGGCACATATTAGTTAATCAACATCCTTCAGGGAGGAAATTGTTTATTTTCATTTGTTGTTTTTTGTTTGTTTTGTTTTGCTTGTTTATTATTTACTAAATACTCATCTATCCTGACTATGTGCCAAGCAAGATGCTGAATATATGAGATGAGTAAAACAGATATTATTCTTGGCTTGGAAGGATCATTGTTTAATCTAACACCTAAACAGTTAAGAAGTAAACAAATAACACAATTACAGATTGGGCTGATATTATGGAGTTATCTACAGAATGGGCTCTCATAGAAATAACAAGGGCATGAGCTATGAACTATAGAGACATGGTAAGGAAGGACTTTTTGAAGAAACTAACATTTACGCTAATGTCTGAAAAATAAGGATACAGCCAAACAAATTGTCAGGGGCAAAAGTTAAGGCAGAGAACCCAGCAAGTGCAAATTGCAAGGTTATGAAGAGCCTGGCCAGTTCTTGGAACTAGCAGAAGGATAGTCTATCAAGAATACAAAACCAGAAGTGGGTTGATAGCTACAGGTAGAAGGGCAGGGCTATTTGAAAAATATGCTATACTTTTCAAAGATTATCTTTGGAATTTAAGAAGAGTTTCATTGTATATGGTAAGCCCATATTTCCACATTTACACCTTTCCTTATTAAAATATAACTCCTCAGATCTCTAAAATAAATAAAAGAAAAGAAAAAGAAAAATTGCATGCTATTATTCATCTGAGGGTATATAGACTATCCATGAGACAATATACAAGAAACTGATAATGGTAGTTTCCCCAAGGAGGAAAATTGGACAGCTGGAGAAATGCTAAAAGGGAACTTATTGCTCAGATATCATTTCGTAAATTATCTATTTTGTGTCACATACTTGGATTGCATTTAAAAAAATAGTATTTTTTTTAATTTCAAAACATTATTTTGAATGTTTCATTTCAGAGATTATATGCAAAATTTCTAATTTTATTCTTATTTCCTATTGCTATTTTTGGAGACAAAAGAGCATATTGCAGTGAAGTACAACAGATGTACTCTTTTTTCTGAGAGAGAGTTTTTGCTATAGGGTATGTGCTCTCTCTGGAGAGAAAGAAAGGAGAGGAAGCGAGAAATCATCCCCTGGGGGGATGGCCACACTGCAATCCCTTCTCCTCCATTCTCCTCTTGGGATTTTGGGCATGCACATGCATGTGCCTGGCGTATGTTTTAAGTTGCCAGGTCTGGGACTTGAACCAGGGTTGCCCTACCTGAGAGTCCAATGACATAACTATTACACCATCCGCTGGTCCCTATGAACTTTTTTCAAAAAGAAACTTTTTTTCAAAAACAACTTTTTTAAAAAAAGAACTTTTTTTTTACCAAAGATCTTTAGAATCATTAGAGTAATTTTATTTATTTTTTTTTCAAATGAGTTTCTGATCACAAAATACTAGCGATTATAGTACATTCATCAGAATCACAAATTCTTCAACTGTATCAATGATAAAAAGAGAGGGTAGCACTAGATAATTTACAGGTCTATTATGGTTCTAAATGACTATGATTTTTGCAATTCTTCTATTCATGCAACAAGTATTTAATGATTCCTATTATGAGCCAACACTAGGCATTAGTAAGTTAAAGACCTGTGATAAAGAATAATATATTTTCCCAATATTTGTTCTCCAATTTTATAATTAATAGTGTTTTTTTTTTCTTTTTTTTTTTGGAGAGGTGTTTGCTAAAGGGCATGTGTGCTCACCAGACAGACAGAGAGAGACAAAGAGACAGAAAGAGAGAAATCACCCTCCAGAGGATTGGCCACACCACAATCCCTTCTCCTCTGTTCTCCTCTTGGGATCTTGGGCATGCACGCACACGTGCCTGGAGTGAGTTTAAGCCACCAGGTCCAGGACTCGAACCACGGTCGGCTACGTGAAAGTCCAGTGACATAGCCATTACGTTAACTGTTGGTCCCTGATTAATAGTGTTTTGAGGGATCTTCAAGTGGCGTGGTGGTTAAGGCAGCTAGACTCCCTCATGGCTCACTGCGGTTTGAATCCCAGACCTGGAAGCTTGCTTTCTCGCTTTCCTTCTCTCTCTGTCTCTCTCTGGTCTACTTCAAAAAATAAAATAAAATAATGATAATGAATAAAATAATTCTTTAAAACAATATTTTGAGTGGGCAAAAATCGACACCCAATATATCCCAGCCTCCAAACCATGTGATGGAAGTGAAATACAAGGCGTCTTCAAGAAGTTCATGGAAAATGTATTGGTTGAAAATATTGTGCATAGGCCTAAGAATTTTTTTGGCACCAAAATAGACATATATTAAATTCAATTTTTCACAAATTCTAGCCAAATTCTGGGTCTTATACTTCTCTTTAACTTCCCCTTTTTCTTTCACTGGCTGATGTATACATGCAATGGAAGAAAGCAGAGCAAATATCACAGATGACAAGATTAAAGCTCTATCTGGAGGATAAAAGAGGTAAAAGGCAAAAGGAGCACTTGTCATGACACTGCGGTGTTGACATGTCAACTGAAAACTGCTGATGAGCAGATGGATGAGAGAAAACCTATTTTGTTAAACATTTCTTGTTATTTTTTGCATGCTTATTTGTTTGTTTTATGATAGCACCTTAATTATATGTTAATATACGGTCCCTGCATGAAAGGACGTCACAAACAAAAGGGAGAGAACTGTGTTAAGAAATAAGTGCAACACACATGGCAAGTGCTTTAATAATAGCATACACTGAGTGTTTCAAGAACAAAAGGATCAGCTCATTTTACTTAAAAAAAAAGAATATTTTCACAAAAATAAAGTGACATTGAAATGGGTCTTAAAGGATAAATAATATTTTCTGGATATAAAAGAAGGTAAGGATATTCCTGGAAGAGAAAATAGAATAGAAATTAAAAAACCACAAGTCATGACAAGACATGTCTTTCATGAAAAGTATTGAGAAGCTCATTATCACTGACATTAGAAGCATGTAAGAGAAGAATGGCAAGAGATGCTAAGTTGGGTGAGATTCTGAAGGCAAGTAAGTTTGGCCTTTTTCCTTTTGCTAATTTGAAGCCAGGGCAATTTATAAATAAGAGACTGACACCATCAAACGTTTCTCAAAAAGTTGACTCTGATGGCACATTGAAAGCTAGATGGATCGGAGTAGGAAGACGGAGCAGGACAAATTTTAACTTCATGAATAGTATGTAACGTGAATAAGAAGACAGACATACTTTGACTGGTTGATTAACTATTAAGAATATACAAAAAAATTGATCTTAACTGTCTTTTTTTCTTATTATATATTTACACCTTAAAAATACTAGTGAACACATCAAATTGATAAAATTACCATTCACAGAAGCAATATGAATAAAAACTTCACATGCAAGATTTTTTATTTATTTGTTTGTTTTGTTTTGTTTTGAGGTTTTTGCTATAGGGCGCATGCACTCCCTAGAAAGATAGAGAGAGACAGAAAGTGAGAAATCACCCCCCAGGGCGGATAGACATACCACAATTCCTTCTCCTCCATTCTCCTCTCAAAATCTTGGGCATGCATGCACACGCACTTGGCGTGAGTTTAAGCCACTGGTTCCAGGACTCAAACCACGGTCAAATACATGAGGGTCCAGCCACATAGCCATTATACTAACTGCTGTTCCCCATGTGCATGTTTTTACATATAATTTTGTATGATTTTATATATACATACATATAAAGGTACTTCGAAAAGTTTGTGTAAAAGTGTAGTTAAAATACAACTTTATTTTGGTGCAAAAGAATATGAAATTCATACATTGTTTTTCCATAATATGCATTTTTATGAACTTCTTAAAGTCTCCTTGTATATATCCATGAATGCATATTTTGAAAAACTATACATGGAGTTCAAATTCCTGTGGCCCAAAATAAACTCATACTTTAAATCCACTTTCCATGCACTTTTTGAAGTCTGTGTGTGTGTATGTGTGTGTGTGTGTGCACACGCACACACACAAGCACATATGTGTGTATATACATAGAAGATAGACAGATAGAATTAGATTTTCCAAGTATGCTTATGTTGGGATATCACTAATAAGTGCACTTCCAGGAAAAATTTACATATGTTCTGATCTGTGTGTGGGTAGAAGGCAGAACCAACCTAATAATTGATCTGTCCTGTCAGATAAGCTTTCCGAGAGAAGACCAATTACACTAAGACCAAATTATACTTTTCAATTACACAGGTGAATCAATCCAACTCAACATGTCAAAGCATAAAAAAATGTTTTAGAAAAGACAGGCAACATACTAAATTTCCCTACCCATTACCTAGAAGTAAGTACTACTCGGAAGAGTAAAATGTCATTCTGTCAATATCCGTGAGCTTATGACGATTTCCCAACCCCATCCATCAAGGTGCCACTTCACTCTCAAATACTTTCCTAAAACATAGTACCTTGCAAATTATCTTTGAAAGTCTTTTGAATTCAAGAAAAAAAGTAACAGTAAAATAATAACATGCAGAGAGTCATCGATGTTTCCAGTATATACAACCTCATCTTTCTTTTCCTGCATTTTGTATGTCATTTTTAAATCTTGCATTCCTGAATTAGAGTGTATGATGCATAGGATATACTTAATTCATTGAAATGCATAATACCCAAGTATGAAGTTGGCTAGGAAAGAAAAAACAACTTGCTTACATGTTCAAGGTATTGTGGCTGAAAAGTTGAGGGACAGTGTGAAATGTCATGAAGTAGGGTAGGTATATAGGGGAAGACTATGCAGAGGATTGTTTTTTTTTTTTTAGGGAATAGAATGATATTGCTTACTTGAATTAAGAGAATGTGTTGCTTGCTTAAAAGTGAGAAACTGTAGGAATCTATGACCATGCAGTTTTTCAATCCACTTAATGTTTTGGGTTTTATTCATATCAATGGGATGCCAGTGAAGGCTCTTAAGCAAGAGTGTTATAGTAAGATTTGCATTTCTTAAAAGATTTATCTGACTCCAGTTGGGAAAATGAATGCCATGGCGATAAGGTGAAGGAAGGACGGATAGGAAGGCACACACAAAAGCTGGTAAGGAAAAAATGGTAGCATCCTTGCTACTATTGGTTGTAGCAATAGCAGAGAGAAATGGATTTGTTCTAAAGATATTTGGGGAGTCAAACTGACAGGATTTGTAAAGGATTAGAAAGTGGATGAGGAATAGGAAAAAGTTGAGGACATTGCACGTTAGGATGGTGATTTGCTATTCACAAAACGTGTTTATTTCACTCAGTTCAGATGCTAAGGAAAAGGTGATCATTGTTATTGCTCCTAATTTTACAAGGAGTAAATGGAAACCAAGGAAAGCTAAGTGACCTAACCAGCATCTTAAGGAACAATTAATATTTGGACCTTGCAGAAGAGATTCTTTTAAACAAAATTCCTAGAAATTTTGTATTATGAAAAACTATGAATAGATTTCAAAAAAAATTTTGTACCAAATTAAACTCATACTTAATTCCATTTTTCATAAGCTTTTTGAATTCTCATACTTAACTCAGACATTCTTCAAATTCAGGATACTTCTATTAAAAACCCACCAATCTGACTTTTTATGAGAAGGTAGTCCCTGAAAAGGCCCTTGGATGAAAACTGGGTACTAATTTATCTACTCACTTCTCAATTCTAATCTCTCTGGGCAATGAGCCCAGTGATTTGGCAGAAACTTCAAAGCAACAAAAGCCAAGGCCATGAGCCCCACAGCATTTAAAAATGAGGGAAAAATAACACAGAAAGAAAAGAAAAACAGAAAACACTTCTACCACACAATCAGCTCTAGCAGGAATCATAATTGTACATGGTTAAATTATACCTAAATACTATCTGTCACCCAAAGTTGATCAATTAAAATAGTAGTTACTGCCTTTTTAAGGCTTTGAATTCAAAACCCATTTATCCGAAGCATTAGTCTCAGGCATATGGTCCAGTGAGTTTCTTAGACAGGAAAGACTATCAAATATTACAAGCCTTTTACTGTTCACACAACTGTTCATGAATTATTGGTTTTGTTGTTGTGTTGTTGTTGTTTTGTTTTGTTTCGTTTCATTTTGTTTGGTTTTTTAGTTTTTTGGTATGGAAAATGTGCTTGCCAGAGAGAGACAGAGAAAGGGAGAGAGGAGAAAGTGAGAAATCATTTCCCAGGGTTATCACTATGCTGTAATCCTTCTCTATTCTCTTCTCATGCACATGTACTTAGTATGTTTTTTTAAGCTACCAGATCTGGGACTTGAACCATGGTCAGTCACATGGGAATCTAATGCCTTAACCACCACAACATCTGCTGACACCTTGATAAACATTTTTTGAAATATTGAATTTACATAAGAGTGAATTCAGGGGTTACCCTGAGGAGACTGAGGTGGAAAGGTGTCTATCTTTGTTCTTGAACATAGTTACAAGGCTTCCATATTGTCTTAACTGGAGTGACAGGAAAAAATAAGTATGAACTGGTGATTAGGCAAAGAAGTTACCTAGAACAATTCCAGAAATATTCCTATCATCTATTAACAAATCAATAAACTTCTGACCCAATCAAAGCAACAAAATATTGATATTGTTGAAGCTACCAGGACATTTCTGATTTTATTCTCTTGCTTCGTCATAGAGGTACCATTATCTTAAGTTTATTATTCTCTTGCCTTTTTATACTTTTAAAATATATGTATATATTTCTAAGCAACATATTGTCTCCTGAACATTGTTTTTAAAATTGTATAACATACAATCTTCTCGGGTCTGCTTTTTAAATTCAGAATTTCTTACAAAATGCCTCAAAACATACTCTAACATAGGAGTGTCCTGTAACATTAGCCCTGAAAACACACCAAACTAAAAGAATAAGACAAGGAAAAGAATTATGATGATGTTTCAGAAATAGCTCTCACGCAGCCAGAGAGATATCTATCCCTTGTCTCTCACCTGGTCCTAGGATATACCATGGTCACCCTCTCATTGAAACTTCTTGATAATCAAGATTTAATTTGGTCTTCATCAATGCTGAAAATGATTTTTTTCTTTTTTGGGGGGTGGGGGTTGGCATAAGCACATGCTCTCACCAAAAAGAGATAGAGAGAGACAGAGTGAGAAATTACCCCCACCCTGGGAGTGAGCGGGATGGATGGCCATGCCACAATCCCTTCTCCATTCTGCTCTTGGGATTTGGGGCATGCATGCACATACACCTAGTGTGATTTTTCAAGCCGCCAGGTTTTAGACTCAAACCAGTCATGTGGGAGACCAGCACCCTCATTATTGGTTGTCTCCTATTGGAAACTACGTTAAAAAGAACCTACCTTTGAATGCCTAAATGGGGATGAGAGGAAGCAGAAGCCATTTGCTTTCTTGAAATCTACAAGGAGCTATCCCTGGTGCTGCCCCCAAATCAACCTAATGCCAATTTCAGGCTGTCTGACCCCAGGAGAACCTGCCTACCGGGAAGATTCATTTTGTAAGCTGTGAGGATGTATAGTGCTTAAGTGTACAAAAATAAGAAAATAAAATAACATAAACATTATTTTTAAAAAGGGAAGAAGAAAACAACTACTGGGCTGAGCTACATTAAGTTTCAGCTGAGTGAGCTGATGGATCTGACGAAAACCCAGCTTCAGTACTGGACGTGATTTTGCTGTATTCTGCGCTGTGGACCTGCATTTATTAGTTTACTCTATTTCCACCACATCCTTCTTTGGGCACCACCACCAGGACCACAACAAATATACTTCAAAGGTCTAATATCTTCAAGCAATGGTTCATTGCTGTATTTACTAAAAAATAATGTACAATACTATTATAGTATCATTTCAGTTTACAGATGAAGTGTGTTGAGAACAGCCAGACCAAAGTTACAGATCTATAGAGACAGGCATGAATACATTTGTTCACCTCCAAAGTTGTAAACACTCCTTTCCTTCTTTGCCTGTAAACTGCCCCAAATGCCCTACTTCTCAGACTGTCTGAAACTCCTACCATTTCGTAGAACAAGAATGCCTAATGATGAATTACAGAATCCTTTCTGAAGATGTCCTATTTGAAATTAAGCTAATACTTATCAAGTACTTTATGTGTATAGTTGATATGTATTTTTTGAAACAATAGTTAATACACATCAAGTACCTCATATGTGTATATCACTTGAATAATAAACATTTACATAAAATTCTCTCAAAAACTTTAGAAAGTATGATTTTATGCTTTCTTTTCATGGTTCAGAAAAAAATCAAAGCATAAAGAGGGTTTTCAGATGCTAAGATTCAAAATTATGTACTTGATTCCAGAGCCTATATTCCTAAGATTAAGTTACACTGCTTTTTTAAATCTTTAAACATTATCTTGGGTTAATGTGTTTCATCCAAAATCCTTCTTAATTATTGCTAATTTTAATTTCACAAATAATGGCGTCACGTTATCACTATCCTGTTTTTTAAATTATGGAATAAAATAGTAGGATCGATCTTTCCAATGCTTTTTAAGCTAAAATTGATTGCTAAATAAAATGTTTTTAATATTATAAATAAACACAGGCAAATGGTGGCAAAAGGCAGTATCTGGTTAGCTGAAATAACATAAGAATCCTATCTGAATGCAGACTGAAAAATAGCTTTGACAAATTATGCCAAATTTAAGATATTTCATACGCTCTAGTATTTTCCCTTTTATTTGAAAATTGCCATGTTCTCTAATGACTTCAAAATGAATTAGGAAATGCCAGGCTTTTTCAAATCAATTCAAGTAGAACGTCAAACCAATAGGCTTCATCGAGGGCAGTGGGAGGTTGTGCAGTCGCTGCCTCTCTCCCCCTCACTTTTGCAAATCCTCCATCACTGCCATTTCGGGTCTCAGCTTTCACAACACTTTACAGGCAGCTGAATGAAAGGGCAGATGCTTCCTCTGAAACTCCAGTTATTTCAGCTCTAAAATCATCTGAAAAGGATGCCCTCCCCAGAGACAGACATGCATTCCTTCCACCATGAACCCACAATGCCCTCAGGTTGTGGCAAGGGAGAAGGTTAGCACTTGCACTTGAACCTAGATAATGCTTTTTTTTTTTTTTTTAATCAAAGTGTACCATTCTTGTTTCACATGGCCTGTGGCGCAGCTTATTTAAAATAGTGTGGTGTATCAGAGAAGGTAAACAATAATAATTCTAATAATATGCAAAGAGCAATGTGCTCACTAATAAAATAGGAAACCACACGATCTAAGCAACTGCATGAAATGGGACTTCAGTCCACATATTTCTTACACAGCTTTATGCATGACTTCGTTTCTATGGTTTGCACTTCACTGCTCTGTTGTGTCACTCTACCCATAAACCTATACATCATACCAAGTGAAATACGTTCACAGTCCCTTTACTTGATGAAAAAAAAAGAGCAGTGTGGCTTAGAAGAAGGAACACTAAGCCAGAAGTCCGAAGACTAAAACTTGAGTCCCAAGTCCTGCCACATTGACTCGTGGATGTTGGGTGAGTTGCACATCCTCTCTGAAATTCAGTTTTCAGATCAGTGGGACATCTCTGTCCACCTTCCAGAGTTGTTGTGGTGAATAAATGAGCTAATGCATAAGAAACATTTTGAGAAAAAAAAAAAAAGAAGAAGAAGAAAAAGAAGGAAAATAGCAAAGCAGGATAGCTTTTTGGTTCTTTTTTTCTTTTTTCAATGAGAGGCTCAGCACTCTTCAGACAAATGTATAGTTTTACATGGTTGCTTTATGAACTCGCAAATTGTTACTTTTCTTAAATTTACTTATAGTAAATGAATCATTGTTGGTATTTATTTGTTGCTTATTGCTTTTTAAATTAATACTTTTTTGTGAAAATTTTGAAGATTCCTAGAGTTTCTTTAGACTTGTTTTATTTTAGGGATGAGAAAGACTGGAAATATGGCTACACTTGAATTATGTCTTCATTTATCTTTAGTGAATTATAATTTTACTTATAAATGGGGCATTTTGTTGTACCAAAAACTTGGCTAAGTGAAAATGCAAAAGGATATTAAATGACATTGATAGCTTTTAATCATACCATATTATATCCATTTAACTGTGACTGTCAGTCTAATCTAGAAATTCACCATCTAACCTGTTCCAGTTTTCCAATATAATTGCTTCTTTTAAATAAGTTAGACCTTGTGCATTTTCTAGTAAGTTTGGATACGGGCCTACACAATTGCATTGATATTATTTTAGTCATAGTACATCTTCGAAATGAGAGGTTCATTTTAACAAAACTATCGACTTTTCATGCTATTAGAACATAATCTTTCTATAGCTTTTTTTATCTCAATAAGCTACAAAAACATATAGAATCTGTACAGCGTTAAGAATCTAAATATTTTTTAAACTCCCACAATCCATGTGTCGCATTATAGTTGTAAATTAAAGCCTAGTGTGCTGGCGAAATCAGCCTTCCATATCACAGTTTTCCTCTCTGAATGAGGCAAGAGTCAGCCAGTAATATATGTGGTCAACCTCAGATTTGCCTCACTGGGAGTTCACATGTATTTTTAACTGCCTTCAATTGTTAATGTATTCCTCAAATGAGATGCATCACCTTGAAGAATGACTTTTTGCCCTCTGGGAATAGGCCAAACAAGTATTTCATTCGCTATGATAATCAGTTCTACCTTCAGCAACATATAAACCCAAATTTAATAGGCACTGGTGATTAGGTTTTAAGTCAGAGAGTCATCACTGTCCACTGTGAAAAATAATAAGAAAAAAATACAAATTATAACGAATTTGCCTTCAGGAGGCCTTGTTAGACATAATGGGACCATAACTATTTCAGGATATGGTGAATAAATGTTTTTCCTTCTCATTATAGACATTTTTTGAGTCGCCAATTTTCAGTCATAAGAAAGATTTCCTTTAACTTGTGCTAAAGATATCTTAGGTCATTTGTTTTGTCCACTTAGGGTATAGCAGTCTCGAAAGAAAAAAAAAACACTTACCATAAAACACTTATTTAAATCTTTTTAAATGCTTAAAGCCACAGAGAGCCATTCAAAGCTATAGATAAAGTTAATCTTATCCAAACCTTCCACTGTCAAAATTATCTAAAGCTTTTCTCCAATTTTAACTTTGCATTGAAATTTAAAAAAAAAAAGAATTGTCCAGGACATTATGGAAAATAACAAATCAACCCTTAAATCAGCAGCTTAGGTTGTGGACAGTAAATGATACAGTGGTTCCACTTTCTTGGAACTGAGTAGCAGAAGAAAATGAAGAAAGATACTACTGACAGGGCAAGGATGATGGTAGCAGGCTAGCATTATGAATGATATGTTAAGTGATTGGCTCAGATGGAATCATGGGATAGCTGCTGCCTTTTGCAGAAGCTGATTTTCATTCTTATTGTTCACTCATAAGACTCCAGCATGGGAGGGGGAAGGGAGCAGAGAGACTGCACATACATTCCCTACATACATACATATTTAGAAAGATTCTGAATATTTGTCCTGATATGCAGAGTGGTAGGAAAAATACCTAATGCCGAAAATATATATCTTGTCAGCAAGGTTTACTAGTTTTAATATTCATGTATGTGTTCTGCATTCTTTCCTGTGAATTAAAGGGCCATATTTCTTTTTATTTGATAAAACCAAAGACATATATATTCCTAACTCCAAAATACGTGAAATAATAATTCAATACTCTATAATAATATATTGAAGATAATAACAAAGACGTGTTATAGGCTGTTTTGATGTGCTTAGAGATGCATTCCATATATTTCTTTCTTTGAACCAGTAGACACTACTTGATTCATTTGGTTGGACTGGTGTGTGTGTGTGTGTGTGTGTGTGTGTGTGTGTGTGTCTGTGTGTGTGTTGGCAGAGTGACGGTAGGGGGGAGGGGCAGAAACTGAACCAGCAGTCAGAGAAAAAGATTGTTACATGATGAAATATATTAGAAACACATGCATAAAATTAAGCATAATGTTGGTGTCAAAGGGTTCATTTACTAAGATTTTCTCTAAACTAATTTTTATCCCTACATAAATGATTAATTCAATTTCTTTAAATATCAATGCTTTTGTGCATGAATGCTTACATTTGTAGCATGACGATTGCTATGATTTTTGTTATTATGAATTTCTGGGTCAAAAGATCAGTATTACCAAAATTTACTTTTTAATTTTTGCACATTTATAAACCTAAGTTAGCCAACTATCCATATAAGGTTTTCTTTTTCCAGAGGAAAATAAAGCAGACATCACTATTCCCCTGATCCCCTCAATCAAACAAAATTAGAGAAATTCAAGTTATGAGCTTACTGGTTTAGCAGTTGCTTTTTAGAGACTTGAATAAATAGAAATGGATACTTACACTAATTGGGGAGAGAACAATATCTTGAGAAGTATGTAATGATCAGTTCATTTACCAAATTTTCAGCAATAAACCATCTTTTTTAAAACAAGCATTTCAGCAGCTACCTTAAGAGGGGCCTGAATTATGTTTGTAATCAACAAATATAATGTGAATCTGAAAATGAATTTTTGCTTGGGGACGTACCAAATTCTAGTAATAAAAATGCTCTTAAAACTTAATTGAAAATGCAAATAATTTTTAAGATATAAAATAAAATAAAATTTGGATGGAAGGCCAGAAGATGGAAATTTAAGGGAAATAAACAAATAAGCAAATGAGACATCAGCAGGCTCCATAAATACTAAGCCTTCTAAATTGATGATGGACTTATACCCTTGTTAGTGTTAGGCCACCCTACAGATTGCATTTTCTAGGGCACA
>NW_006160189.1:515751-516934 GCF_000334495.1 Tupaia belangeri chinensis | reverse complement strand
CAGGAATGTTTGGTGAATCCCCCTATACCACTCAGCTCACCCCCTGAGGGGAAATGCCACGTGCATTCAAATCAAACGTTTTCCTATCAAGTTCTCAACTAATAGCTTTCCTAGGAGACCCAAGCCTGTCAGTCACCTACTACCTATTTAGACATGTTAAAACAGAATTTGTTGTTTATTTGTATTTCATTGAAGTGAGTCTGTTTTCTCATATTGAATTTGTATCCAAACACCAGGTTGTCAATACTACTTAGCTAAGGCTTCTATTTGTTTTATTTTTTTCTCTGCATTAAACCAGAAAAATGGTGCCATTCATGGCTATTGCAACCTTTCTATAAATGTCTAAGCAGTGTATTAACTAATTGTTTAAAGTCACTAGTGTTAATGTCAGGAACTAAAAAACACACTTGCTTTATTGAAAACTATTTTGTCAAATTCACAATTTATTAATATACTAGAGCTACAGCTCAACTTAAATCCCATATAGAAAGTGAGGGAGGAAAGAGATGTCCACCTTTAATAATGAAAAGTAAGGGCATCATTTTTAATTTAATTTATTTGTATGACTTAAAATATAGCTAGTCTCCTTACGAAAAAAAAAAATCTAGTTATGTAAAGTCACGTACATGACCAGGTTGCAATTTTTCTATGTAGAACAATATCTATATTATATATATATATATATATATATATATATATACACACACACACACACACACACATATATATATATATATGTGCATCTCTCTAGGTCTGTGTGTCTCTATGTGACAATGTGTGTGTATGTGTCTATGGATGTATGATCTCTCTCTTCTTTGCATCTATCTCTCTCTACCACTCTGCCCTCTCCCTGTTCACAAATGAAAATATATATGCACACGAAAACTTCTACACTAATGTTCATAGCAATACACTCTTCATAATAGTCAAAATGTGGAAGCAACCCAAATGCCCACTGAGTGACAGATGAATAAATAAAATGTGGCATATCCACGCAACGGAAAATTATTGGTCATAAAAAAGGAATGAAGTGGAGCCAATAGGTGGTGGAGTGGTTAAGGTGCTGGACTCCCACATGGCTGACTGTGATTCCTGTCTGGGACCTGATAGCTTCCTTTCTCATTTTCCCTTTCTCTCTCTCTGGTCAAATTAAAAATAATAATAATATTTTTTAAAAAAAATG
>NW_006160189.1:504167-514167 GCF_000334495.1 Tupaia belangeri chinensis | reverse complement strand
TGCTTTGAAAAATGCTGAAGTATTTTCAGTGTCCTTTTTCCTGCTTTTATTAAAATGTGTATAAAGAAGCAGAGAACTTAGCAGGTCACAGCAGTCCTATTCCTTAATGCTAATTCTTAACAATAAAAGAAACAGTGCCTTCCCCCCCACACAAATAGCCATAATTATGTAAAGAATGACTGCTTCAGACTGATGACTTTCAATATGCTCAAGTCTAGCATACTGGTAGAAGAGGCCAGAAAGGTCAACAGTAATTCATAACTGCTATAAAATTGTGTAGCATCCCAGGGCTTCTGCAAGATGCTGACATTATCATGTGTCTTCTGCTGGTTTGTATATGTAAATGTGTGATAGGAAGTGCACTGCTTTTACCGTATCACATGCAGAGCATCAATCAGGCAGTGGAATACATCAGAGTATTTTCATTATGCCTAGTTATTTACTGCATCAGAAGAAATTACCCTGGCAAGCCAAGCGGCCTTCTCTGGGTAGCATGATACGACCAACCAGGCTTCAGCTCAGGAGTCTTGTAAACATTACAGGATTAATCTCACAATCACAATCATCAATCTTTCCTAGTCCTGCCTGGGTGCAACTGTGGAGATTGGTAACCAGGCCATGTGGATTTAAATTTAACCCTGAACATCAAAAACTAGATGTCAGACATAAGCGGCAGATTGCAAAACACCTGTGTTTCTGTTTTGGTTGGGATTTGGTTTTCAGTTTTAGTGGAAGACAATAGACAGAAATGTGCGATGGAGTACTTTAAAACCGTATTTAATATGTCACTTTCATTTTTGCTACATGCTTGGGAAATTAGAATTTTTTAAGAGCCTTTATGTAACTTAAGCTCTCAGTGGGAAATGAGAGTTTACCCTACAAACCAATTTCATGTAAGATCATGTAGACTCTGTAGGCAGCCCTGTAGAGGGGTGACATGCCACCTGGGACTGTCGTTTGGTGACCTGCTCAAGCTCCTCTGGCGCTAGACCAGCCAGAGAAGATTAAAGCTCCAAAGAAAAATGGAGTTAGCTCCTAACCAAGAGAACATTCAGGGTGTGTTGCTGACTCATAAGATGACACTGGCATTGATTGCTGGAACAACTGACTGTATACTCTCCTGCAAAAGAAAAAAGACTAGCTCCCTTTCATTTCCCCACCCAACTTAGGAACGGAGAGAAGAGACAGGTTGGACAGGCGGGCTAAGTGAACATTCTATCATTTTAAGTTTAGCAACCGCATGGAACGTAGCCTATTCTATTTAGATAATGCAAAAGATAATGTGCATTCATTTTTTGAAAGTCAGGTGAAAACCAAGATGATAATGATCATTTTTTCATAGTCAAGAAACAATAAATATATAATGAGCAGGTCACATATAGACTGCCTGGCAGTTTAATTTGAACTGTGACCTTTTATTATTATTATTTTTTTTTGTCCAAAGCACTTTTTACTGAACACATAGCATAGAATCAATTCTTTCTTTCCTCCTCTTTCAGTATCTTGCAGACTTCTATCTTTGAATGAAAATGTAGTAGCCGTAATGATATGGCTTTCCTTTTCTTCCAATCAGATTTCCAAATCGAAGAGAGTTTATATCCATCCTATTTATAAAAAGTAGGCATTTCTACTACATGCTTTAATCCTTGAATGATTTAATCAGCACTGTAGGTACTCATCTGCTAGAACTGCATTACAAAAGTAGAAAAATAAATAAATAAGAGCCATATATTGAGATTTCCACAAGAGCTATTCATCCCTACCCAGATTATAAGTTTCATATGGCTTTCTTGATCATAGAAGTTTATCTTTAAAAAGTATGCAAAAGGATTATGAATAAAATGTTTCCATAATAAATTACATGACAATAAAAAAGAAATTCATCTTAAAACAGATTGCAATGACTGACAGTTTAAAGCTCCTTGGTTTTCTGTTTACCTTTCTTATTGTGCGGTTTTGTTTCATTTTCATTTTCATTTCAATTGGTAGTAGTGAGGCTTTTTGCTGTCAATGTTTTTGTTGTATGTTCGTCTTGAGGTGACTAGTTTTAAAGTAGCTGATATCTCTATGTTGTGTGTTTTGTCTAGAATTCGGATTCCCAAATCCTTCTCAAAGTTGTTTCTGTCTATGGGGTAAGCGTGTTGTGAATCTTTAGCTTCCCACAAAACGAGCATGCTTGACTTTTGCGATTGTGTAACCAAATAGAGATTCTGCTCACTTGTTCTTCGAGGGCAGTATGTGTAACATGAAAGCAGTGGTTTTGTAAAATTCTTAGAATATATCTATGATCGATCGCCATTGGTCAAACTGGGAAGGTTAGAAATCAGTTTGTGCATCAGTATGGCGTGGGTTTGAATAACTTCCTGAGCTGCTTTCTTGTTTTTATAATACCCTGGCAAATGTTATGCTTTGCTGAAGATTCGAACAAAGAGCTCCTAGATATCCAAAGTGAAGATACTAGGGCAGCAAAAAGGTGAGTGCAGTAATCAGCAGATCGCATACAGAGAAACCCAATCCCCTGAGAGAGGAAGGCAGGGCAGTGGTTACATTCCTCAGTCTGAGCAGCCAGGAAGAAAAGCCTTGGGCATTAGAGGTCAGGAAACATGAACCAGATCCTCATCGCCACTATTCCCAGGCATATAACCTTAAACAAATCATTTGACACTACTACTCTCAGTTTTAACATGATCTCTTTCTTTTGATTCATTTACTCAACAAACATCAGCTGAATTCCTATACATTCTACTAGGTATACAACAGTGAGCTGAGGAGACAAAGCAAAAAGCAATTGGTCCTAGTCTTCAAATAACGAAAGCATCTGGTGGATGTGCCAGGCACTGTGTGACTGCTTTATATACATTATCATGTTGAATCCATTTGTGTTCCCAACCCCGAGAACATTTATCCTGAGTTTATATTTCAAACAATACTAGACCTTAGAGAAGGCAAACAAGCTGGTGGGAGAGACTGACCTGAATACAGATCCATCTGACACTGAAGTTCCTGCTCATGATATTGTAGGGCATGTCAAAGAACCTTAAAATTTTACAAATTTTTAGTCAGTAGGAGCAAATGACAATGGTATGCGACAGAGTGATATAGTCTGTAATGTGCTATACAAATGTATGTTGTCATTACTGTCATAAGAACACAGCAGATCTTTTTTCACATCAATTTCAACTTAATGATCTCCACTTGAACAGTTTGGACCATCTGATATAAATGGCACCCAAAGGCAAAAAAAAAAAAAAAAAAAGAAATTGTTTCTATATGGACAAAACACTATCAAAGATTCCCTATGAGCATTTGTAAGCCAGTTACACAAGATCCTTAGTGAATATTAAACAAATAGAAACTGAAGTAAGACATTTTTCTACATATGAAAATCTCTGAAAAGCACAAGTCTACTGTTTGCATTACACCTGGAACATCTTTAGTAATTCCTTAGGCACTTTACTCAATTCCTTTTAGGTTATCTACCAATTAAGAGAGAATGATGATGCTAATATAGCACCTGCAGACCTTATAAATGTAAAATGTTTTTTATTCAACCAGCGTCTCTAATTTAATATTGATGCCATTTAACATAGAGTTTTTATCTTATGAATGTTTTTTATGTTTTTATCCCAGACCAAGACTGCATAGCTAAAACATATAATATTGGGTAAGCAGATAAATGCTCTATCTCTCAATTTTACCTCCTTACACCACCCCTACCATTGCATGTTTGTATATCTCTATAAAACAATGTGTTTTTATAAACAAAGCAATGGAGTCAGAATAAAAATAGAACTATCACCATTGCCTATACAACCACAAATTAATGGTTCAATTTGAATAAACTTTTGTCAAATCTTGGTGCCCAATTTTCCAATTTCTCATGTTCATTTAGTAAAAACACTTACCTAAAGCTCTTGATATGATGCAAAACATTAGTAATGTTTTATTTAGATATTAAAAACATAATCAGTTAAAATAAATAATCCAAAGCAAGTGATGGCTTTTACTTGCTATTTGACATTAGAAGCCACAAGAAATAACTTGATTTTTCAGATCTTGGTCGAAAGGATGAACAGTAAGAGAAATTCCATTCTTGGCATATTCTTTTTTTGTATTTACAGAAGAATATTTTATTGAAAGCAATATTGACTTGAAAAATTACTCAGAGGAATTTTTCAGTTACTAAAAGCATAAAGACTATACCAGAATTAAAAAGTATAGGGGCCAGCAGATGGTGGATAGTTAAGGCCCTGGACTCCCACATGGCCAACCGCAGTTCTAGTTCCATACCTGGCAGTTTGAAAATCACATCGAGTGCATGCCCAAAATCCTAGGAGGGAAATGGAGGAGAAGGGATTGTGGTGCAGCCATCCTATTCCCGGGAGGGCAGGGGGGGAGATTTCTCACTTTCCCTTTCTCTGTGTGTTTGTCTCTCTCTCTCTTTCTCCAGCAAACTCACATGTCTTGTAGCAAAAAACTAAAAAAAGAATAAAAAAAAAAAGAAAGTACAACTAGGTTTACATTTTTAAAAAAGTAGCTGTATTTCAAAACAATATTTGAATTAGTATACATTTTTTCAGTTAACATTATTAAAGCTTCCTTTTCATCTAACTGACCAAAATTTTATGCAAAGCTAGTACTTTTATACAGGTTATAGTTTTCAGGTAAGGTCTAAAATAATTTTTCATTATATAAAAAGCATGTCAGTGACAATAATAAATGAATTTTAATTAGTTGTGTAAGAAACTATGTACGAATATTGATGTTTTGACTCTACTTAGCATTAACATGTAAAATTGGTCTTATGTTTTAAAATGTGTGATTAGTACAATTTATTCCATAGTACAAATTGAAAATTCCTTCACTGAAGGATAGGATATTTATAAACTATTTTCTTAAATTCAGTTTTAATTACCTTTATTTTTTCAGAAGTAGTTATAAGAAAATATGCATAGATTTTTCTAGATATTGATTATAGCACCAGACATTTGTAATTACTTGCTTAACAACAGCTATTTAAATAGTTAAATGTAGGCTTAAATATAGAATTTGTTTATAGAAAATAAGACATGAAATTAAAATAAAATGTTATCATACCTTTTCTTTCTGTAATACAATTACCTTGGAAATAAAAGGTTTTTTTTTTTAATTGTATGCTACCATTCTCACTTTCAAACACAGCACCACCAATACAGACATACTAGATATAAAGTAATGACAAACTTTTCAAACATTACATCATTCCTATTTAGTGACAAACACCTGCAGACTTTTTTTTTTTTTTAACAAATTTGCTCAGGTATCTTCAATAGGCTCATCATGAACAAATTAGATCATAATTTGATCTGAAAATAACTGATGACATTTATAAATTAGTATATGGGAGCTGTTCTATTCACTTGGAAAGACTAGAATCTGTCAGATTAGGCATTTTTCTATTTAGGTAACACAGAAAGTTGCAATAACATCTTACACAAATGACATCATTCATTTTCTCATAGAATGATGGCCAAATTATAATAGCTTACTGCATGCATCTAGAACTTAGTTATAATCACATTTCACTATGCATGTGTAAACATATTAAAGTAACTGTAGAAGTCAGATATCATTAAGACAAAACAATTAAATATATTTGCAAAGCTTTACAATTTGTGTAGGTTGCTATTACATAGCAAATAATGTGTGTTATATTTAGTTCTAGTATGCTTTGGAAATTAAAAATACACACACATGTGCAGACACAAGTGCACATAAACAGGATGCTCTAATATTGAAAAACAGCTACTAAATATGCATCTATTAGTTTAACATTGTGTCTTAACAAAAACTGAAATGCTAAGCATGGCAAAAATCTATCAGGTGAAATTTATGAAAATTTACAGATTACCTAAAATGCTAAGAGTTAATTATAGTCTGCTTTCCCTGGCATGTCAGCTTGATTAAATTTGGAGTTCGGAGATGAATTGGCCCAAATTCATTAGTGTTCCCTGGGTGCAGATGTTGGTCAAGGTCAAGCAAAGCACATTGACTGTAATGTTACAGAGGAGGGGGGAAGGGATTCCAAAGAAGGTAGACTCTTAAAAGGTCTGGGGTTGCAGCAAGAAACTTTGATACTTTTTAACTTAATAAATCTTGACAGCCTAATCATGGCTAAGCCTTTGCAGTGTTATTGGTACAGATGGCAAAGCTAGACATATTTAAAGAGATCTCAGCAGCTAGTAGTAAGAGAGCACTGAATCCAAATGCAGTGTTGGGCTCTAGGAGAAAGTGAAAGAAAGGAGGATAAAAAGCTACATGGCATTTCCATCTCCTGACATCTCCAACAGCCTCAGATACAAAATATGATAAGGCTCCTGCTGAGCTAATAAGCCCAACAAATGTCTGTGTCCGTGAAGTAGATGAAGTGGGATCAAGCAGAGGGGGCTGCTGTATGAAAATAAGCCAGCGCCCAGGGTATAATGGCACTAGAGAAAGCTACAAGGTCAGGCTGATGACAGAGACACCAGTTAAGTAGAGACCCCATCAGTAAGAAAGGTTTGCCTGCTGGATCCAAGACATGACCATTAAAATAAAATGAACTATCCATTTAAAGAAAGGAAAAAAAGAAGAAAACAAAAGCACCCTATAAGGATTTTATTTGTTTCTCCTCTACAGCAGCAGCATCCTTTTGTTTATTTATAGTCAATGGACCCAGGGCAGAAAGGAAAGTATTGGGCTGGGGGTGGGGAATTGAGAATGGATATACACTTCAAAATGCCATTAAATTCGTTGGTTCTGCTCTATGATTTTAGTGGGTTCACAACCTACACTAACATTATTTGTTTAATCAAATATGGCAGCAGCATAAATAGCGTAATGAAGGCTTCCTTGTGATCCACAAGGATTCCCAGGAAAACAGATTGTTCAGTGCATAGTACGTTATTCCTTACTTCTCCCTTTCTCTGTTTCCTCTCAGAAAGGGAACGTATTCGTTTTTATCATAAGGTAATATTTTTTTCAGTGAAATACATAATTGATTGAAGTTGAAATGGCGTGATTCAAAACAGCATACCTCCTGATACAGGTACCATACAAGTCAGCCTATGTGCTTGGCATTTGACTACCTACACTTCTAGGATCATGAACCTCCGGATTTTTCCAGGTCTACCTTGTTTTTGGCACTGAAAGTTCCATGTCCCATATCCTGTAACTTGCTGGTGGACACTGTACACTCATGGCCAAACCAGTATTTCTGAGGGACAGCTAGACCCAATCACGTGATGAGTCTTGTTGAGTCTAGGTGAGAAGTGTACAGAAAGAGGGAGTGATTAGTCAGTATAGAAACAAGCCAGATGATTCAAGACATGAAATACTCAAAGAAGACTAAATCATCCAGGTTGGTTGGTTTTCACTTTGATCAAATTAGCTTTATAATTCCCAACTCTTCTCATTGCATCTCTAAGCCACTACCTTTAACTTATACACACATACACACATACGCACACACACACACACAAGGTATAGAATGGCTGAAATGAGGGAACCAGCAGCTAGCGTAATGGCTATGTCGCTGGATTCCCACATAGTCGACCGCGGTTCGTGTCCCAGACCCGGTGGCTTAAAACTCACGCCGGGCGCGTGTGCGTGCGTGCCCAAGATCCCGAGAGGAGAATGGAGGAGAAGGGATTGTGGCGTGACCATCCCCCCTGGGGGGTGATTTCTCACTTTCTGTTTCTATGTCTCTCTCTGTCTGTCTGGCGAATGTACACGCCCTACAGTGAAAATCTCTCAAAAAAAAAAAAAAAAAGAATGGCTGAAATGATATCTATAAAGTTTAATAGTTAAATTTTTTTTCTAATGACTCAGATGATCCACATTAAGCTTAAAACCAATCTGAAAGAACCACTTACAGCAAATTCACTTTGCAGTCCATTGTCTAGACCAACAAATACATTCACAGATTAGAAGACAATGCTTTTCTTTAGGTTTATGGAAACTAAAACTATGGTCTCAGTTGGTTTACATAATCTTTTTTTTTATTTGAGTAATTATTAGAATATGCTTGAAATTTCATGATTCTGGCAAATTGCTACATTAATTTGTAACAGGTCATGTCAATTTCATAATATCTGTGAAGCCTTGTTAAAAAGGTGAAAAATGTTTAAACACCATGTGAGGTGATTCATTAAACATGTAAGAAAGCTTTGAAATACTGACAACTTTACCATGAAAGATCAGATTAGATACTCCTCTAGTATTTTTTAATCCTATCCTTAGTTGTAATATCATACAAATGCAAACACAACACTAGTGTTCTCTCTTAGAATCAAATTTCTGAGTATAGTTCTAAGATATTACAAATTGATCTTAGAAACATAAACTTTATGATTTGGGGATAATTATAATGAAAATGATGAGTAGGTGACGAATTGCCCATAGTTGCTTTTAACAGTTGTAGAGATTTTTCTTAAGCTATAATTACAAACTCTTAAAATATCTTCCCTAGGGGGGGTGAGAAATCAAAAGAAGGTAACTATCACGTATACTTTTCAGTTTAGCTTATTGCTTAAAAATTTAAGTATTAATAAAACTGATTTCCAATCATGCAAGAAGCATGTTCAAATGAATTTCAATCTTCAAAAATAATAGCTGCCATAAAAAAGGTTTTGATTTCCATTGAAGCTTATTTGTTCTCATTGAAGCTTATTTCAGGATTGCTGGAGAAGAATTTCCTGTTTTAGTCTAAAGTTGACTGGATAATCTGTCAGTTTTCTTCCAGTCATGTTCTCTGATTATGAGATCATCCCTGTAGATTATCCATAAAGTGAAGTCTGCCTGTAAGAGAGGCTGTAGGACCCTTAACCTTTATCTTGACGTTCGTGTACCTTTGCCCTAGCTAATTTTGTACAAAATAATGTTTGTTTTAGGGAAATGAAAGAATTAGTAACTTTTACCCGGGATAAAGGGCAGATCAGCGCCAACATTACCATGAGTAGTACTAAGAGAGATAAAGAAGGGCTTTAATAATTCAAGTGCTTAATACGTAGAAAGCACCACGCAGATAGGACTATTAGCTTAGTTCAAAGAGATGCCATAGGTAACAGTGATAAGCGGAAGCAATAACATTAAAATTTCATTTGGTACACAGATCAGGGACAATGTATAGTATTTTGACTGTATTGACTGTACAGAGACTTTGCTCATAGGATGTCCAACTAGAAATCTGTCTGATAGCTAGTATTGTTTGCATGTTTTCTTATTTAAGTTAATATTTTACTGGTGACAATTATCAACATAATGAGCTTGAGTAGTTAGGATAAGTATTATATGAATCGTTTATTTCATTTCAGGATAATCTGATGCATGAATCATCAAATTTATTAAGTTGAAATTTACAGTCTCAGAAACTCAGATTTTACTTCTGGTATATTTTTTTCAATACAAAGTTTTGGGAGATATATAATTACATTTAGCTTGCAGGAAATGCAAGAAATCTGGAAAAAAGTATATTAATGGGTGTGTTCAGGAACTCATACTTTGAAATTAAGAACAAATTTAAATCCAAGCACAGAAATTTACTGTTTGAGTAAGTTTAAATTTATTCATCCCTAGATTTCCCATTTAGAATATAAGAGTAATTATAGTACTTATTTTAGAAGGGTAATGGAAATGTAAAATATATGTCATACGTTAAATGGCAAGCTCCTTTTAGGCAAGGACCACTCAGCTTGTAACTTCTGGAACTGAAGTGACATTAGACATGTAAGCAGAAGCAAGAAATATGAGATCCTTGGGAAAAAAAATAGATCACATCTTCCTTCCAAAATAAAGTTTTCTAAATATTGCATTAATCATTTCTCCAATTCCTCAAGCTTGTTAGCTTTCCCAATTTTCTCATCTTTCTCAAAAGCAGCAAGAATTTCCCCTGGGTAGATTCAGTCTTTTCATTCACTTCTATTTATACCTCTTTCTCCATCTTCACATTCTCCCTCTTTTTTTTTTTTTTTTTTTTGAAAGT
>NW_006160189.1:440446-502700 GCF_000334495.1 Tupaia belangeri chinensis | reverse complement strand
CACCCCCCAGGGGGTATGGTCATGCCGCAATCCCTTCTCCTCCATTCTCCTCTCAGGGTCTTGGGCACGCATGCACACGCGCCCGGCGTGAGTTTTAAGCCACTGGGTCCGGGACGCGAACCGTGGTTGACTACATGGGAGTCCAGCGACATAGCCATTACGCCAACTGCTGGTTCCCCTACCTCTTCTTTTACCTCTTTTTCTACCATTACTACCATAATAACAACAATAATAATAGTGATTAATTTTTTTTGGGGGGGAGAGGTTTTGCTATAGGGCGCGTGTGCTCACCAGGAGACAGAGAGAAAGAAAGAGAGAAATCACCCCCCAGGGAGGATGGCCATGCCGCAATCCCTTCTCCTCCATTCTCCTCTCAGGATTTTGGGCACACATGCACACGTGCCTGGTGTGAGTTTTAAGCCACCAGGTCCAGGACGTGAACCGCGGTCGACTACATGGGAGTTCAGCAACATAGCCATTATGCTAACTGCTGGTCCCAGTAGTGAATAATTTTAGAGAGTATATTTTGGCCCACTTAATTATAAAGTCTAGGGATCTGTCTCTTAAGGAATAGCTGTATCAAAGAAGGCAAAGAAAATCATCAAGCATGTCCTTTCTACCTCTCTTGGCCCGTTTTTCCGTGCTGTCTGTTTCTTAGGAAGCTCTGCATAGGAGCTGGCAAAATAGTCCCCTTTTCAATCTGCCTCCCGGCTGGTTTCTTTCATTCCAGCCATTTCTTTCTTTAATTTGATAATATTTACATTGATAATATTTATTTCTTAACCCCAAATCTGTACTCATGTGTAAGGTGTGACTATGAAATGACTGTTTTTAATGCTGTGTTTAGCAAAATGCAATTTTCTACTGAGAAAGATTGGCTTTCAAGACTCAAGACATAACCCAATGATAACATTTTTTAAAAGTACATATGGAACTCGCTGTTGAATTTTCTTTGGGAATTTTTAGTTTTGGGAACAACAACAAAAAAAATGTAATCTTACCTTTAATCATCAAACCTCATAGTTGACTCATAACCCTATGACTCAGGTTGTTCACTTACAAGAATTATTACAATCGCTTTTAGCTCTTCCCAAAACTCATTGATTCTCTAAAACTATCTTCAGTGGTATAGTACCAAAAGAAAAACACATCTAAATTAAGGGAGCCTGTTATCCTAAGCATAGTGCTATCCAAGATAACTATTCTGTAAGAAACAACGCATGGTACTGTATAAGGTTGCAATGTCAGGATAAAAATCAGTCACAACTTTTCACAGGTTCATATTCTGAATATAAGTATATAATACATATGCATGGGCATACTTATATATATAGATACACATGTCCATGGAGTAAAACCTTCTCTGTAAAAGTTGGGAAGTATAAACTTGATTGTCACATATTTTCATTTTATCAATCTGTCAACTAAAAATAGAGAGATTGCCGTTAGCTAAAGATATCTATTTCTCCTATGCTTTTTGAGTATGGCCAGGCATCAAGCCCAATGCTTTACCTGTCACCCTAATATTGTGACTCAGGAAAGACTTGTCCTTTCCTGGTCATATCATTTTAGCCCTCAAGAAATGTTCTCATCATTTCATCATTAATTGTACCTAAATCCCAAGAATATCCACTGATGTTTGGCAGCGTAGTTGAATGCAGTGAGATGTTGGGAGTATTTCTGGATGTATTATAACCAAGATTTCTTAGAGCCTTACTACAGATTTCCACATATATCCTGCTGTGAGTTTTCAACTTCACCAAATTCTTGAGTAGAAAAAAGCACTATGTGTTTAGCTATGAGCAATAGTGAAAAATGAACTAGCTACAGACTAAAACTTGAGTTTTTTTTAAAAACTTAGTAAGCATAAAAATATTCTTTATAAGGACTTAATTACCCCTCATTTTTTCTGAAACATTCATGGACACAATATAATCTAACTGATCAGAATATGCAAATGTAAAGAACAAAATCAATTTTAAGATGCTCTCAAAGCTCAACATAAAATATAGTATGTTGCAGTTGGATGGTGACATACTAGCAAAATGTGCTACGCATGGGCTGACCATTGAGAGAAAGGTGCAGGTTTGGGTCTGGAAACCTCCCTGAGTACTCTGGTCTTGGTATGCCCATCATCCAAGGCTGGCTGGAATTAAGTTGGATCACAGCACTGGGACCATTTGGGTATCCTTTTCTTCTTTCTCTCTGTCTATCTCTCTTTTTGTCTCTCTCATTCATGAAACAAATACATATTAAAATTTTGTAAAAGCATATTTACAAAGTAGCCTTTTAAATATTCAAGAGACATATTTTTTTCTTTTAATTCATAGTAGAGAGTGGGCATGTGTGCTATGGACTGTGCCAAAAGACATCTTAAACTTAATTTGCCCCGGAGCCTGGACAGTGACACTGACACAGGGGTAAAACAACACTCTCTGAGGCTGACCCACAGAGGAAGGTTCTAAGTTTGTCTGGAGACCTCCCTGAGTATGCTAGGTGTGCTTATGATGTGGGACTTCCTGAGGCTGCAGGTGTATGACAGTGTCAAGAGCCTTTTAGGTGGACCAGCAGTTAGAGTAATGGCTATGTCGCTGGACTCCCATGTAGTCGACTGCGGTTCGAGTCCCAGACCTGGCGGCTTGAACTCACTCTGGGCATGTGTGCATGCATGCCCAAGATCCTGAGAGGAGAATGGAGGAGAAGGGATTGCGGCATGGCCATTCTCCTAGGGGGAGATTTCTCACTTTCTGTCTCTCTGTCTCGCTCTGTCTTTCTGGTGAGCCCACACACCCTATAGCGAAAACCTCTACAAAACAAAACAAAAAGAGTCTTTTAGGGACACTGTTTCTCTCTCTGTCTTTGTCTCTGTCTCTGTCTCTCTCTCTTGCTTTTGCTCCCAGTCTCACTCATGGAAGAAATAAATAAATAAACTTACAAAAAATTTAAAGTAGCATATTTACAAAGTAGCCTCATTAAATTTTCAATGTTTATTTTTTCTGAAATTTTAGCTTGTCTTTTTATCAGTGTAATGCATGAATGTAGTTAAAAATCAAGTAACAATAAAAGTTTTATAATAAAAAACACTAGTTTCTTATTCCTGTGCTCTTGACCCCAGTACAACCCCTTAACTTTCCCTTTTTTTAGTTTTTTTAGCTGATTCTTTGAGCACTCATATATGAATTTTTAAATAGTACATTATAAATACAGTTTCTTGGTTTATTAATTTTAGTTTCTAGCCTCCAAAAACCCTGCCTTTCCAATTAATCTATGTTTACCTAAATAAGTAGCGAGGATTTTGATTATTATAATTATGTAAATATTATTTGTTATTGAGCCAAGTAGTGTGCTATCATTACACTTTCCTTGTCCTGTAATGTTTGCTCTTCCTCAAGTAAATAAAGCTTTGCTGTTTGTGCACTGGGACACACATTGCTTCATTTTGGTGTTGTGGCAAAATCTTGTACTTTGAAATTAGTAAACTAGCATTCAGTGTTGACTGTGTTGTTGCTTTTAGTAGGTAATTAGATTGCTGAGCTTCAGTAATAATTGCTGCATAACAAATGTTCAAATCTGTAATTTCTTTGAAGACTATCTATGAAAAATGATAAAGAAATAATGTTTGTTTCCATCACCTGTAGTCTCTTCCACTAAAGGTAGACCCTTCTACTATGTTCTGCATCTTAAAATCATGAGTAGATGAAACTGGAATCATTGCCACAGGAAATAGGAGAAAATTGAGGTTTAAGAATATAAAATACTTGGGGCTGGCAGGTGGCATGGTGGTTAAGGGCACTGGACTCCCACATGGCTGACCGTGGTTTGAGTCCCAGACCTGACAGCTTGCTTTCTCATTTTCCCTCTCTCTCTTTTTCTCTTGTTTTCACTCTTGTTCTCTTTTGCTCTGTCCCTCTCTGGTCAAATTTAAAAAGTGATAATAAATAAATCAATACAATTTACATAAAATAATTCTTAAAAAAATACTAAAAAACTCATCCCCAAATACCCAGCATAGAAGGGCTCAAGTACAAGCTTTCTACTTATAAAACAAGGGCTCTTAACCTCCAAGCACACCAAGGCTCTATGCAGCCAAATCAGAAAAACATTACCAATACCAAATTTAAAGCCCTGAAACTCAGTCATGCAAAATTCCTTTTCTCTTAGTTATTAAGAAAAAAATTGTCAGAAGATGTGTGCACTCACAGGAGAGAAACAGAGAGAGAGGGAAAGTGACACAGTAGCTCCCATGGGGAATGGTCACATTGCAATCTCTTCTTCTCCCTCTCTCCCTCCCCATTGTGATTCTGGGCACTGGCACATGTGCCAGGCATGTTTCTCAAACTGCTGGATGCAGGACTTGAACCATTCAGTCAGTCATAAGCAATCTAGTTGTTCTAACATCCACAGTACCTCTTGGCCCCAGTTGATTTAAATAATTAGTGAAGTAATCCTCAATCTTTTTTTTCCCCTATTTTCTCAAGCCCTGTAGGAAGACTCTAACAGAGACAGTTAATATGAAAAATTGGTATAGGAAGTTACATACTTAAGAAAGTCTCTAGGCCCACGTAGACCAGCTGTTTGTTTTCTATCATCTTATATATCAGCAGTCCCCATTCTTTTGGGCACCAAAGACCAGTTTTGTGAAAGACAATTTTGTTCATGAATGGGGGTGGTATAGTTTCAGGATAATATTATTATACTTATTGTTCACTTTATTTCTATTGTTGTTACATTGTATTATTTAGTGAAATGATTGTACAAGTCATCATAATGCAGTAGTTGCAGTCATTCCACAATGCTAGTATCACTACTTCAGCTTCTCAGATCATTCCATATTAGATTCTCATAAAAAACATGCAACCTAGATTTCTCATATGCACAGTTCACAGTAGGGTTCAGGCTCCTATGAGAATCTAATATTGCCATTGATCTGACAGGGAGCAGGACTCATGGGGCAATGAGAGTGATGGAGAATGACTGTCCATACAGATGAAGCTTCAGTCGCTCAGCCACCATTCACCTTCTGCTGTGCTGCCCTCCTGCTGATACTGGTCTGTAGGGGCCCAGGGGTTGCAGATCCCTGTTCCATAACTTGAAGATGTGAGTATGCCGTTACAATAGCTTTTGTGCTTCTCATTTTGTATATTGTCACTAAACCAATACATTCTCAGGCTAGATAGCTTGAATTCAAAACAATCTATTGGATTGTCAGAAGATCCCACAAGTATTTAAGAAAAGCATTCATAACACAGTGCTGACCTAACAGCTTAACATTCATGTGACCACCATTCCTATACCTATCCTCTTGGTTATTGACCTCCTCAACTCCAGTGGAATTTCCTATTTTTCCCTTTAGACACCCAATACCATAGTCACAACCTAGACTTTGTCATCACTAGAAACTGCAGCACTATTGAAATCTTAGTATCAAACATCGCACTGGACACATGTGTGTATGTTACCAAAGTTCAGAAAGGAAAAAGAGATGAAGGAGAAGGGATTGCAGCATGACCATACCCCACAGGGGCTGGGGGTGTTTTCCCTTTCTTCTCCATCTCTGTCTCTCTCTGGTGTGTGAATCCACTCTTTAGCAAAAATATAAATGAAATAACCACTCTTTGGAGTCTACCTTTCCACTTCTCAAAACTCAAACACTAAATAGGAAAATTAAAGATAGGTCTGATATAATTTCACAGTGTAAATAAATTATTAACTTGGTCTTGTCAATGATGTTTTTGGCTTTCACCTAAAGTTCAGATAACAAAAGCAAAAATAAATAAGTGAGATCTTGTAACTACATCAAACTAAAATCTTTCTACCTACCAAGAAAACAATCAACAAAATAAAAGGCAACCTGCAGATCAGGTAAAATATTTGCATACCATATACCTAGTAAGAGGTTAATATCAAAGATATATAGAGAATTCACATAATTCAATAGCAATAATAATAATGGTGATGATAAATAACTTGATTAAATAATGGGCAAAGGGCCTGAATAGAAATGTTTCCCAAGAAAAGATATAAATGTGCTCGGGGGTACCAGCAGTTAGCGTAATGGCTATGTAGCTGGACTCCCGCGTAGTCGACCGCGGTTCGCGTCCCAGACCCAGTGGCTTAAAACTCACGCCAGGCGCGTGTGCGTGCGTGCCCAAGATCCCGAGAAGAGAATGGAGGAGAAGGGATTGCGGCGTGACCATCCCCTCTGAGGGGTGATTTCTCGTTTTCTGTCTCTAATATCTCTCTCTGTCTGTCTGGCGAGTGCACGCACCCTATAGCGAATATCTCTCAAAAAAATGTGCTCAATATCACTAATAATTAGAAAAATGAAAATCAAAACCTCAATGAGATATCACCTCATACCTGTTAGGATGGCTATTATCAAAAAGAGATAACAATGGCTAACAAATATGTGCAGAAAAGGGATCCCTTGTACTCTGTTGGTGGGTATATAAATTGATATATTCATTACAGAAAACATTATGAAAGTCCCTCAAAAAATTTGAAAAGATAACCATAAGACTCAGCTATTCCTTTATGAGTATATAGACAAAAGAAATAAAATCAAGACCAGGTAGAAATATCTGTGCTCCCATGTTTATTGCAACATTATTCACAATAGTCAACATATGGAAAAACCTAGGTATTTGTTACCAGATCAATTACTAAAAAAACACACATACGCACACAAACAATAGAATATTATTCATCCTTTAAAAAGGAGAGCCCATAATTTGCAAAATCATGGGTGAAGCTAGTGGACATTAGTCTAAGTAAAATAAATAGGCACTAAAGCAAAATTACTACATAATTTTAATTATATGGTAATTTTATAAATGTTGAGTTCATAAACACAGAGAACATAATGGTGGTTACCAATTGTAGGGGGAGGGAAGAGAGTGTAAGTCGAAGAGTATGACGTTGCATTTATATGAATAAGTCTAGAGATTTAACATATAGCATGAGGAGAAGCCAATAATATATTGAATATGGGATGTGTATTTACAGAGTAGAGTTTAGGCACTCTTACACACACAAAGAGTGTGAGATGATGGATATGTTAATTTGCTTGATTAGTAATCATTTTATACCATGTGTGTATATCAAAACATTATATTATGCAATGTAAATATATGCAATTTAAAATGACAAATTTGGGACCAGCAGATGGTGTAATGGTTACGTGGCTGGAATTCCACATAGTTGACCACAATTTGAGTCCTGGGTCCAGAGGCTTAAAACTCACACCAGGCACGTGTGTGTGTGTGTGTGCATGTGTGCGCGTGCCCAAGATCCCAAGAGGAAAATGAAGGAAAAAGGATTGCAGCGTGGCCATTCCCCCAGGGGGGAGGGGTGATTTCTCGCTTGCTGTCTCTGTCTCATTCTTTTCCTGTCTCCCTCTTTTCTCTCCAGCAAGTACACATGCCCTATAGAAAAAAAAAAAATCTCTAAAATAAATAAATAAAATAACAAATTTATTTTAAAAAAATGGAGAGACCTTCTGAGATCATTTATGGAAATTATGCCTCCCTAACACACAGAGACAAAAATGCCAGATAGATCAATAAATGTTCAAACATATTTTTGGAAAATTTTACATTTTCTCTTAGGAATTTGTTTTAATTCTTGATAAAACTTAACAGAAGTTCTACTTTATACACAGGAAGTTTAGACAAACTGAAGTGTAGCTTAAATCTAAAGCACCAGAACAATCCAGAATGAAAATAATGTTTCTATGCTTAGTGTCTTAGTCACCTCAACCTGCTATAACAAAGTATCCTAAACTGAGTGGCTTATACAAACATTTGAAAGCTGGAAGTCTAAAATCAGGGTACTGATATGGTCAGGTTCTTGGTGAAGCCCTCTACCTGGTTTACCCACAGGCACCTTCTCACTGTTTACTCACTGGGTGGAGAGAACGCTCACAAGCTCTCTGGCCTATTCCTGCAGGGGGCACTATTCCCACTGAGAGACAAGTACCTTTATCTTTTTTTTTTTTTTTTTTGGAGAGGTTTTTGCTATAGGGCGCTGCGCTCGCCAGACAGACAAAGAGAGAGACATAGAGACAGAAAGCGAGAAATCATCCCCCAGGGGGGATGGTCACGCCGCAGTACCTTCTCCTCCATTCTCCTCTCAGGATCTTGGGCACGCACACACACGTCCGGCGTGAGTTTTTTAAGCCACCGGGTCCAGGACACGAACCGCGGTCGACTACGTGGGAGTCCAGCGACATAGCCATTACGCTAACTGCTGGTTCCCGATATTCCATTTTCTTGACCTAACTACTTCTCAAATCTTGCACTTCCAAATGCCATCACATGGGGACTACAATTTTAACACATGGATTTGGGAGGAACACAAGCATCCAGTCTGCTGCACCTAGCAACTAGTATTATTATTTATGACTTATCTGGTTAGACTAAACAGTCTCAGTTTATTAACATCCGTTACCCTTATTTTGTTTCAGTCATAACTTCATCACTGTCACTCCATCAGGAATCTTATTCAGTGGAAGAGTGAACTACAAATCAATTACTGTTTAAAAGTTGTCAAATTTAAAAAACAATTCTAAAACTGCTAATTACATAATTCACAGATGTTAGCACATATGTTAGACTACAGCAGTGCAGTAGCAACTCACTCCCTTTCTTAGCCAAAAGGCAATTAGAACTCTCTAAACCAAAAGCATTGACCCTATATAGTTTTCTCTAACCCATAACTATTTAAACGGCTCCAACAGAGTTGTAGAAACAGATGAGCTTTGCTTCCTCCTCATTCATTACACTTATTGTCTAATACTTCTTTCAGAGCACCTAGAGACCACTGTGATAGGTATTATGGAAATACTTAGACATATTTGTCAGGTGCCATGGAAACATTCAAGAAATTACCAATAACTTTAGAGTCAGTAGCAAAAGAAGAAAAAACACTTTGGTTTTAAATAATAATATTTTTAAAAGATCACATTACATATATGAATATGGAATTGTGTCTACAAATGCACTCCAGAACTTAAGGGTTTATTAGACAAGGTATAATACAAAAGTATATAGACAGTAAGGTTTATAAACATTACTTCTATTTGACATGTTCTTATAGTTCTTATATAATGCATTGTGGATCATAGAACAATATTTTGTAACATTATTTAAGATAATATGGCAAAAAACTAGACAATGTTATGTTTTAGTAAAAACATAGTAAAACCAAGAGCTCTAGTTGTTTTCATTTAAGATCTATCGCTCCTAATGGATAATTGAAGTAAGAAATATTTAGTGTCTTGAATTATTTTGTTGTCATTTGCCATCATTAGAAAGCTTGAAGTGAGAAAAAAAATTGTAGACATTGTGCAGTTTTCCCTTACAAAGCTGTGCTAATGACTAACCAAGAAATGAGATGTTGGCTAGTAAGATATCATTTTGAGACTTTTGCACTTGAGTGATAAGTATACCCAAACATACGTGTGTATGTATGTATGCATATATATAAATTAGTAGTTTTGTGAAACAATTTGATGCATTTTAGATATAAAATGTTAATTGTAAATTTGTTTTAGAGCTAGCAACAAAATATTTGTACAAACTTTTAAACAACTTTTTATCTTTTTTTGTACTTTTTTCTTTTCTAAAGTTTATTTATTTCTCCCATGAGCAAGAGATACAGATGGAGAGAGAGAGAAAAATAGCACCCCCAACAAGTTCTTGATACCATGATCCACCCTAAATTCAGCCAGCCCAGCCAGCATGAGCCCAGCGCAGGGAGATCTCTGGACCGGAACCATCCAGTATGGGATTGTCTCCCAGAGCATCATGTTTTACTGCTGGGCCACCATCTTGTTTCCATTTGTTGTGTCTGTTCTTTTTTTTTTTTTTTTGGAGAGATTTTTGCTATAGGACACGTGCACTCGCCAGACAGAGACAGCGAGAAATCACCCCCAGAGGGGATGGTCACGCCACAATCCCTTCTCCTCCATTCTCCTCTCTGGATTTGGGCATGCACACACACATGCCCGGGGTGAGTTTTAAGCCACCGGGTCCAGGACTCGAACCGCGGTTGACTACGTGGGAATCCAGAGACATAGCCATTATGCTAACTGCGGTTCCCATTGTGTCTGTTCTTGATAGAAGATTAGGAAAAAAAAAATGGGTAAGTTTTTGTTTGTTTGTTTGTTTTGGAGAGGTTTTCGCTATAGGGCGCGTGCGCTCGCCAGACAGACAGAGACATAGAGACAGAAAGCGAGAAATCACCCCCCAGGGGGGATGGCCACGCCGCAATCCCTTCTCCTCCACTCTCCCCTCGGGATCCCGGGTACGCACGCACACGCGCCCGGAGTGAGATTCAAGCCACCGGGTCTGAGACGCGAACCGCGGTCGACCACGTGGGAGTCCAGCGACACAGCCATCACGCCAACTGCTGGTTCCCAGAAATGGGTAAGTTTCGTTGGAACACTTCAGCCTTGTCAAAATCTATCTAGTAAAGCATATTCTATGAGACTCTATCAGCAACTGATTGCTTGAAATAACTTTATTTTTTTAAAGAATATTTATCAACTATCATATGCTTGAGAGCAACTTATATCTGTGCTACTAACTCTGTTCGGGTGTGGTGGGGCACAGGTAAAGCCACCTCTTGGGAGGCCAGAAGTCACATGGGAGGCCTGGATTTGGTTCTGGGCCAGCCTGAATACACTGAGCATAGTTATGCATGCACATACATAATCCTGGCTAACTGGGAGGCCAGGACAAGAGAATAATAACACAATGAGACTGTCAAAAATAAGTATCTCTGTCTCTTTTTTATCTTTCTCTCTCATACTTTTTCCCTTTCTCACAAAAGAAAAATAAAATAATAAAACTTCATGGGCTATCATAATGTCATTGAAAGGCTGTCTCTGTTATTAGAATTACAGTGATATAGATATAATAATAAACATTATTCATTGAGCAACTAAGATGTGTCTGTCATTTGGGTAAGTTTTCACAAATATTATCTTTATTTAATTCCTACTACAATTCCGCAAGTTATGTATTATCCCACATTTAAAAAATATTATTTTATTTAACTTTATTTATTATTATTTGTTTAAATTTGACCAGAGAAAGAGGCAGTGAGAAAGAGAAAGCAAGTTCTAATCATGGTCAGCCACGTGAGAGTCCAGTGTCCTTAGCCACCACACCACCTGCCAGCCCCAATTCCCATATTTTATCGATGAGGAAATTGAACCTTGGTAGGCTTTGGTAATTTGACTAAGTTGGCTAATACTAATTCTAGAGGCAAGAGGCACACAGGTCTATCGAATTATAAAGTCTGTTCATATCCACTGTGTTTTTTGTTTGTTTGTTTGCCAGAGGGTACATGTGCTTGCTGGAGAGGGACAAGGAATGAGAGAAAGGAAAAGTAAAAACACACCCTGTGGGGAATGGTCATGTTGTGATCTTTTCTCCCTCATTTCTCTCTCTTGTTGGAATTTTGGACATGTACTCACATGCATCTAGTGTGTTTTTCAAACTGCAAGGTCAAGGACTTGAACTGTGCAGATGGTCACGCAGGGTGTAGCAGCCTTCACCACCAGTCATGGATTGGCCTCAACCATTGTGCCTTGTCTTTTTAAAATGGGAGTCAAGAACTCACTCTCCAATTTGCCTTTAAAGCAAGACTCATGTGTTATACATCTTTATACCTTTAGGATCAAACAGAGACTGGCTAGTAACAGGTTTGTGAGCAATGACAAAGTGTTCGTGAGTAAATTATAAACTGAATATGCCAACTGTATAAACAACTGAAAATGGGATTTTATTCTCCCCCTTGGTGTGGAGAAAGTCATACATCATTGTAGATGAAAGCCAAACTTCTCTGTTCATTTTCCTGTATTCCGACCATGAGTCAGGAAGTACGAGCTTACGACCTTTATAGGTCAGGGTACAGTGTCATGAATACTGAGATAGGAACATCACCCATATGGCTAAGTTTCAGCTCCTTTGTTCCATATATGTAATAAATATTACAAGGTGTTTTACTCTTGAAAAACTATGTATGCCAGTTTAATAAAATACAAGAGGAATGATATCTGACACTTGAAAAATGAATATAAGACAATTCATCAGGTTAGAATCCAAATCTTGGGACCAGCAGTTAGTGTAATGGCTATGTTGCTGGACTCCCTTGTAGTCAACCGCGGTTCGTTTCCTGGACCCGGTGACTTAAAACTCACGTTGGGCGCGTGTGCATGCGTGCCCAAGATCCCGAGAGGAGAACGGAGGAGAAGGGATTGCAGCGTGACCATCCCCTCTGGGGGGTGATTTCTCTCTTTCTCTCTCTCTGTCTCTCTCTGTCTGTCTGGCGAGCGCATGGCGCCCTATAGCAAAAACCTCTCAAAAAAAAAAAAAAAAAAGAATCCAAATCTTTATAAATCCTAATCAATCAGTAAAGCTGCTGCTAGAAGTTAAATTCTAAAGGAGCAAATTTTAGATGAAAACATTCTCTGCTTCATTTGGTGCAGTGGCAAAACACCATGCTCTACAGGGTGACCCATGCTGGAAAGTTTTTGGTTCATTCTAAGAACCTCACTGAGAACATTGGGTACATGTGTGGCCATGTTAGGGCTGACAGTGGAAGTGGATCACAGAGTTAGGATCCAGTTAGTGATGCCCCTCCTCTCTCTCTCTCTCTTCATTGAAGAAATAAGTAAATAAACTTAAAAAGAATGAAAAGTAAATCTTTTATTTCCTTCCAAAAAAAGAACTTAAGAACCTTTACTACAGGGCCGGCATGTGGCATTGTGGTTAAGGCACCGGACTCCCATGGGACTAGCAGGTTGTATGGTGGGGTCTGGCGACTTCCTTTCTCACATTCTTTCTCTCTCTCTCTCTGACCCACTTTGTCTCTGTGTCTCTCTCTGGTCAAATTGAAGATACATGAATGAATAAATTAACTTAAATTAATAATTAAAAAAAAAAAAACACTGAACTCCCATGACTGATCGTGGCTCAAGTCCTGGACCTGGTGACTTGCTTTTTCACTTTCCCTTTCACTCTTGCTCTGTTTCTTTTTGGTTAAATTAACAAATAATAATAAATAAAATAAATAATTCTAAAAAAAAAATCCAAAGCATTTACTACAAACTTCAGTCAACACTGATAATTTTACAGTGATGAAAATTAACCCTGGGCAATAATGCAAGTTTAAAGCAGATAAAAGGATATGGCAAAGCAATTTCTTGATATAATTTAGTTCGCTGCATACCCAATATTGCATACTGGGTATGAAGGAAGACCAACCTTTTCACCAGAAAGTCATGGGAAACATCATTTTTCATTATGGTATTATGTTTATTAAGAGATACCCTATGCCAACATATTACTGAATTTTCTGTTATTTTTCAATGACTTAGCAAAATGAATATTTTTAACCTTATTTTATGGAAGAAGAAATTTCAGCTCAGTCAAAGGTAGCTTTCTTTCTGAATGACAAAATCAGGCTTTGCACTGAGACTGCTCTGTAAACCTCATATCTTTTTCCTTTGTAAGAAAAAATTTCACCTTTGGTGCAAAGTTCCTTGAACGAAGGGAGCAGATATGTGTGTGGTGAGGTAGGAGATCCAAGTATGACTTCAAGGATGAACTTCCTAAATTCTATGCAGAATAATACTTATGTATGTATACTTTCTTTCTTGAGGATTAATAATAATTACTGTTTTCTTTTTCCTTTTTAATTGCCAGAGGGCACATGCACTTGTGAGGTCAGGGTGGGGAAGAGAAAGAGAGAGAGAGAGAGAGAAGAGAAAGAAACTCCCCAATAAGGCAAGGGGATGCCACAATACTTACTTGTCCACTTCTCCTTCTCATCAGGATTTTGGGCATGCACTCACACATGCCTGGCATGTTTTTCACACCACCAGGGCTGTGGTTCAAGCTGAAGTTAGATCTGCCTCTTAGTGGACTATGCATAACCACAGTGGCTCAAGGGCCAACCCCATAATAATTTTAACTGTATCCCAAAGAGTTCTGGGACTCAAAATATTATAAGAGCCATGAATTTTCACCTTGCTATATCTCAACTTACAGAACATGTAAGTTAACTCTCCTTACCATGTCAAATAGTGGAAAGAATTTCAGAATTATCCAATACCCCAGGCTGTAATTTTAGCTGGAATTCAGAAAGCCATACTTGAGGATGAAAGCTGAACCTCAAAAATTGAGAAAAAGGAAATGAGTTCTTTATGGTGAGAGCAGAAGAAAATATACAGAAAAATCAGAGAAGGAGAAGTATATGCAAATCAAGATTAGAAATCCTTATAGGAGCTGGGAAGTAGAGAGTCTCTTGGAAGCAGAGAGCATCCTTAACCAGATCCCAGATCTGCTAGTGATTTGACCTTGAATTTCCAGGCTCCAAGAAAGTATAAGGAATAAATTTCTGTTCTAGTGAACTGCTCTGTCTCAAGTATTTCATTATAGAAGCAGGAATTTTTTTTGAATGGACTAATAAGACAAAATTTAGCATAGATGTAAATGCTTGTAATCGAATGTTGCAGAAGGCAAAAAGCAAAGCATGTAACAACAAAGGAGTCCTGGAGAAGCTAGAGTGATGGTAGTAATAACTTCCAAAAAGGAAGGATTTTGCTAAGACAAGGCTGGGGCAGCACCAGAGGCCCAGGACTGGTTAATAGATCATTCTGAACAGGCTGGGCATGGTGACCTACTCCTGTAATTCTGAATCACTGGATGTCTATGGTGGGAGGACCTCTGCGTGGTAAGACTGCCAGAAAGACTCATTTCTCCCTGTCTCTTATGAGCCCATTGTTCGGAGTTCTCTGCTGCTAGCTGCCTACCTGTCTGGTCTTGTTTGTTTCAACTGGAATCCCTTCTACAGCACTTGCTACTGACTGTTTGATAGAACAAATTCAGTAACTGTGTTAACCTGGGGTGTCGCTCTTTTGCCCGCCAGTCTGAACCTCCCAATGGCCTCTAACATCTGGATCAGTTTCTTCAATTAGGCCTCCTTGGAGCTAAAGACTAAAAGGGAAAATGAAAAGTTGAATCAGGGTAGTTTACTGAAGTGAAGTAAAACTCAAGTAGAAATAAGAAAAGGATTTAATTAAATATTTGGAGATACGTGTTGCTAAATATTGCTTATTGATATTAGAGGGGCAATAATTTGCTTATTGAGTTTTCTTCTTAATAGGTTGTAAGAAGAAACTCAGTCATTATAATGCTAGGGTTTGTTGTTTGTTTCTCCACTTTTAATTTAGAAAGAAAAGCATATCCTTTTTTTCTGTTAATAATCAAGAACACTGGCTTAAGTCTCCAAAATTATATTATTGAAGGCAATTTATTTTACGTGTACTTACAATTGAATTTATTTCTATACACTTTCCTTACCTGAGGTGAAATAATATTGTTATTCCCATGTGGAATATATCAAGTTTTTAATAATTCCCATGAAAAAGAACTTTCTGAGATTATCTTTTTATCAATAGTTAAATTATGTTATGTTTTTAATTGGACTCCAAGTCACAGCCTCTAGCTTTCCAGAATTGTAATGGTGTCGAATTAATTTAAAGGGACTCAAAGGGACCAGATATGGAAGGCTGTCACCATTATAATTTAGTTTTATGATTAGATCACGGAAAACGTTGTAGAATTCTGAAGAGAATTTTAACCCTTCTGTTTTGAGAAAACTTTTATTCGTATTGTCTGTCTCAAAGACATGCCCCTTTGGAGAGATTTCTCATCCCCTAGAAAATTCAATAAAATAAATGCCATGATGAAAAAGACTAAGACTACCATGCTAAAGTAACACATGCAATTTATGATCTACAAAGTAAAGTCTCCACACACACATGCACACATACACATGCTCACATGCGCACACACCCATGCATGCATCACACAGCAATGTAAGTATCTATTGTAATGCAAAGATATGTGAGAACTTCCCTACATGCTCTACATAAAAAGTAACAAATATTTTGGAGTAGATAAAGTGCTTTATTTAAACATAATTATCTTACGGTCTTTAAAATGCATATACAACAAGTAATTTTGTTGTTTATGTTTTAAGATTTTTAAATAATTTTTCTTTCCAGAATTCTCCAGAGAACAAAGAGAATAGCTGTGAGCATATAACTGCTGAGAAGGCAAAAACTGTTTTGACAATGGAGAAATTCCTTTTTGGGTCTCAGACAAAAGCAAGTACATTGGGCTTATCGAGTACTATGTGGTGGTACACACAAATAAAAATGACTTTGCTTAAAAATATTCATGAAAAGTTAGATAAAAGGTATGTGAGATTTCTAGATTGTTTCTTAGAAACGTGGATTGCTTTCAGAACAAAAAGTTTTAAAATTGTGTTATACAATGGTAATATCTTTTTTGTTATCTGTTGCTCAATGTATTAATATATACTGAAGTACTTAAAATATATATAATACACACATGCACACACATATATTTGACAATGAAGGAGATTCTGCCCTAATTTTGAGATTATGTTGGCATTTTTCAGATAATTGATTCAAAGCAACTCAGTATTAATTTCTAATTATGGTGAGCAGAGGGAGCTCTTTGTGGAGATAGAGGGCTATTTTACTACGTTTGTTAAATTAATTCATGATGTTAGGGTTTTTTTTGTAAACTGTAAGAAAATGGAGGGAAAAGAGCTTTTCTTAAATACATCAGTCACAAGAGCTGGGTAAAGGAGAATGCAGCTCTTTTATTTGATGGGATGAGAAAGCTAATAATGTATGACAGTAAAAAGGCAGAGGCTTTTAACGCTTTTTTTAACCTTACAAAAAAGGTCAACTCTGATCTGGAAATGAGAACAGCCAGCACATGGGAAAGAAGGGCAAACAGCCAAGCAGAAAGCGAGAAGGAGCTGGGGATGAGCAACTTGGATGGGAGGTTCCAGTGCCTGGCACCTGCACCCCAAGATCCTAAAAGCACGGTACAGTCCTCCCTTGACAATTTTGTTTTTGTGTTTTTCCACAGGTGAAAGAAGGAACAAATAAAAAAGTGGTAAAGTTACCAAGACCAGAAAATAGAATGCTTTATCCTTATTTTAAACAGAGGGGGAAAAAGAAAATGGTTCTACCGACTTGCTAGTTTCATTTTTGCTGTAGACTCTGTAATAGTTTAACATGGCTGCTTCTCACTGAATAGAATAGTTAATGTACTTAATATATAAAAGCAGATGACAGTGTTTATTGAATACCTCTTCTGCACCCAGCACTGAGTGATTGCCCTAGTTTTATAGAAGTGAAGTATGAGAAAAGAGAAATTTGCCTGTGATAACTTGCTAAGCTGGATTTGAATCCATACCTGCTGATGCCCAAATCCCTGTTCTTTCTATAATAGAAACAGATCCTGATGACTCATTTTTATTAGGGCTTTTATTTAAGTAAAAAAAAGAATTACTACATTCACTTATAATAACAAAACAAGTTGACAATTTTTATTACAAGGATAATAGCTTGGTCTGAAAAATATCTTTTCATATAATAAGAGCCTCTGAGAAGACATCTAAATAAATCACCATTTTGTGTTGAAAAAAAAAATGTCATGGAAGCTGTGTTACCCCGTAGTGTAAAATAGGGACAGGGTTCCTGCCCTTGCCATTTACTAGCTGATGATCATGGACAATTGACATAACCTCCCAAGCTTTGGCATCATTGTACAATAACAGGGTAACACTTCTTTTCACTTGACTGGACTGTTAAGAAGATTAAATGAGGAGGCTGGAAGGTGGCACAATGGAAAAACACAATGCTCTAACTCTGTGAGGCTGACCCTCAAGAGAAGGTCCCAGGTTTGTGTTCAAAGACCTTCCTGAATACACCAGGCATGTGATTGCCCATAACCCCGGGCTGACTGAAGCTGAGGGTAGAGCATTGCATGGACACCCCACTGAGGATGCTGTGTCTCTCTCTCTCTGGCTCTTTTTCTTTCTTGTTCAAATGGAAAAAGAAATTAAATGAATAAAGACATATATAGATAGATATAGATATCTATCTATCTATCTACCTCACAGTGTCAAATAAGTAATGTGTTTAATAAATAGTCCATAATACTATTGACATAATATTTTTAAGAGATTTTTGCCTTAGAGCACGTGCACTTGCTGGAGAGAGAGAGGCCAACAAGGTAAGAGGGGAAATGAGAAATCACTGCCCTCCCCTCTTCCAGGGGAATGGCCGCACTGCAATCCCTTTCCTCCATTCCCCTCCCAGTATGTGGGTCACTCACGCGGACATGCCCAGCATGAGTTCAAGTCACCGGGTCCAGGACTTGAACTGTGGTTGGCCATATGGGAGTTCAGCAGTGTAACCACTACACCATCTGTTGGTCCAGACATGATTATTAATATAAGTTGATAATATAGTGTTGAACAAATAAGTATAATTATTAAGTGTCATAATAATACTCTCATATACTGTTTTGTAAACGTTGCTATGAAATATACTTGGGTTTTCCTTTTTAAAAAGAAAAATTACAGAGAGAGATTTTTGCTATAGGACATGTGTACTTGCTGGAGAGACAGAGAGGCAGAACGTGAGAAATCACACACACACACACACACACACACACACACACCAGGGAGGATGGCCACACCACAATCCCTTTGCTTCCATTCTCCTCTCGGGATCTTGGGCACACAGGCACACGTGCCAGGCATTTTAAGTCGCTGGGTCCAGGATTTGAACTGCAGTTGACTACAATGGGAGTCCAGTGACAACCACTACTCCATCAGCTGGCCCCAAGGTTTTCCTTTTAACTAAAAACATTTGTTTTTAAATATAAGTGCCTAGGGAACCAGCAGTTAGCGGCACTGAATTGGTCTATCAACCTACAATCTAGATATATAGTATAAAGTCAGGCACACACATATATATATGTGTGTGCCTGACTTTATACTATATATCTAGATTGTAGGTTGATAGACCAATTCAGTGCCTTTTAATGTGTATAAGTTTCCAACTATCACCCTATTAGTTGTTTCTTATTTATTTCTTATTGTTTGCTGCTCTTTCTATACGCTATCTTTGAGAATGTGAAAAGGAGCCAGAGAACCAGAAAATACCCTAAATATTGCCTTTTCTTCCCCACTGGTATTCAGTACTTCTTCTTGTACACTGTGTTCTCAGTTTAAGACTTTAGTCAGTGTCACTGTTCTTCTAGTTTCCTAACTATTCTCTGTACTAAACCTACCAAGTCCACTCTTTTTGGGGTTTTGGGAAGGCTTATTATGGAAGGCAGATTCGACCACACTTCTATGTAGGTCTTCCCATCACTCTACTGCCTTGAAGAGAAAACCTAAATTCTGCAGCATAATACAAAAGACCCTTCACGATTGTCCTTCTGGTATGCCCATGGGCCTCTGCCACAGAAAGATTTCTGATTTTTCTTTTACATGCTTTACTCTCTCCTCTGTTTCTTCAACCAGATTCACCTACCTCAATTGTCTAACTGTAGCTAGACCAGCAAAACTCAAGCTCATATCGGTAGTCCTTCCCCCAGCAAGGTTTTCTCAATTTCCCGTACGTGGCTAGGTGTATATCCTGTATACCTCGATTTAGTCTTGTATCTACTTTTACGTCCCTCCTATAATTCCATGTATGACGTCAGTGTAAATTGATGCTGACGTATTCAAATGTTCTACTTAAAATTTTCCCGTGGTTTCCTATTCCAAATAGAATAAATGCCAGAGTCTCTATGTGACCTCTGAAGTCCTAGGTGCACTGGCCTCTGCCTAACTTTCAAATCCTTTCTCATATTCCTGGATCACTATGCTTCAAACCCCTGTTCATGAACACTTCTAATGAAAGCTTTCAGCTCAAACCTATAGCAAAGATTTTATATTTGCTAGTTTCACTGCCTCAGCTATTTCCACTTGAGCATTTGCATAATTGATACCTTCTGATCATTCCCATCCCAGTGTAAAGGCCATCTTTGGTTGACCTCAGTGTTCCCCAATGTTGCTTGCCATATTCATTTAGCATATTCACTCCATTTACTTGTCACTATTTTACCTAGTCATATTGTTCGTTTATGTTGCCATGTTTATGTATTATCAATCTCCCCTCTAGAATGTAACATCTGTCTTGCTTGTTCACTATTATATTCCGGTGTCCAAAAAATGTTTTGGCATACAGAAGTTCATCAAGTTTGATATTTTATTCCCAAGAAGATATTAAATAATTTTTTTGTTGAAGTAAAGTGTAATTCCTAACGATGTCAAATCTATTCATTGTTTATTGATACAACATAAACATTATAACTCTTAAAAGAACTGCAAATTATAAAAATCTGACTAGCATTCAGAAATGTAGGCAATGAGATTAAACAATTTGCCAAATTAAGATGATTCAATTTTAAGATCTCAGGCTGAATAAAAGATGTAGATAGGTATGGCAGAATGCGAGTTATTCTATCCATAGATGCCCCGTTCTTCCTTCCTAGTATGTGAAGAGCTGTAGCTGGAAAGCAGCTGCTAGCCAGGAATTACATGTTTCCTTCCCTCTTGAAGTGAGGTACAATAGTCACATGACTTTTTCTGTCCCATGGAAAGTAAGCAGCAAGCCGTATAAAAAGTAGGTGTATCTCTCCATATGCCCTTTTTCTTGCGTCCAGTAAGGAGAAAAGGGCGATGATGAGACCCTAGGTGATGACACAGAGACTAAAGTAGGGACCCTAACTTCTGACAGACATACAAAGGAGAGCACCTCAGTGGTCAGGATCGTCTGAGAGGTGAGGCATCAGTTTACTGAATTCAAGCCATTTTCCATTGTGCATCCATTCATTCCAGCACTTTAGCCAATAACCCTAAGTAATACCACGTTAAGGGTGTTAAGTTTCACCATTCTTGCCCAATAGTTCTTGAAGAATTCTAAATTTCCAATTTATTACTTTAGACTTATGCAGTGCCTGTTTATAATTCTTTCCTATTTGTTCATAACAGAGGGCCAGTTCCTAAGTATTTTATTTTTTTTTGAAAGGTTTTTTTTGCTATAGGGCGCTTGCACTCACCAGAAAGACAGAGACAGAGAGACAGAAAGCGAGAAATCACCCCCAAGGGGTATGGCCATGCCGCAATCCCTTCTCCTCTATTCTCCTCTTTGGATCTTGAGCACGCACACACTCGCACCCGGCATGAGTTTAAGTCACTGGGTCTGGGACACGAACTGCAGTCGACTACATGGGAGTCCAGTGACATAGCCATGATTCCAACTCCTGGTCCCCAAGTTCATAAGTTTCAATCAATGTTTCCTTCATCAAAAAGTAGAAAACTCATGTCAGGGGAAAAAGAGAAAAACCCTATTATAAACAGTGGTAAAAGAGCATTAACTGAAATCAAGATGAAAAAGGGCATGCAGTTAGATATTTTTGTGTGTATTCATATGTGAAATTTGTCTCCTCTCTGCCTAATAAGTGTCCATATCAAATATTTGTAGAAAATAGTAAGAAGAATAAATGATCATTATCATAAATTATTTGTGCTTTTATTTCCTACATTATAACTATGCTTTTAATATAATTCTATTTTAATAAAAACTTTTACAATTTTACAAGTCTTTTCTTATTTCATATGTTTCAGACTATCAATTATCAAATTTACCTTTACAGGATGAACCCTCATGATAATTTTTTAGGATGAAGGTGTAGAAAGATAAAGAAATAAATGAATCTGCTAAAATATTTTCTTCTAATTTGAAGTAAATCTAATCTAATAATTTTAGATCATGTGTATGCATAATTGTAGCACTTTTTTGATCTAGTTATATTAAAACATCTGTCAGAAGCAATTAAAATCCACAATATTATCTCTGTCATATAATAGTAACTCTCTATTACGAAAATAATTGAGGGACCAGCACAAGGCAGAATGGTTCTGTCAATGGATTCCCACATAACCAACCATGTTTCAAGTCTCTGACCCAGCAGCTTTAAACTCATGGCAAACATGAGCGTGTGTGTGCCCAGGCTCATGTGCATATGTGCCCAAAATCGCAAGAGAATGGAGGAGAAGAGATTGCTGCATGGTCATTCTCCCTGGGTGGTGATTTCTCATTTTCTGTCTGACGAATGCATCCACTCTATAGCAAAAATCTCTTTCTAAAAAAAGACTAAAGAAAAGAATTGATGCTTTAATTGTTGGTACTTTCTTTGGTTTTTAGGATAGGCAGAAGAAAAGAAGTCCTGGGAACCAGTAGTTAGCATAATGGCTATGTCGCTGGATTCCCACGTAGTCGACCGCGGTTCGCATCCTGGGCCCAGTGGCTTAGAACTCACGCCAGGCGCCTGTGCGTGCGTGCCCCAAGATCCCGAGAGGAGAATGGAGGAGAAGGGATTGCGGCATGACCATCCCCTTTGGGTGGTGATTTCTCGCTTTCTGTCTCTATGTCTCTCTCTGTCTGTCTGGCGAGTGCACACGCCCTATAATGAAAACCTCTCAAAAAAAAAAAAAGAAAGAAAGAAAGAAAAGAAGTCCTAAAATAGATTAAACCTGTCTCCAACATCTCTTAATGGGCTATGATACAAATCACCATTCTCCTTCTAACCCTATTTCCTATAATAACTTCACACATCCAAATACCATCCTTTCTTCCTTTCCAGCTCTCCATAAAAAATAAAAATAAAAAAATAAAAAAAAAATCAACTCCCAAAACGTATACCAAGTAGAATACAGCATATTACACAGACATTTTGAAAATATGTTGGGAACAACAAAAAAGAACGCTCATTTCCCCTGTTTTAGATTATTGCTTTTTGTTTTTTTAACTTTCCATGTAATGTCAAGGAGCCTTAGTTAACATTGTTTTGTTTCCTATTATTACAAAGTGATAATAATTTCAAACACTGTACTCAGTATAAAAATTGTATACAAAACGGAATCCTTTAAATTTCATACTTACTATTACTTTTAATGTACTAGTTTTATATCTAAATATGGATATAATTTTTTTCTAGGAAATTACAACACTTTCAAATCATAATACATGTTGATTATTAACCAATGCTTGCTACGTTTTTTTTTTTTTAATTCTCAGTGGACACAAAATGTATTATTCACAGTTTCAACACAAATAAATTGTCAAACATACACAGAGAAATATGCACACATACCTTCACTTTATGTCTAGATTACTGCAGTTAGGTGCCTAGAACCCTCATTGCCCTACAATACAATTTAAGGTGATGTCTCTGTATATGGAGCACATGGTTACTTTAAAGGATTTACCATGGGGCAGAGAGAAGTAGCACCAGTGCTTAGTGTTTTATCCATACAAATCTTGCATTAGGCAATTTTAGAGTTATGTTGTATTCATTGCAGTATCCCATTGTACCACACTGAGTCTTATTATAGAATAACATGTTTCCTCATGTGACACATTTTGGATTCCACTGATCAGTGTGGCCCAAGAAGGTATATATATATTTTTTTTTATAAAAATCTGCATTTTTTTATATATATAAGTTCAGGAAATTTTTATAATAGTCAACATGATTTTTCCCAACATGGATATAGTGAGGATTAGTCAAGTCAAAGGTATTACCATTTTTGCATCTGTTCAATATTTTGTTTGTTTGTTTTTTCCCTGACTCCCACTTCCCACCCCTATTACTCACCTTACCTGCTATTACACCTTCCAATCTTCCAGGTACTTCTATAGAGCACAGATATTTGGTATATATTGAGTGGGGACATAAAATGCCTGTCTTTTACAGTCCGACCTGCTTTGGTTAGCATTAAATCTTCCATATTCGTCCACTTCGTATCAAATGATCTCACTATTTTTTTTATTTTTTATGACTGAGGAGTATCCCATAGAGTACAGATGTCATATTTTTTTTTAACCCACTCATCTGTTCTTGGATGTTTGGGTTGATTCCATATCCTAGCAGTTGTGAATAATGTTTCAATATACACAGGTGTGTAAGTTTTTCTAAGTGTTTCTTTATCCTTTGGGTAGGTATCCAGGGTTGGAATTCTTGAGTCATACGGTAGTTCTATTATATTTGTATGGTTATAAATTTATTCTCTCTCAAATCGTAATTGCTATCTGAATCTATCATGAAATTTCTAACATTTTTAAATTTAAAAAATGGGTCATTATTACATTCTCTATCTATTCAGTACTATTATCAATCACCTGCAACTTTTCATGCAAATAAGTCATTGTCTGTGTATTAAAAGGACAATTACGGGACCAGCAGTTAGCGTAATGGCTGCGTCGCTGGACTCCCATGTAGTCGACCGCGGTTCAAGTCCTGGACCCAGTGGCTTAAAACTCACGCCGGGCACATGTGCGTGCGTGCCCAAGATCCCGAGAGGAGAAAGGAGGAGAAGGGATTGCGGCGTGACCATCCTCCCTGGAGGGTGATTTCTCGCTTTCTATCTCTATGTCTCTCTCTGTCTCTCTGGCAAGTACACTCACCCTGCAGCAAAAACCTCTAAAAAAAATTTTTAAAAAAAGGACAATTACAACAATAACAGAAATTACTTGAAGAAAACTTCAAAGAAGGCTACTTGCCTTAAGAAATCAAAACTGTATAATCTTACTCACAGACATTATATGCTGACCCTAGAACAACACGAATTTGACCTCTATAGTCCACTTAAAGGCAGTTTTTCCCCAATGAATGTGTTTTTCCTTCTTTATAATTTTCTTAATATCATTTTATTTTCTTGATCTAAATTTACTGCAAGAATACACTATATAGTATATAAAACATACAAAATATGTGTTAATTGATTGTTTATGCTATATCTGTAAGTATCCTAGTCAACAGTAGTATATCCGTAGTTAAGTTTGGAGGAATAGAAAGTTATACATTGCTTACACTCCACAGGGAAATGGTGCCCCTAATTTTCATATTATTTAAAGATCAATATTTCAAAAAGTCCATAGAAAAATGAAATTAAAGTATGAGTTTATTTTGGTACAAAAATATTTTGAAATCTATACAGAGTTTTATCATAATATACATTTTTGTTAACCTTTTAAAAACCATATTTGTGTGTGTATATATATATGTATATGTGCGTGTGTGTATCTCACCAGTAAGTTAGAATAAATTGCCTAGTGCTCATTCCATGAGTGATACTTTTACTCAAGTAAGTAGTGATGCTTATTTTAACATTCATATTAACATAAGCAACTTGAAAAGGGAAAATTTAAGAAAAATTCTTACAACTGACTTTCAGAAGACCATATCCAGTTCTGTTCCCAAATGGGCTCATTCCACACCCCCTTTTGGCTAGAGGCTGTATACACATGCCAGGGAGAGAGAATAAGACAGGGAGAAGAGAAAGCATTCACCTCCACTGCCATTGGGAGTGGACATGCTGTATCTCTTCTCCTCCATCTCTCTCTCTTTCTTTTCAAGAATTTGGGTATGTACACACACACACACACACACACACACACACGCTCACACCTGACATGTTTCTTTCTTTTTCTTTTTTTTTTTTTTTGGAGAGGTTTTTGCTATAGGGCGCGTGCGCTCGCCAGACAAACAGAGAGAGACAGAGAGACAGAAAGCTAGAAATTACCCCCCCGGGGGAATGGTCACTCCTCAATCCTTCTCCTCCATTCTCCTCTCGGGATCTTGGGCACGCACGCACAAGCACCCGGCATAAGTTTTAAGTCACCGGGGCCGGGATTTGAACCGAGGTCGACTACATGGGAGTCCAGCGACATAGCCATTACACTAATTGCTGGTTCCCACACCTGACATGTTTCTCAAACTGCTGGATTCTTGACTCAAACTCTATGGTTGGTCATGTTCGATCCTGCTACCTTAACTATGGAACTGGCCCTATGGGCTCATCTTTTGAATTTTATTTCCTTTTCAGGTTTTTGCCGTAGGATGCATACATTTCCCAGAGAGAGACAGAGAGAAGAAAAGCTCTCTTCCTGAGATTTTTGGACATGCATGCAATGCCACTAGATCTGGGACTCAAACCATGTTTTCTCATGTTGGAGACATGTTGGCCTTAACCACCACACCATTGCTGCCTGTCTCATGAGTCATCTTTAGGTCTCCAGATCTTCAGGTATAATCTGCCAGTCCCCATACCCTGGTACTTTCATTATCTCATTTTCTCTACTCTTCAAAACCTACGTGACTTACTGGAAAAGTCCAAAATCATGGTGACGGGTACTTTCTTAAGTTTATAGCACCTAATTTTAACTGACCAAGTGATTCATTTTAGTAGAGTCCTATTCTGGGGAACAATTTTATACTGTGCCAAATTTAGACTTTCAACCTTGTCATCAGCTCCTCACTCCTTTCCAGTCTCCTTATTCTCAAAAAAGATGACAACATTTGATAAGCACTTCCCAAACACTCCAAAGGAACACCTCTCTCCCTCTCTTCCTCTTTTATGTGAATTTAGAGAGGGAGGTCATGACTTAATCAGAACAAGTCTTTTCATTGCAGTTAGTCATCTGTTTACTTCCCACTAAACTTTGAGTCAAGCTCTTATGAAGTTGATTATAAAGATAACAAGGCCTAGTCCCCAAATTGAAGAATTTCACGGATTACTAGAGAATACCTGCATGAAATAATGGTGATACTATGTAACGATCTTCTAAAACTGTAACTACATAATAAAATGGGGAAGTGCAAGAGGAAATAAATTAATTTTGTCAGATTATGGAGGAACAATTCAATAAGAAGTTCAAATCTCAGTTGTGAATACTTGAAAAATACGTTGGATACATGTGCATGCATATCCCATATTCCAAAAGAATGGAGAAATGAAAGAGGAGAGATGGAAGTGTGACTATGCCCCACTGGGGAGTGCTTTCTTCTTCTCTCTCCATCTCTGTCTCTCTCTGGTGAGTGAATATACCCTCAGGCAAAAAAAAAAAAGAAAATAAAGAAATCATGTCACATGGGTTTTTTTTTTTTTTTGAGAGATTTTCGCTATAGGGCGCGTGTGCTTGCCAGACAGAGAGAGACAGAGAGAGAGAGACAGAAAGCGAGAAATCAGCCCCCAGGGGGGATGGTCACACCGCAATCCCTTCTCCTCCATTCTCCTCTCGGGATCTTGGGCACACACGCACACACACCCGGCGTGAGTTTTAAGCCACCGGGTCCGGGACGCGAACCGCGGTCAACTACGTGGGAGTCCAGCGACATAGCCATTACGCTAACTGCTGGTTCCCCACATGTGTCTTATTATGAAATCAGCGAACCAAATCGAAAATGTAAGAGCAAACTAAGAAATACAAGAACAGATGCAAAATAGATTTGGGAAAATGTATGTTCAGTCTGAGACTTGGTGAAATACAATTGCCTCTGCAAAATTTCCATTGACCTTAATAGAATTTGGAATGGAAGTCTGAAGCTTGGGTGAGATACCTGGCTTAGTTGCCTTTAATGTATAAGTGATTGTTGAAGATATGTATATGGATGAGAACACCTTAAGCAGTAGATAGTGAATTCTTCAGGTGAACAAATAATCTGATCATTACAATCATTTTAGAAGGTAAAGTATACTATATTATTTGTTCAAAATTTTCAATACCCTTTTCTGCTAGCTGCATCTCTATCAAATGTACCCCTACCAGGTTTATGCCTGAGGGAAGATTATAGTTCCTGCTATTAAAGTAGTGTGGCCTATAATTTTTTTGGCCAATGAAATGTGAATGAAAAGACTACTAACCACTTCTTTGCAAAGTTTATAACTAATTGATTCTGCCTTCTTTCGTGTTGCTGTATTTCAGCACCAACAATGAGTCTCAGAATGAAGAACCAAAGGCGACTCATAATAGACACATAATTTTAGCTGAAAATAAATGTCAATGTATTTAGAAATTGTTACACTAAAACAATTTTGCCTGAATTGAATAACACAGGATGGGTAGGAAAAAAATGTATTAGAACAAATGGTGATGATTGTACAGAAAATAAGATTTTGAAAACCAATCCTGTTGCCTGGTGGTTAAAGAAATCAGACCCCATATGGCTGACCATGCAGTTTATATCCCAGGCCTGACGCTTGAGGATATGTATCCAAAAACCCAAGAAGGTAGAGAAATGGATGAGAAGTAAGAAGGGATTGCAACGTGACCATTCCCCACTTTCTCCCTCTTCCTCTCTGTGTCTCTCTGTCTCTCTCTGGCAAGCACATGTATTCTATGGCAATTTAAAAAAAGAAAAAAGAAAAAAAATATTTTGAGCTGCTCAGAATGTAGGATTGATGAAACTTTGAAATATTTGATATCTAGAATTGTAAATGAGTTTAGAATGACTTTTTGAGTTTTGGCCTGAGTGACTGGAAAGGTGACATCGTTACAGAGCAGATAACTCTACTGATGCTTTTATCTTAGAAGAGGCATTCAAATTTATTTTGGAACTGGAGAAGGAGCAAAGCTGAAGATTTAGATGGTGAAATTTGGGTATGTTTAAGATACCTCTGGTCTATTCATGTGGAGATGTCTGCTAGGTAGTGGACTATGTGTGACTAGGTTTCCTGGCTAATGGTCCAAGCAAGTGATGCATTCTATGGAGACTGTGTCCCATAAGATGGGAACTGAGGATGGAACTGTGTGGAAACTAACTTTTAAGGGAAAAATTGTTTTATCAACTGGACTAAAGAGAAATGTTCACATGTTGAACTATTCACTTTGTAAGCTAAATAATGTGATTGAATGTATAAAAGAAAATGAAATTTTAAAAAAGTAAATGAAAAATGAAAGAAAAGAAAAGAATGTAAAATGCATGCCACAATCTTAACAAAACTCTCCAGCTTAAAACAAAGCCTAGAAAGTTAGTAAATTGTTGTGAATACCAGATACAGTGTAGGAAGAGGGAGGGTGAAGAAGTAGAGACTGGGGAAGCAGCAGTTAGCGTAATGGCTATGTCGCTGGACTCCCATTTAGTCAACTGCGGTTCGCGTCCCGGATCCGGTGGCTTAGCTTAAAACTCACGCAGGGCGCGTGTGCGTGCGTGCCCAAGATCCCGAGAGGAGAATGGAGGAGAAGGGATTGCGATGTGACCATCCCCTTTCGGGGGTGCTTTCTCTCTTTCTCTCTCTATGTCTCTCTCTGTCTGTCTGGTGAGCACACGTGCACTATAGCAAAAATCTCTCCAAAAAAAATGTAGATACTGAGGAAGGACATTAAGGAGAAAAATAGACAAGGCCTTTATGGGATAAAGAAATGGGTTATTATCTATTGAAGTCAACTTTATAGTATCGTCAACTGGACTGGTGTAAAATATTTTGGAATATTCACTCTGTAAGCTAAGTAACGTGATTGAATGCATAAAAGAAATTAAAATAAAACATTTTAAAAAATAAAAACCAAAAATAAATAAATAAATAAATACATGGGACAGGGAGTGAAATAAATGTAATCGAAGTAGTTAGAGAGAGGAATAACATATGGAAAAAGTGATGTCTTTGTGTTTTGCTTTTTTTTTTTTTTTTTTTGCTACAGGGTGCATGTGCTCTCCAGAGAGAGACAGAAAGATGGGGAAAGTGAGATATCACCCCCGGGGGCAAGGCTGGTAGTCATACTGCAATCCCATCTCCTTCAGTCTCCTTGGGATTTGGAGCATTCATGCAGACGTGCTTAAAGTGATCTTTAAGTCCCTAGGAACAGGACTCAAACCATACAGTTGACCATGTGGGATCCAGCACCTTCATGTTCATGCCACCTGCTGGGCCAAAAGTCATAGAAGAAAAGATCTTCTAAGAAATGAACTCAAGTGTGTAGACTACTGCAGAGAAGTAAGTAAAACTTTGAAGAGAGTATTGGTGTTTACAATAAAGAGATATATTGGAGTAGTACATTACAGAAGAGACATTTGAAAATCTACACTTGAAGTATTAATTTCCTATCATCAAAATCATCCTAAGAAATCTCTTTTTTTAGAGAGAGATTTTTGCTATAGGGCCACTTGCACTTGTCAGAGAGACAGAGAAAGAGAGAGAGACAGAAATCTGGAAATCAACCCCAGGAGGGGGATGGCTATACTGCAATCTCTTCTGCTCCATTCTCCTCTTGGGATTTTGGGCACACACACACACACATGCTGACCATGTTTCAGGCCTCTGGGTCCGGGACTCAAACCACAGTCGTCCATATGGGAGTCCAGCAAAATAATCATTATGCCATCTGCAGGTCCCTAAGAAATTGCTTATATTGTCCTCATTTCTTCAGTATTTGAGCTCTGGAAACTCGAAAGCCAAGGACTAAATTATTTTCTCTTTGAATTTGGTCTGGAGCACATTTTCTCTGGATTAGTAGAGGTGAGAGCCTGGTTCAAAGAGCATGTAAAGTACAGAAATGAAGATTCTCTTCTTTTATTTTTTTTGACGTAGAGGGTATAGTTAAATTATAAACTGGTAAATTCACCTTTGCAGGAACTCCATTGTCATTCAATTATTTTTAAAAGATAGGCTTCAATAGTGTGGTAGGTGTGAAAGCCTGACGTTAATGAGGAGAGAATTAAAGGTAATGAAGTGAAGAAAGCAAGGACAGAGAAATGAGGCAATATTGTCCAGGGAGTCAAGGTTGAAGAGAGGTCATTTTAGTATGGGGGTGTGGTGAGAATACTTGTTGGCTGAAGAAAGGAAGCCAAGGGAAGTTTTGAGATTAAAGACAGAGAGAGAGGAGATAACTGATGGCAAAACATCCCACGTAGACATGAGGGCACTGCTTCAAGAACAAAATTAAATGAAGTAACAAGTCACAAAGAATAGAAGGATATTTTTTCCAGGAGCCAGAAGGAAGAATGGAATAAACTGTAAGTCATTCATTATGTAAAGAAATTGTATACTGGCCTAAAGAGAAGTTACATGATAGTAAATCATAACTGCAATTTTAAACAAATATTAGTTATATTATTGTTTTCATGAGTTATCAGTAATGTAGATGAAAGCATGGGAGCAGGGTCAGAAATTGAATGTCTTGGGGACCAGTACATGCCATAATGGTTACATCACTGAATTTCCACATGTTCAACCATGGTTCAAGTTCCAGACCTGGGGGCTTAAAACGCACGCTGGGTGCATGTGTGTGTGTGTGTCTAAGATCCTGAGAGGAGAATGGAGGAGAAGGGATTGCAGCATGGCCATCCTCCCAAGGGGTGATTTTTCACTTTCTATCTCCCTGGGTCTCTCTGTGTCTCCAGCAAGTACATGTGCCCTATAGCTAAAATCTCTCTAAAAAAAGAGAGACAGAGAGATAGACAGAGAAATTGAATGTCTCTTTGAGACATATCTGTAGAGACATGATAGTGAAATAAATTAGAATGGAAAGAAATCTCCCAGATAATAAAGTAGGTTGAAAAGCAGAGAATCATGGACACTACATTGGTTTATTCATTCCATGGAAGCTTGTCCAGAGCAGAGAGGATCTGAAGGACTCAGTGGTCATCAATAGTTGACAAAATTGGATGGTTTATAGTCTCAAATGCAGGATACCACTGAAAGAGAGAAGACTTAATGTTATAAGCTACAGAGACGTCGACCAAAGCGACCCTGTCTCAGCACCTGGCCCAACAGCCAGTTCAGCAGATAGGCCCACACAATAAATGTTTACAGCCATGAGGAGGAGTGTGGGACTTAGTGAGCAGGGACGTGTTTTGAGGACCCAAGATTCAATCAGAGAATCCTGATTGCTGCCTAGTATAAAACATAATCAGACAATGAGAAAAGAAGGCAGGCCTTGGAGAATGAGTATATCAGAACCTTGGTTTAAAACAGAGGACAGATGAGGGTCATAGCCAGAAAAGACAAGGATCAATGTTTTATCACAGCAGCAAAAACATGAGCATGGTTTAAAGGAAGAAAAGTAGGAGATTTTGAAAAATCAAAAAAGAAGGGGCAGGGACCAGAAGTTGGTGTGATGACTATGTCACTGAACTCCCATATAAACAACTGCGGTTCGAGTCCTGGACCTGGTTACTTGAACTCATGCCGGACGTGTGTGTATGCATACCCAAGATCCCAAGAGGAGAATGGAGGATAAGGAATTACAGCATGGTCATTTCCTCCACCCCGGGGGGTTTACAATTTCTCACTTTCTGTTTCTTTGTCTCTCTGTGTTTCTGGTGAGTACATGCACCCTATAGCAAAAGATCTCTACAAAAAAAGAAGAAGAAGAAGAAGAAGAAGGCGTAATTAAGGAGTGAAATACTAAAATTTGACATTTGTTCTTTCTATGAAATATAGCTCCTGCAACAGGCCTCCATCAGACATTTAACTGAGAATACCGATTGCTGAATAGAGCTTTTCTTTTCCATATGTCATCATTATGGCTGACCTATAGAACAGGTGGTTCTCAGGTCAGGATTCTAGATTCTACTGCTCTAATGGTTCTCTTCTACTTCTGTCACCTCTCCAGTCATCCTTTGTTGGACTTTAACCTCCCTGGCACCTCCTGTCCTTCATACCTCTCTTAAAGTGCTCACAGACTGGGAACCAGCAGTTAGCGTAATGGCTATGTCGCTGGACTCCCACGTAGTCAACCGCAGTTCGCATCCCAGACCCGGTGACTTAAAACTCATGCCAGGCGCGTGTGCGTGCATGCCCAAGATCCCGAGAGGAGATTGGAGGAGAAGGGATTGCAGTGTGACCATCCCTCCTGGGGGGTGATTTCTCGCTTTCTCTCTCTATGTCTCTCTGGCTGGCTGGCGAGCACACGTGCCCTAGAGCAAAAATCTCTCCAAAAAAAAAAAAGTGCTCACAGACTGACACTGTTCTTTTCTTCACAAAATATATCTTGAGTGTCTACTGTGTGCCAAGTCCTGAGTTAAACTCTTCATAAATTAATACACTTTCTCAGTTTTTTCTAACCCCCCCCTCAGAATTTATGGTATAAGAGTTATCATCTTCTCTCCTTTAGTTCGAACTTTTTTTTTGGGGGGGGGAGAGATTTTTGCTATAGGGCACGTGTGCTCGCCAGACAGACAGAGAGAGACAGAGAGACAGAAAGCGAGAAATCAACCCCCAGGGGGGATGGTCATGCCGCAATCCCTTCTCCTCCATTCTCCTCTCGGGATCTTGGGCACGCACGCACAAGCACCCGGCATGAGTTTAAGCCACCAGGTCCGGAACTCAAACCACAGTCGACTACGTGGGAGTCCAGCAACCTAGCCATTACGCTAACTGCTGGTCCCTTTAGTTCCAACTTTTAAAACAACTTTCCAGAGAGCACAGAGCTCAAAATGGTTGAGTCTAGAAGTGAACAAGGATGTTTAGGGTGGAGCTTGTCCTCGTGATGTTGAACGTCTTTTCTAAGAAGTCCTTCCTTACATCCTCTGACACTCATGCTCTAATATAGGGCCACTACTCATACCCACACCCTTAATTTTTTTTTCCTTGAAGACATTTGCACATATCAAGCCAACCTCTGGTTGCCTGTGTTCATCATGCTTCTTTCCAGGCTGCTAAGTATTTTTGGAGAAAATTAAATAGCTATGTTGATTGCTTTCATTACATTGTCATGAAGTCCAACCTCAGCTGGGCCTTCACAAACACTGGCAATTCCTCTGCTCCTCTCTCGACAGCTATTTCCCATTTCCCACAGCATCTGTTCCAAATATGTATAGTTTTCCTCAAGTCTACTTTAATTAAAAACATTTTTAACATGTCTTACTAGGCTCTCCAGAATTTGGCTCCTTCCTCACTGGTCTCCCCAAGGCTTATGTTTCCTCTTGTTTCTCTAGGCTTTAGCCACACTGATACTTTGAATTCCCTTCGCTTTTCCCCATTGGATATTCTGTTTGCTATGTTTGAGAAGTCTTCTCTAGCTTCTTTGTTTAACTCGCTACTCATCCTTCAAAGTTTCATCATCCAATGAGCTTTCTCTGACCTTCTAGACTAGCTTAGAACCCAACATGGCATTTTTAATATTCTGAACATTTTTTATGATTTTTCGAAAGCCAACCTTTCTCTTTAGGTGGCAAGCAGAAAGTGACAATTTTGTGTCATTAAACTAATACTTCTTCAGTGTATGGCACAATGCCTTACCCTTGGGAAGTGCTCAATACTTATTTACAAATTTAGCTGAAATAATAACTTGACATTAAAAGTGTATAATTTTAAAGACTGCAGATAGTTTCTTTATGTATGGAGTCTGCAAAGCTGCAAAAGTTCATAAAGTTTGAGCTTTTCTATATTCACAATGATGGGGAAGAGCTTCTTAAAGTTGATATAAGACCTGCACAAGTATGGAGAAGATGAGTTCTATTAAAACATTTCTCTTGAGTCAGCCAGTGTCATGGTGGTTAAGGCAACTGGATCTCACATGGCCAATTGAGCAGTTTGACTCCTGGACCAGGCAGCTTGAAAAACACACTGGACATGTGTACATGCATGCCCAAAATCCTGCAAGAAGAATGGAGGAGAAGGGATTGACACATGGTCATCCTATTTTGAGAATCCTCTCTTATTTTCCCTCTCTCTCTCTCCGTTTCTTTCTCCCTCTGTCTCTGGAGAGCATATACACAAGTGTATGCACCCTACAGCAAAAAAATAAATAAATAAATAAAATAAAAAGAAATGAAGTTTCTTTTCTGCTACATCCTGAAGAAACTAAAATGTTTTGTAGAATGGTCAATATGATGGTATTCATTATCCAAAGACAGACCAAGAACAAGGAAAGCAAAACACTGAAAATATATGCCATTTCCCCAGATGATGATGTTGGTCATTCAGACATGTGCTCTGGGAACTAGCTGAACAACTGTGCTGTTGAAGACTCTAGAAAGCTAGACATTTTTACTCTTCTTGAATTCTTTAAGCTTATTTCCTTTGTCTTTTTTTTTTTTTTCTATTTCCCTATCTTCTGTCTTGGAATTGAGATTTTACCCTTGTGCTACAAGCCCAGTGACACAGTGCACTGGGAGCCAAAAGTTGCTGAACTAAGGGAAGAGGAAAGTGAGGGGAAAAGTCAAGTGAACAAAGGAAACAGGTAAGCAGGCAACCGTCAAAGGCATGTCAGGTTAATTGCAGGTTAAGGCCAAACTCAAAAGGCCCACTTATTCATTCATTTATTTGTTCCCTCAAAATGGGGAAAGCAGAGAATAGATACAGCTGTGAAAGTACTGAAGGGGGATGATGGGGATCAGAAGACAAGAAATGCATAAATGTTTTCTGGCCTCAGGAAAGCACGATTATTTGGTACATGTCTCCTCATTGTTTCCTAAGATGCTTAGTCAAAGATATTCGGGATCCGAGAGGAGAATGGAGGAGAAGGGATTGCGGCGTGACCATCCCCCCTGGGGGGGTGATTTCTCGCTTTCTGTCTCTATGTCTCTGTCTGTCTGTCTGGCGAGCTCACGCGCCCTATAGCAAAAACCTCTCCAAAAGAAAAAAAAAATATTCAGCATCAGTGGAACCATCGTGGTGAACCTCTGCATCCAATCACCAAGAAGTCTGGGACCACGTCTTAGTATCCCTGAAATATGCAGGGTCAGAATTCAAACAAAGGAGCTAGAAGGAACCTCAAACCCTCCTTGTTCACAAGGTAAATTTATTTTATTTAGTGACTACTGACATCATATCGTCCTAGAGATGGATTAAAAAAAAAAAAGCTCTATATACAACTCCACCTTAACTGGCACTACTTAGAGGCAAATTATTCAAAGTATCTTGTTCCAATAGCAAGACGCTAAACTCAAACTTAAGCCGATATAAATGTGGAGCCATTTATGTTACACAGAATTGTGAATCAAGGAAGACTGCTGAATGCATAGGAATTGAGTACTGGCATAGTCAGGTATGGGGAATCAAATGATGTCACCAGGATTTGGTCCATCCTAGAGTTTCTGCTGAGAATTCATTCTACCCAAAGGACCTGCTGCTCCAGCAGCACTTCTTTATTGTCAGCAGCCCCAATAAAGACCCGTATCCACTCTTAAATTTTGTGAAAACACAGTACTTGATTCTCAATGGCCCAGAATGGATCTTATCTTTAACCAGACCTGGTTCAAAAAATATGTTGAGTGGCTGGGACCAGCAGATGGCATAATGGGTATGTTGCTGAACTCCAACATAGTCGACCATGGTTCGAGTCCTAGATCAGGCTGCTTAAACTCACACCAGGCACATATGTGTGCATGCCCAAGATCCCTAGAGGAGACTGGAGAAGGGATTGCGGTGTGGCTATCACCCCTGGGGGGGTAATTTCTCACTTTGTGTCTCTCTGTCTCTTTCTGTCTTTCTGGCGAGCATCCACACCCAATAGCAAAAACCTTTCTTAAAGAAAAAGAAGAAGAAGAAATATGCTGTGTGATTGAGTCTGGACCACACCCACCTGGATGCAGCTTAAGGTGAGTTGGCCTTATCCATAGGGAATAGTCTGGGAATAGTAGAGATAGTTTCCCAAGGAATAAAGATGACACATTTTTATGAAAGAAGATGAGAATAATTATAGGTAGGTAAAAAGGAAAAGAAAGAAAGAAAAAGAAAAGTACATGCTCATAATAAAAGTGTTTCAAGGAAAGAGATCTGAGATATCACCTGAGTGAGAGATAAAGAGGACACGATCCTTTTCAATATTAGTTAGAATATTTCATGCTATTGTCATGGTTGATTTGATATCCAGAAATTCACCCTGAACTAACTCACAAAGAAAACCCACTGATGTATAAAACTCAACCACCTAAGAAGGTAGGTCTCAGGGACTGAACCCAGAGATAGAAACAATTATGAAGACTTTCTGCTCTCCAGCTTTTTCTCTTATTCTGCTAGTTAGTTTTATTTTCTTCTATTATTTGACTCTCTTACCCTGGTGGCTTCCTGGGTAGACATCCTCGTAGCTTCATCAAAAAAAGAAAGGGACTTCTATTGTCGCTCCTAAGCTGAAATATCAAGAGAAGAACCCCAAACTTAGCCAACTTGAATAATTTATTTATTTCTTGACCCATTAGGAAAACAGACCCATTCCAGAACCATGGCTTGCTAGAAAAGATGGTATTCCAACACTAGATCTCAAATTGCTTGGGCTAGACACCCCTTTGGCAGTCTGGAAGAACTCTGAAAACGCCAGCTAAAAATGATTGACTTAACTTCATGAAATACAACTTAAATGACTACAAAATAAGGGACCAGCAGATGGCATAATGGGTACGTGGTGGACTAACACATAGTTTACTGTGGTTCAAACCCTGGATCCACTCAGCTTAAAACTCCATCAGGGAGACCAGAAGATGGTGTAATGGTTATGTTGCTGGACTCCCATGTGGTTGATCATGGTTTGTCTTGGACACAGCAGCTTGAAATTCCTGTTGGACCTATGCATGTGCATGCCCGAAATCCTGAGAGGAGAATGGAGAATAAGGCATTGCAACATGGCCATCCCCCTCTGGGTTGATTTCTCACTTTCTGTCTGTCGCTCTATTTCTTCCGTCTCTGGAGAACACACATGCCTTATAGGAAAAAAAAAAAAAATCTCTCCAAAAAAGAAAAAAAACTCATGCCAGGAGCATGTGCATGTATGCCCAAAATACTAAGAGGAGAATGGAGGAAAAGGATTTATGGTATGGCTCTCCCACCCCACCCCCGGAGTGGGGGGGATTTCTCATTTTCTGCCTCTTTCTGTCTCTCCAGTGAGCACACATGTCCTACAGCAAAAATCTCTCAGGGAAAAAAAAAATGATTGTATTGCAAAGTAAAGCTATGATATTTAAATATAGTTATCAAAATGTGTTTTAAATTTTTAAAAATGCCTTTTTAAGTTTTTTCAGAGGACACATGCACTGACTGGAAATAGAGAGATAAAGAGAAAGGCAGGAAGAACCTTCCGTGGAACATAGTCACACTACAATCCTTTCTCCTCCACTTCTTTTCCTTTTAGAATTTTGGGCATGTGTGCACACAGCCCAGCATGTTTCTTAAACTGCTGGTCTGAGGCTCAAACTGTGTATCAGCCATGTGGGATCCAGCTACCTAAATTTTCACACCAAGAGCTGGCCCAAGTCAAAAATATTTTTTAAATAATTGAAGATATAGTAACAGATGTGCTTCATTGCTAATTCTCTAAGGAATAAACTATGGTAACAGGCCTAGTTAATACTTCCTATACTGTTGAGGTAGTGATCTCCACCACATGTGCAATGTGATGTGAAAATATCTGTGATTTCTTTTGCTCACATCACAGGTACTGTTACTGTCTGTATAGTTTGTTGTCTGCATTTTAATGATATATTTTTAAAGGGGGTGAAAATAACCTTATCATTTTTCCCTACCCGAGTCCTCAGTCCCTCTGCATTCCCTTCCTAGAGCACGTCAGGATCCATAGACCCCAGGTTAGAAGCCATGTGTTAGAAACCCAATGACATAAGAGGTCGACAAAACACTTAGAAAAGATGGATTTCAGGGGCTAATGAACCAGGGCTATTCATCTTCATGGGGATAATTTTATACCAACATAAAACTGGGATTTGTTTTCACAATAAACACAGTTTTGTGGATATTACAGTAACTGTGACTTGGGGAATTGTGTTGTGGGATACTATGTAATGTCACTGTGTAGTGAAGAGGTTGTTTCTCAGAACTAAACCTTGGGTTGAATCTCAGTGTTCCAAGTGGGTGAAAGGGTAATAATAATGCTGAGCACTGAGCCTTGAAGAGCTTGAGTGTCAAGAGCACTCTGGTGAAAGATGAGGTATCCCTTTCCTCTTAGTGGGCAACCAGGAGTGGGAAGACACTAGTTCTCTGGTGTTCTGGTCTAAAACCGAGCAGACCGTGGTGAGAGCTAACTCTGACAGAATTAGAAATCTCTATCTCAGGGCCAGTAGATGGTGTTAGCAGTTACGTTTACTGGGACCCTTCACGGCCAACCGTGGTTTGGATCCCAGACACAGTGACTTGAACATCACACCAGGTGCATATGGGTGCATGCCCAAGATCCTGGGAGGAGAATGGAGGAGAAGTGATTGTTGTGTGGCCATCCTCCATGAGGGGTAATTTTTCACTTTCCTTATTATCTCTGTCTCTCTCTAGCGAGCACATGCACTCGAAGGTAAAAATCTCAAAAAAGCAAACAAAAAAAATTTAACAATACTTCTTTCTAGATTTTTCTTGTTTCTTTTTTATAGCCTTTTTATGTAAAATTTTATAGTTTACTTATTTCTTCCACAAGGAAGAAAGACAGGAAGGGAGCACCCCAACAGGGTCTTGATGCCATAATCCACTGCCAGCTTCGGTCGGCCCCTGGTCATGGACAGACGTGCTCCAGGAGTACTTAGGTCTTCAGACATAAACACAGAATCTTCCAATGTGGGACAGTCTCATGGAGCATTGCATTTTACCACTATGCCACTATCCAGCCCCTTTTATAGAATTTTCAAATTATATTAACATTCCAGCCTTCTTTGGCTATGCCAAGAAGATCCAAGGGAATAGTCTATGTTTGGGACACAATTTTTGAAAAGAAATGAGAACTATATCAATAAGAACTGGCATTAATAGCCAGAGTAATTTATGAGGTGTCAATAGTCGAAGAGATGATTAAAGCTATTTGATCAGCCATTCTTCACTACTTGATAATCTTTTTTCAATGGTAATCCTCGAAGTTTTTGAATGGACTTCTATTAAAAAAAAAAATTAGTGATGTAGTAACCAGATTCCTTAAACTCAACTGAGGACAGAGCCAAAGGAAATCCAACAAAACCTGGGTAACTATTATGAGTCAGGTACTATGGAATACATTTTATAGATTTTATCTTATTTAATCCTTTCCAAAACCTGTGAAATAAGCTACCACTATTTTCGTTTTATAAGTGAGAAAATTGAAACTCAGAGAAGGTGAGTAATTTATTAAAGATCACACAGCTAGCTTGTAAGCAGAAGAATGAGTATGGGATGCCAGGATGCCTGACTACAATTCTACTACTTCTCTTTCCCACTATATATGCTTGCCAAAAAACTACACTTGCTCACACAATTATTTCTTGTACCCATTGGCTTGCTTCCCTGGACTCCAGGCAATTTGCCAGTAGAAAAAGAAAAATGACTAGTGTGAAAAATCTGGAAATGGACCTTATGTGACCTCAAGGCACATTTGCTTGACCTGCTTTTCACAAAGAAGAGAGTCAAAATGATTGCAAAAAAAAAAAGAACAAACGCTTCAAAATTTTATTGAGTTGGACTCATTTTTTTTAAAGTGATGATCCTAATCATTGGATTATAGAGAGATCAGAAAAGAATTATCTAGTCTATCTCTAAGGTCACACTGGGAATCATAATAGAAAATGTATGTAAAGGTATCAATTTTCACAAAACAAATATTTGTCAATGGGGAATGGGAGGGAGAGAGAATTTAAGCTTTGTGTTTGTTGAGCTTCAGGCTGATGGAGCTGTTACATAGAAATGAATGTAATGATAGGTCATGATTAGTTACGACATATTGGCACCACTCTCAAATTAATCCAGACATTTAGACCTTCAAAGCAGGTCACTATTTTTTGGACTATGGGAGCAATTAATAAATCAATCTGATCACAAAGAGTGATTGATTAGCACATTTTGCAAAATGTATAGCAAATGGCTATGCTAATCAAGGGAAATATAACTATTCATAGATCTTCTTTTAATTTGAATTTTCTTCAATTATAAACAGATTTTCCACCCTCTGGTCATATCTAAGTGCATTTAATATTCTACAGATAGAAAAATGTTTAAGACTGACAAAATATCCACACTACATAACCTCTATTGGAAAAGGCTTTGATTACAGTAAAATTACACCAAAATGTGTCATTAAAAGGCATTGGACAGACATAAAATCTAACCTTTTGAGCTGAAGAATACTTAATATTCTCTTCATGATCATGCAAGGGGAAATTCTTTGCTATGGAATAGCTATTTTCCTGTTAAGCAGGCTATTTCATCAATGATTTATTCCTGAGATGTAATAGGTCGTTTAAAATGGTGGTTTAAAAGTTGGGCCTTTTGTTTAATTTTCTCACAGGCGGTTGGTAATTATCATGGTCCTGCAGTTTCTCTGGAATGCCGTGGAGGGTCAAATGCCAATGGAACCCTGCTTTATAGGGTAATTAAGACAGTCGACATGGTTATTAAATACATCATGCTAAACTAAACTGGAATGCTGTGAAATAAAATCCAAAATCATAAATAAAACTTGGGTATTCCAGCAAAGGGGTATGTGTGAAAAGGAGGCACTTTATGCTCTCTGAATTGCAGTAAATAGCTCTTGCCCACTCAGACTTACTAAAATCTGGCTACTGAAAGTCTCTGGATTTGCCTCTGAGAGAGAGAACTAGAACAAATGCAGCATATTCTCTGTGTATACTTGAAGTTCTAATTCCTATTATTTCAGATCACATAAGACAATACAATAATTCTCTTTGGATGAATCATTTCTTCTGTATTCCTCATTTGCAAAGATCAAATGCTGAAAATGTATATTAAATTAATTTGATGTAAGTTTGATATGACTAGCAAACTAATATTAGATCATTTTTATAACCATTATCAAGAATCTGTCCCTTTGCAAGGTCTTTCCAATGACTACTCATCACCATGGATTCATACTACCTTTCAGATTTTTTCTGCTACCTGCTTAAGACCACAGTCTAATGACTACTCCACAAAAAACCAGCTACAGGCTACATGAAGGCTTATTGATATTGATAATTCTAAACAGTGGCGATCGGTAAATACCGTCATCAATATACACTTAAGTCTTCCAAATATGCACCTATACTGTGGTCACAGGTTTTCAAACTCAAGAGCCAAAGGCTTTAGTAGTTTTATTTCTTTCTCGAAAAATGTGATGAGTATACAAAAATGCTGGCAAAGGGATTGGACAAAAAGAGATCAGAAGAAAGTACAGTCCTTCCAACCTGTAATACGCTGCCTACAAAGTTTTTAAATTATTCTTCCTTTACTTCTTGCCTAGAAGTCTTTTTGCTACATGCATGTTTACAGGCAAATTCACTGGTTTACTAGGCAGAGAAAAAGAACTAGTCTTAAATAGGGGAAATAAATATTTCCAATTCTAGCTGTAAAACTAGAAGCCAAAATGTGTAGTTGACAGGCGTGGAGCCAGCTGACTTCAGATCACTAGCCTTTCCTTAAAATCAGTCTTCCTATTTCCACATGGAACACATTTTAAGTTAACAATGTGTAGTTTGGCAAAGGAATTGTTTTTCTTTGGCATGAAACGGTTGTCTCGTTTTTAAAAAATGTATTTTCTGCCTGCTTCTACATACAATGTGTGTCTACATTCTTTTGAACTTTAAAAACTGTTGTTACATTTGGGAACTTTCAGATAATGACTTTTTAATTTTTTTTGTCTAAATACGAAAATGCATATTTAATGTATTTACACACTTATGCCTTATATCATTCTGAATATTGATTAAATACACTTCGAATTACATATTTTATGGTGACTTATCTATGTCACGTACTTGGGGAAGTTACTTAAACTTTTTTGATGAGTATTTTTACAAGGTTTATTGACAGTATACAATCTGAAAATGAATCCAGTCATTTCCTTTTCTTCACTCTGTCAGAGTCTTAAAATTGAGTCATTCTATCCACAATGTATTTATAGCACTGAAAATAGCAGAGTGGAATGCTACTCATTCAAACATTTGCTGTCGAATTCCCCATTTCTGGCTACTGCTACAGAAAACTCAGAAAAGCTGAAATGCAAATTTTCAGACACTGGTTCCACATGAAATGGGACAGAGTGCTCCACTAGCTACCGTTGTGAGACCAGATAGGGCCACTGCTGCCTACACATAAAGAAGGCCATTAAGCAGAAGTTGTTTATTTCTGCTTCTGCAGAAATCATAAACACCAACCCTGAGCCTGACAGCCCAAGCTGTGCTGCAGTAAATTCTACTACTTTGCTCGCCATTCTAAGCTACCCAGTAAAAGTTACTGTAGCTAAATCCCATATACATTTCATGAAATAATCCTTCTCAGAAGATGGTATCATATTCATGCACAGCAGGGTGTGCAAATGCCTATAAATCACATGTAGAATCTGAAATATCTATTTTAAAAAAAAATCTGTGCAAATTTAACCATGACCCTTTGCCAGACAATAGGCCTTCATATGCTTTGCAGCTTAGCAGACACCCAGGAATTTTGTTTGGAAGTGATAGCTACTGTCTATGTAATATTTAGGACCTATTCATGAAGTATCTGGCAGAAAATAAAAGGGTTTTCTCCACTAACATATGCTAAAGAAGGATGTGGTCCTGTGCCGACTCCTCCTCTTCTGATTTTTTGCAAATAGCACAACATAAGAGACGGTTGTTTCTGGCTGCCCTGCCGCCTGTCATGGCTGTCAGGCGAAATCCCATGAATTATTGCTCTTCCAGATGTAAGAGATTTTCAGGCTGCCTTAAACTGCCTGTGGTTTGTGGTACTGGAGAGGAGAGAAACGAGATTAAACTTCATCTCATCAGTGCAATCTGAAAAGATCACACAGAGGACTAATAATCAGGGCTTTTTCATTCCCGAGCCAGACTTGAGAGCTGTGTGTTTTTGTTTCAAGGTGATGTCACATTAAGCTTGTTGGAAGACAGTGATTAAGGTCAAACAATATTTGAGGAAGATAAAAAGTAATAAAAAAAAAAAGTGTTCAAACCTCTTCTTTTTTTTTTTTCCTTCCTCTTCTGATGCCTCCTTATTGCATTTGCTTAAAAGGGGAAGGACTGATCATTTTCACTGATGGCAAATAATGGAAAGTGGATTTAGTCCTTAATTCCAAGTTGTCAGCATTTCTTAACACAAGGTTAATGTGAGAAAAATTAGAAATGTTCCCATAAAGTTATAGGTCTACTGTTTATTGTAATTTCAAGGATGCATTCAGCACCATCAAAAAAAAAAATCAAGTGTCATTTTTTGTTATCTCTAAAGGCTGCTTTTGAAGTCTTGATTTTTTGTGTATGTGATTCTATGAACAAGTCATGTAAGTCTGGAATATTCATTTAAAATTCAGTGGGTAATAGTAAAGTTTTATGATATGTACAGGTTTTTTTTTTTTTTCAAGACATTTACTCCCTTTTTCAAAAAATGTACTTCTGTAAGTGGTAAATATCGGCAGATTCAATAAGGCTGGTTACCAACATTTAACTAAAGGTTTTCATAACTGGTTCCAGAATGACTCAGAAAATAAATCACACCCTCTCCCATTATGTGCAGTTTAAGTCCTCAGGGGAAAAAATCTTATAACTCATTACATTTTGATTCCCTTTGATCAAATATCATATACAGCACCTGGTTATTATAATTTTAAATAATACTTGTGACACAAACTAGGATAATGCTTAAAAACCTAAGAATCTAATATGGTTACTATTAGTTCTTATCATTTATGGCATGGAGAAATGGTGAGTGGTTTTTGTGGCATTTTGTTAGTGTTCCATTAGCAAAATATTAATTATAGATCAAGAAAACAGGTTTTTAAAGAAACACCTGGAAATAATTGACAAATATATATGTCTCAGATCAGAGCATAATTGTCCAATTCAACCTATATAACTTTTTTCTTTTCTTTTTCTTTTCTTTCATTCTTTTTTTTTTTTTTTTTTTTTTTTTTTTGTTAGATGTAGCATGTTTAAGTAATGGGGTAGGCTACCAGATGTAAAACCTCCCAGACCAGCTTTTCTTTCCATTTCAACTTAGGCACCTCACAAAGGTTCTCTAATGTGAGGGATCCCAGTGAAACAGTGATGAAAACCACAGGTACAAGTGGCTTACATGAAAGCATTTATTGCTTTTCATGCATTGCATTATAGCAGAGTGGAAAAAAAAAAAAGTCCTTCGTTGAAAATGCATTAATTATTTGACACTGGTTTGCCTCAAAGTCATTTTTACTATGGGATGCAAGTGAAAGATCACAGCTGAAAAAAAGATCATCATACTTGAGGTAGGCTCACAGAGTCTTTTCTTATGTTCTGTGTGAAGTTGTCTTGAACTGAAACCTATGCTCCTTAAGGATTAAGGGATTGAAAAGCAAAGACGGGAGCTGCTGTAATTTAAACCTGGAGATTCTCTAGCACAAAGGTGCAAAATGGACTAAGCCAATCTGACTCTTTCCTTCTTCAGTAAAGAAATAATTTTCCTTTAGAAAGTTTTGCACTATTAACATTCCAAAGGTGTTATCATCTTTAAAGCAAGTCATCTTCTCTTGGCTTTAACGTGCATTGAGTGCCTGTAGACCTTAATAAATGAACATAGTTTTTAACTACAATTTATAAATCTCTAAATAACTCTTCGTATGTGATAACTGTGAAGACTTTATAAAGAAAAATAAATAATGAATAGCAGTGATTTGCATTTCCTTTGCTAAATTGGCGTTTTATTTCATTAAATATATTTCTGAAGTTTGAGATTCCAGATTTGCTTTACTATTTAGTTTTTTTAAAAAAATGCTTATTTCAAGTAAATGAATTATCTAAGTCAATAAATGTAAAAGGTATTATTTATCTCTCAAATAATAAAAATAATTTAGGAGCAAAGGAAAGCCACTTCATTGTGGATATTTATCCCCTTGCGCACGATTTAAGTCTAAACGAAAGGCCAAAGGGAGCTTTTCTCATTCGTGGATCCAATCTTTCATGCAGCTGTTATTTTTTAAGCACCTACTCTGTGTCATGGAGCTAGGCACTTCAGACTCAATGGTACAAACAGATATAATCTTGCCTTCATGTGTGGTAAGAGACATAAACATTAAATTAATAATTAAGTAAACAGCTCTTTAAACTACAGTGATTGGACAGGAAATGAAGAGGATGCCTAGTGAAGGGTCATGGAAGGATGGAATTTACATAAATGTAATTTTTGTAGACACTTATGATTATACAGCTCTGACATAAGGATGCAGTGATTTATCCTAAGTGAAAGTTTATCCTACAGCCTCTAAAAACATATAAACAATAACCTAAGTATAAGCAAATGACTGGAGAAAGACGACATCTTTATGTGTCAGAATTTTGGATTTCATAGTTTCCCGTATAAATTGGAGAGGACAATATGTACAGCATAAGCCAATTTTGAATGGTTCTTAATAATTACAACTGATCTCCCTTTGAAAAGTATTATGGAAGAAAATGAATTATCTTAAAACTTCTTAAAAATACAAAACCAAATTCCTTAGTCACAAAACTTCAATTTTAGTTTTTGATTTTTCCTTACGTCAATGTTTTATTTCAACTCTTCTCAAATTTCAAATTAATCTTTATAGATAAAATATAGCATCATTTCCTCACCTGTAATTTGGTAATAGGATATTTCATATGCTAATACTTTTAATTGTTTTTTTAAAAATAATTATTCATTTAATTTTATTATTGTTTTTCAATTTGATCACAAAGAGATATAGAGAGACAGAAAAAAAAAAAAAAGATAGAGAGAAAAGGAAAGTGAGAAAGCAAGCCACCAGGGTCTGGGACTCAAACTGCAGTTGGCCATGTGGAAGTTCAGCACCTTAGCCACCATGCAACCACCTTCTGGCCCCTTCATATTTTAGTCTTTTCATTCTCTTACCCTCTGGGTTTTATATCTTTCTTCAGAATATTATTCCTATTGAATTAATAGTTTTCACATTTTATGTCTTCTGTAAAGTATGATTGAGAAATCATTTGATTAATTTGATCAATTGGGCTAAACTCAGTAATTTGAAGTATCCGTATCTCTATGTGCATAGATTAAATTAGGCCTGTTTTCTTTTCTTTCAAACTGCTCAACATAATTCTTCCCAAATATTTTCAAGTTACCATCCCCTTGTAGCCACTTGCCTCTGCTACTAAATTGTTCACATTTATCTAGTCCATCCTCGCTTAACTTTCAAATTAAATTACACATAAAAACTTTCCCTTTTTTTTTTCTAATATCCAGTAGACTTAATGGTTTCCATTGAATGTTACATATAGTGCATGTTATATTTCATTTTCCAAACATGACTGGATGGATGACTGAAGAAAACGCTGTTAATGAGGGGGCCAGCCAGGGACATGGTGGTCAAGATAGCTGGATTCCACACCGTGCGGTTCAGGTCTCAGACTTGGTGGCTTGAGAAACCATGCCAGGTGTGTGTGTTTGTGTGCCTAAAATCTGAGGAAAGCAATTAGAGAAGAAGGGATTGCAGTATGACCATCCCCTGTGCTCTCTCTCTCTCTCTCTCTCTCTCTCTAGCAAATGCATGTATCCTATAGCAAAATTAAAATGAATTGTAATGAAGTAGAATTTAGGACACAATGTTTGTCTAAGAGATTACTTTCCTAGTTAAAAAAATAATATAAAAGATTGCATGAGACTTACAAAATACTGAAAAGTGTAAAGAAGTAGCTGAAAGTAACCAGAGTTAGATAGTGTTTTTTAGCACTCTATCCTTTAGTGTTATACACCATATATACATAATAAAAAGTATGAATTCTTTTCCTTTCATCAATTTTTGTTTTTACAATTTTGCTTGAGAGAAAAAAAAGAGAGAAAGGAATGGCTGGGGGAGGACACAATAAAAAGGAGAGAGAGAGAGAGTAATTTTGGTAGAGGAAACTCTACAAAATTCCTCTTTCTGCCCCAACTTTCAAATTAGCTAAGATTGTAGGTGTACACAATTGTGCCCAAGGTGTTCGGGTTGACCAGAAACTGAGCTCGAACCTCTCATACAGCTCCCAGCTTTCCAACTGATGGTTCTGCCTGTGTGCCACCACAGTTTGGACTCATTTGTTCATTTTTCAATAAGCTGGCATATAACTGTGTACTATAAATTTTTAGTAGTATGGGAATGAAAGGTGTAATTAAATTAAATTAAATTATAGCAACTATTGTCCTTTATCTGAAGGAGAAAAGTAAAGATCCTCAATTACTCTCTCACTTTCTGTGAAAATGCAGGCTCTTGTCAAGTTAAATCTAATTCCTTTCACTATTGAAATTTTAAGTTATTTGAATATTTCCACAGGAAATTTTCAACTCCTCCCCTTCCCATTATTTCTTCATAACTGAGACATTTAATGAATTTTTTCAATTTATGATGTCTCCATTTAACATCCAAAAATACTTTCATTCAATCACTTCTCATTCATTCTTCATAATTAGTGAGACTCTACTGTGCATTATTAGGTGGTATATTTGAAAATCAAAACTCTAGTAAATAGTAACCATAACCTCCAGAAGCTCACATGGTCTTATAATTAATTGCAATGTTTATTTGAAAGGAAATTATTTATTTAATGTTAAATAAATAAAACTGAAATAAGAACATGAAAAACTTGTCATGACTTCATATTACATACCCCAAAATAAAATTCAGGCATTTGTGCATTCCCTAAAATTTTAGAAAGTCTTGTCTACACTTTTCTGTGAGCACTAGGTTGACTCTATAACTTTAAGCTGCTTTCTATCATATTGTTACTATTTACAGCTGCTACCACCCACTATATTCAAGTTATCTTTTATTCCTGGAAAGTAATAAAAATATTTTATGAATTGAATTTGAAGACATTGCAAGTAAAAGCCAAAAGTATGAATCTTAAAAAGTATCTCAATATCTCAAATTTACATGTGATTATAGGAATGAGGAGGGGGTGACTTTCAAGCAGGTTTACGAATTTCTATCTGTAGACATTGCTTTGGCTAACACTGCCCATTTATAACCTTAAAATCCTATCTTGAAGGTTCAGACACCCTCTCCAGAAGCAGAAGTAATTCCATTTCTATACTCATGTGCCTCTTGAGGCCAGACCTGCCAGTAATGCTTAATTGGGTTGGAAGATAGTGGACAGTGCCAGTTTATCATACAGGCAACTGACACAAAACTTTTTCACTTATCTGAGGTTGGACTGTGTCTGGGTTCAGAGATGAAAGGTCAGTTCTTTATCCACTAAGTCCCCTAGACATTCCAAAATCCCCAGTACATTACAAATTTGAACAGTTTAAGCTCTCTTAAATAAAGAATCTCTTCTCTGGCTAAAGTATACAGTGTATATAGATACAGTGGAAAAGAAACATGTGAAAGGTCATAACCATGACCTTTTAACATCAATAGTTGTATTTATAGCCAGGCTCTTAGTCTATAGGGCTTAATATAAAAGCAAGAAGAAAGACAAAGGTATCTGGTTAGCTTTATAATAGCTTTACAGTTATATAAAATTTGGGTTTTTATTTTTTTTTTGCTCATGAGCTGAAAATCAAAATTAAAAAGAAAGTAACAGTTATCTTAAAGGTTAGAATAACATTTCCCAATCATTTCTAATTGAATATATTCCAGTTCTCTCTTGATTTGACCTAAAATAATCTATCAGGTTTCAAAGTATAAGTTTTATTTTTTAATATGTGTGATTCTTGTTTTTTTTTAGTTTGCTATAGGTCTGTGTGCTTGCCAGGGAGAATCAGAGAAACAGCAAGAAAATGAGAAATCACTCCCTCTCTTCCCCCCTGCGCAGACGAGATGACCACACCACCATCCCTTTTCCACCACTGTTCTCTTGGGATTTGGGCACACACACGCACACACACACACACACACACACACATGCACAAGCCACTGGATCTGCACTATGAACTTCAATCCGCCATGTCAGATCTAGCTCTCTCAATCATCATGCCACTGGCTGGTCTCCTGTGTGGTTCCTTTTTAAAGGATCAAATTACAGAATTTTATTTTATTACTGTTTACCGTTTTGTCAACTATTCCATGTCTTGCTGTTATTAAAATTACATGTAAGAGAGTTGTAGCTTTTAATAGTCAAAATCTTATTTTATAGATTTTTTAGTAGTTTAGGAAATTTACTATTCATACATGAATATGTATTTGTTTGCTCTTTTCAAAATAATTCTCAAGCACTTCTTCTTAAGTTTCTTTCTTTCTTTTATGGCAGAGAGAGAGGGAGAGAGAAATGGTGCCTCCCTCAAAAGGGTCTCACTCAGTGATCCTCCTCTCAGGATTTACAGCCAGACAGGATCCTAGGCATTCACACATGCCTGGCAAGTACAGGTTGACCCTGAAACTAAACCCTGATCTTCCATATGGCTTCCAGCTCTGCAGAGCTTTGTACCTCTTCTGACCACCATTATTGGGCTCAAGCACTTTTAAGACAATTCCCAAAGGTGTTTGAGGAAAAGCTCAAGGAAGTCAGGAAGGTCATATGTGGGAGAAAAATATTAAATAAGGCTGGTGAGCAGGCCATGCAAGGCTTTGTGCCCAGCCCAAGAGGATGATTCAACCTAAAGACAAAAGGAGCCTGGGAAGGATTTTCTACAGAGAAACAACCTGATCTTAGTTTCTGCTTTTTTGTCTGAAGGGACAACAGAAGTCTCTTATGACTATGTTTCTATTTTCTCCAGAGAAGGTCACCCATCTTCTTCTATTACCTCTCCTAGTTGGTTCAATAATTTAACCGCACAACTAATGTCTTTATCTCTCCAGTGAGGTGGCCTTTACTGGAACATTTCACTGATACATCTCCCTTTGTGCAGTTTCTCACAATCCATTAGTTTAATTTATACTAATGTCATATTAAAACTAACAGAAGTAACATTGTAAGAAACAACATCTTTATGCCAAAAAAAAAAAAAAAGGCTAACTGTGTCAGGATTTCATCTGTTCTGTGTCTAGAACAATCAAAGATGCCTCTCCACACTCCATTATAAGTTGCATGCAATACTTGAAACTTTGGTCTTCTCATTCTGTATTCTTGCTCTGAATCTACCACTAACTTCTTAGTGTGACTTAGATACCTTTCTGTGAATGATGGCTAGCACATTAGAGAGAAAAACCACCAGGCAACTGTGTTTTCTAGCTGTAAACTTGTCTGTTTGGTGGAGTCAGACATGGTGGTAAAACACTTCTCTGCAAAGCATCCCATGAAGGAAGGTTCCCAGTGCGAGAATGGAGACCTCCCTGAGTCTGCTGATTCTGCCCTTGCCCATGATCCAGCACTGGCTGAGGCTGGGGTGGCTCAAAGAGTCAAGATGCTATTGGGGATGCTGTCATTCTCTCTGTCTCTATAGCTTATGGAAGAAGTGAAATCACATTTTTAAAAGCTTATCTGTTTAGTCATTAAAAAAAAAAAAAAAAAAAAACACGCTCCAGTGAACAGTGCTGAGTATCTATTCAATAATAATGTGTAAAAGCCCAAAGTATCACAACTGATAAGATACTGAATATCTTTTAGTAGACAGAAGCCCAGGCTCTATCTTACTTTAAATCTCCGTTAAAGGATTCACTCTATTTGTTTCTTTGACTGGGATCTGAACATCTCTAAGCCTAATTTTGTTAAAAGTAAAGATAACATGTGATGTGAGGTGTCATTATTCTAAGTCTCGAATTGGTTTATTTATGTAAATTGCAAGGTTATTTTACAACAAGCATTCAGTTAATCTTAATTATTAGTAGTATCATAACATTTAAGATCATTTGTATAATTGAAAAACAAATAAGTCAAGGTTATTGACAACATTTAAGTAATTAAATGCTACAAAATATACGATCAATTATTCTCCTTTTTGTATCATTTTATGTGTCTAGTATTTATCAGTAAATGGGTTAAGAGATAATGCTAAGATATATGTAGAACACACAGCAATAATCAATTATTACAGTGTAATATATTTCTTTCAACTGTAACCTCCTTACAGTCTCTGGAAAGTGAATATTTTAATCTCCATTGTCCCACACTCTTAACTATGCAAGATTTGAGTGCCAGAGTCTATGAGAGAATCATTCTGATCTTATAAAAGAATCAGAAATGGCTGTAATCAAGCTTCCTCTTTCTTATCCTGTTATAAAGGAACAGAAAACCAGCTCTAAAGAATTACTCTTCTTTCTCTGCCCTGCTCTGGGTCACGATCAGGATGAGAACTAGTCTAAGTAATGCCATATTCCAGTATCAGCAAGGCCAAAGCAACTCTGTCACAAGGAATAATTCCTGGCATCCCTTTTCCTCATCCCTGTTGATTTTAATTTATATTAGTCAATGTGATTATTAAATGTTTACTATGCTCCAAACCCTGCACTAGGCCCTCAGGCAAAGACGGACAGCCTAAACCATAAACCCTGCTGCAGATGAGTTTAAAGCCTAAATAAGGGGGGAAACAAAAAACAAAAACAAGAAAAAATCAATTAAAACACATGTTCTATGAACTGTTATTCTTTTGCATGGTAGTGAATCAGATGATAAATTTAGATCTTATGCGATAGAAGGCAGATGGTGTTTATTCTTAAACTGGAAGGAAACCCCGGGAAAAGATCTTGGGTGCGTTCAGTGTTTAATTTCTTGGTCTGGGTGTAAGTCTCACAGCTCTGTTCCATTTGTGAAGAAATCATTGAGTAAACACATTTATGTGCCCTTTTTTTCATATGTACTGTATAATCATGGACTGCTTAATAATGGGATATGTTTTGAGAAATGTGTCTGCAGGCTATTCTGTCACTGCATGAGCATGATAAAGTGTGTCATACAAGCCTAGATGGAATAGCCTATCATACACCTAAGTTACAAGGCATAGACTCTGTGTTCCTTATGGGACATCATATATGTTGTGTGCCACTATGTGGCATGCAACTGTATTCAATTAAACACTTTTAAAAGGTATAGATATGTCTAAAGATCTTTGTATGGAGAAAATTTGCTTACAATAAGCAGAACTCTTTCTTAGTCTCAATAAATATTTTTAAAATGTAATACGGATTTACATTTCACAAAACTTAAATGTTAGTCTTAACACCTTTTTGAAATTCATTTGTTTTATTGAGATTTCTGGTTTTCAACTCATCATACCTTTTTGTGGGGTAGAGTATGGTTTCAAAGCATGCATACAGTGTGTAATAATCAAATCAGGGATATAGACAGATTCATCTTCTCTGACATTGAGCATTACATTAGGTTGTGCACATTCTACAATCACTGTACTAGCTTTTTTTTTTCCTTCCTAGATGTATACATTGAATTGTCAATGACATTTTTTACTCTGCTGAGGCACGCCATTCCACAACCTATTCCACTTGTTTATACGCATTCTTGTGTCTGTTAATAGCTTTTCTCCAGAACCCTTCCCTCATTAATTCCCCAGGCACCTTCTTGTATCTATCATTACTCTCTCAACTTCTTTTTTTTTCCAATCTTAACACTTTTTATGAACATAAAAACCAACCTTATTTATGATAAATAAATAACTATGCCACATCTTCAGCTATGCTCCCATTTGTAATCATCCATTCTATTCAAAATCTTTAACATTATGCCACATATTGAAGAGCTATGAGAGTCCTACCATTGCCTTAAAGAGTCCTTCCCACTAGAAAAGTCAGCACACCAGTTTCTTTGACATTTCTATTGGATCTTTCAATTTTTTGCACCTGCCAACAGCTTATTTAATGATGCCTTAAGCAAGTAAGCAGTTATAGTCCCTGTATCCTTCTGATCCTACGCTATGTTAACATCTCTCTTTTAATTTTTCATGTGAAAAAATGCCACTTATGGGTATGCTTTAGTTTTCTTAAGTGCCCAATTTCAAATGGTGAATATAAAATGTACCCAATTCACAGAAAAAAAAAAAGCACCACACAAAGCAGACACTTAAAATTATTTAAAAATTAATTCCAGGGACCAGATGGTGTCACAGCAGTAAAATGCAATGCTCTTCACAGCTGACTCATGTGAAAAGGTTCCACATTCACGTTCAGACATGTCCTGAGTATGTCAAGCATGCAAGTGCCTATGATCCTGGGCTGAATGAAGCCGGGGTGACTACAGTATCAGAACCTTGCTGGAGGTATTGTTTCTCTGTCCATCTATCTGTTTCTTTTTGTCTCTTGCCCATGGAAGAAATCAATAAACTCGAAACAAAAAAAAAAAAAAAAAGAAGAAGAAGAAGAAGCCAGACCTCAAGGCATTTCAAAAGATAATTTGGGGGGGCAGGGACCAGCATATCCGTAATGGTTATGTCTCTGGATTCCCACATAGTTAACGGCAGTTTGAATCCCAGACCCAGTGATAGGCACGTGTGCATGCCTGTCCAAAATCCAGAGAAGAGGATGAAAGAGAAGGGATTGCAATGTGGCCATACCCTTGCCCCTCGGGAGGGGGGTGATTTCTCATTTTCTGTCTCTCTATCTCACCAACAGACACACATGTCCTATTGTAAAAACCTCTAAAAAGAACTAGATAAAAACATAATCCCATAGGCATCATATAATCTCTCCAGTAACTATACTACACAAAAAATAACACAAGGAAATAATGCTAACTTACTCTTTTCTGCAGCATTTAACCCTGTTGCATACATACTTCCTTAGATTTTCCTTAGACTTTACACCACAAGCTTCATTTTATCTATACTCAACAGATATTCTAGACTCCTCTTCCTTACTCTTCATGACAAATACAATTCTATATTATGTATTAAACTCTTTTTAAAATAATTTATTTTATTTTATTTGTTCATTCATTTATTTTTAATTTACCCAGAGGGAGAGAGACACACAGAGTGAGAGAGAGAGAGAGAGAGAGAAAGAGAAAGGGAAAGTGAGAAAGCAAGCCACCAGGTCCAGGGACTCAACCTGTAGTATGTCATGTGGAGTGTCTAGCGCCTTAACCACCATGCCACCTGCTGGTAATGTATTAAACTCTTGAAAGCTCTTGTTTAGTTTTTGGGGTTTTTTTTGTTTTGTTTTGTTTTGTTTGTTTTTTGACCTGAGAGTTCTCTCTCATCTGTCTCTACACATTCTATCTTTCAATGTAAATAGACATTACCTTTAATACCATGACCTTCAGCACAACTTCCAAACTCAAATGAAAACCAGAGATCTCAACCCTCAGGTTTCAACCATTTCAGACTGATCATATCTAATGCTTACCTGTATTTTCCCAAAAGCTACTTTTCACTTTCCCCATCTCACCTTACTGGCTAGCTGGGTTTTCTTATATAGGTTGGTGATAGTCCCTCACCTGAATAACTCACCAGTGTTCTCTCTGTACCCTGGTTACATACATCCCTCCATACTATTATCACTTACCCCATCCTTGGTACCCTGTAATCCTGCCCTATGTTGCCAAAGTGATCTAAAAATCTTATGATGTGCATAATACTATTAATTTATATATTTATTAACTCATTCATTCATTCACTTTTTTGATTAACAAACATTCATTGAATGACTACTACATGTTAGACTTTGGATATTCAAAGATAGCAGGATACCAATCTTTTTCTGAGAAAACACTATCTCTAGGGGGAAGAATGGAAGCTGGCATTTCAGTATGGCTACTACAGGAGCACAGAGGGCTATGTGAGCTAGTAGAAGAAAATTTCCACAGAAGGCAATATATAAACTAAATCTCAAGAATGGCTTTCTAACACATGTATCCTGCAACAGGAAGTTCAAATGACTTTGTATGTCATAGAAATGTTCTTCATAACCCGACCTCTTCGAACCTCCGCTGCCTCATTTACTCCATCGCCGCAGCGTATGTCCTTCACTCCAGGCGCCCAGAAGTACATGTGGATCTCCAATGAGCCTTGCCCGTATGCCTCTGTGCTCTTATTCCCGACTGAAATGTCCTTCTCAACCTTGTCGGTCCAGCAAACTGATTCTAGAACTCTTTCCTAGACACCTCAGAGAGTTTGCATCTGTCTTCTGCACTCAGTAACATCCTGTATAAATTTAACATTTATCACTCTATTTACTAATTATCGACTTTCACTCCTGTCTTTCCTACTAGATAGTGAGGTGCATAGCAGCAGTGATTAAATCCCCTGTACCCTTAGGGTTGAATAACAATAACTATATACTGGGAATAAGAAAATGAATAAGAATACAACCTTGGGAATCAGACAGGCACAGATATTGATACGATTCTAACTCCACTATATAAGAACTATGTAACCTTGAGAGATTATTTATTTTCTCTGAGCCTCAGTTTCCTTATATGTTAAAAGGAATAGCAATATTTACTTTAAAGTGTTCCATGAATGTTCAATAAGATAATGCAAATAAAGTGTTTATTCACTGCCTGACCCTTAATAAGTAGTCAATAATTTTAGCTACCATTATATCTGTTTGAAAAAGGCTAGTAGCAGGCCAGCAGGTGGCACAGAGGTTAAGGCGACTGAATCACACATGGCCTGCCAGGCATTTTGAGTTCCAGATATGGCAGCTTGAAAATCACTGTAGGCACATGTTTGTGTATGCCCAAAAAAGTCCTGAGAGGAGAATGAAGAAGGGATTATTGTGTGGTCGTCACCTTGTGGAGGGGGCGGTCTTCAATTTTCCTCTCTGTTTCTCTCTTTGTCCCTGGTGAGCACATGTGTCCTATAGCAAAACTCAAAAATATTTTTAAAAAAAGAAAGAAAGAAAAAGGAAAAGACAAGTGGTTTTAATATTCCCTTTACATTTTTCACATTTTATAGCTATGCATGGATGATAAGCAAATGGAAAAAAAAAGGAGCATTTAAAATTTTTTTCTATATTTTTCACAGCTGGATATGTTATCTCATATGGATGAAGTAGGAATTATTGTTGCCAATTTACAAATTAGGAAATTGAATCTCAAAGAGTGCTGAGTAATTTATTCAAAGATATAAAGCTTCAGTTGTAAGATGCATAGGATAGCTAATTCTTAGCTGACAAAATCCCATAGACTGGGTAACTTAAATAAGGAAATGTATTTCTTACAGTTCTGGAGGCTGGGGAGTCCAAGATCAAAATCCAGGTTCATTTGGTTCCTAGAGAGGTTTATTTCCATGGCTAATACATGGCTACCTTCTTATGGTGTCCTCACATGTGACAGAGAGGAAAGAGAGAGAGGGAGTTCTAGTTATAAGGACATTAGTCCTTATAGGATTATGTCCTATAAGGATTACGTCCTCATTATGTCCATCCTTATGTCCTCATTTGACCTTAATTACCTCTTTAAAACCCTACCACTAGGGACCAGAATGTGGTATTGTGGTTAAGGTGCTGGATAGCATATGGCCAACTCTGGGATTCAAGTCCTGATCTCTAAACGAGAAGCATTCTAGGTGTGTGTGTGCAAGCATACCAAAATCCCAAGAGAAGAATGGAGAAAGGATTGTGCTATAGCTCATACCCCTGGGGAATGATTTCTTGTTTTCCTCTCTCTCTCTCTTTCTCCCTCTCTCTCTGAGAGTTTAAATGCCCTATGGTTAAAAAATAATAATCTAAGAAAAAAAAAGAAAAATAATTTTAAAAACCCTATATTTAAATACAGTCACACTGAGGGACAGGGCTTTACCCTATGAATCTGGGAAGACATAATTTAACCCATAACATGCATGTTCTTTGCACTGAATCTCATTGCCATGAACAAGGGATGAATCAATACTAGGAATTCACTGCTATAATTTATAGAGGCAGAACTCTGAATCCAATTTAGCCAAAGCTTGAAGGGTGTTTTGTTTTTTCATTTTTGTTTTTTGTTTTTGTTTTGTTTTTGTCATTTTCCCTTTATTCCATATCTTATTATTGGAATTTTTTGTTAGTGCAGTTAGTGTAACAGCTATGTCACTGGACTCCCATGTAGTCGACCGCGGTTCACGTCCTGGACCCAGTGGCTTAAAACTCACACTGGGTGCGTGTGCGTGCATGCCCAAGATCCCGAGAAGAGAATGGAGGAGAAGGGATTATGGCGTGATCATCCCCCCAGGGGGTGATTTCTTGCTTTCTGGCTCTATGTCTCTCTCTCTCTCTATCTGGCGAGAGCACGCGCCCTATAGCGAAAACCTCTCCAAAAAAATAAATAAATAACTGTTGATAAAACTAAGAATAGATCTTAGGTCTATGTCATATACTATTCACCCAAAAGGAGCATTACAAAGGGACAACACACTTACAGCAGGAGTTACTCCCCGTAGAAGTTTGAAAATATTCAGTTCTTCAAGATGGTCACTGGAGGTAGGAACAAAAGTTGAGAGAAGGGCTATAAATACCATAATAATGGGCTAGAATATCTCTGAGGGTGAATATGTGGGGAAAAGTAAAGAACAGCTCTGGAATCAGGTGAGATGGTGCTGAGAGAGAGGAAAAGATATATGGAGGAATAATTGAGTCTAAAGAAGCCTTGAAAATAACCAGTAAGTATGAGTCTCCTGGCGATGATGATAAAAGCAAGAGATGCCTACTCATATTGGGTCCCTGCTCTTCCACCCCAACACCCCACTGGCAGCTCTAGAGACTTCAGCATGGAGAAGTCTAAACTACAATCGTGTTAAAATATTGGGTGGTTGAAAAAGACATGATGCATTTTTTCATTGAAAAATGTGTCATTGGAACCAGCAGTTGCTATAATGACTACATCGCTGGACTCCCGTGTGGCAGACCGCTGTTTGAGTCCCAGACCCGGTGGCTTAGACTCATGCGGGGTGTATGTGTGTCGCCAAGATCCCGAGAGGAGAATGACTCACGCCGAGTGCATGTGCATGCATGCCCAAGATCCCGAGAAGAGAATGGAGGAGAAGGGATTGCGGCGTGGCCGTCCTCCCTTGGGGATAATTTCTCGCTTTTTACTTCTTTCTCTCTCTGTCTTTCTAGTGAGCACACACGCTCTATAGCAAAAACCTCTCAAAAAAAAAGTCATGACTTTCCCAATGACCCAATATATGATGACAAAAATTGAATGATTGCTCCTTGATGTTTGATGTTAAGGAGAAAAAAAATTGCCAAATTGCCTATGTAATTACTCCTTTAAAAAGTGAAAGAAGAAAAGAGAATTTCTCTAGTCATCAGGAAGTTCTAGCCAAATAGAGAAACTGACAGGTCAAGGTGAACACAAAATGAGTTCTAAGTAAAATGATGACTGTTTTTAAAAGACAAGATTTACAATTGCCTCATTTGTTTCTTCTGTTACAGTGCAAAAAGGAAAAATTCATAAAAAAGAGAGAGAAGGAAAAGTGCAGGACCTAAAATCCAAATCCTAGACTCCCTCTACAAAAACTCTCAACCACTCAAGATTTTTATAAGAATAAAAAAGTTAATAATACAGGCAAATTTTCTATTGTTCATGAAATGAGCATATAAAGTAAGTCATACAATGGAATATTGTGTATGAGTGAAAATGAACACACTAAAACTACAAGTGATAATATGGAATGTTTTAAAGACCTTACAAAGATATCTTAATAACTTCAGATGCATCATTTTTATAGCTTCACAAACATAATGTTGAGTGAAAAAGGGTAAGAGTGCCTGTTATACGGTTCCATTTAAATGTGGTTCAAAATCAGAGAAGACTTACCTAGAAGATTAAAAGTGAGGAGAGTGAGCACCCTTGGGGAGGGCATGGAGAATAGAATGGAGTGGGGTTGAAGTGTTAGTTAAGGTTCTGCTTTTTGATATGTCTTCTGATTAGGTGAGTGTGTCAGCTTAAAGACAATTCATCAAGTTGTACCTTTATGATCTGTGCACCATTCCTCATGTTATAGTTCATCAAAATTGTTAAAATAAAAAATAAATAAATAAATAAAAACACTTCTGGCGTATACCTAAATGAGTTGAAGGCAGAGATTTGAACAGATATTTGTACACACATGTTGTTGCAGTATTACTTACAATAGTCTAAAGACGTAAATAACCAAAATGTCTTTAAATTGATGAATAATTTTTTTAATGTGGGATCTACACACAATTGAATATTTTCAGCCTTATCTCACTACCTGACCTCAGAATATATTACAAAGTTGTGATAATCAAAACAGCATGGTACAGATAACTAGGCCACTGAATCAGAAAAAAGAATCCAGAAATAAACTCCAGAAATATACAGTCAACAGATTTTTGACAAAGGCTACAAGGAATCCTGTGAGGAAGAGAAAGTCTCTTCAGGAAATGGTTCTGGAAGAACTGCAGAAAATGAAACCCCTACCTCTCTTTTAAAAAGTTTTGGCTTTTAGTTTTATCTTCTTATGGTTTGACTAGGTGACATGAGCTTGCTTTAGTGTAAAAGAAAAAAAAAACACGTATCCCAAATGAAATCTTTAGTTCCAAGTTCCAGTATACCCCATAGATCTCCAGGTTTCTGGTTTATGACCTGTAAAATCCCCGGCTCTCTGCTGAGGCAACTACTTATGCTATGTGTCTCTTGTGACGTGTCTATTTGCCTCTCCCATTTCCTAGATTAAAGAACTCTGGGATTCATTGGAAACATTTTAATGTAAATTTAAACTACAAGAGTTTGTCAGAATCCTTCTTGTGTTTCTAATGGCCTCTAGACTAATAAGCAGTGTGTAGATGGCTTGAGATGTTCCTCAGTGTTGCAGACTCATTAAATTGTTATTTGTTTGGGGACTGGCAAGTGGCGTGTTGGTTAAGGGCACTGGACTCCCACATGGCTGATCACGGTTTGAGTCCTGGACCTGGTGGCTTGCCTTCTCACTTCATCTCTCTCTCTTTCACTCTGTCCCTCTCTGGACAAATTAAAATAAATAAATAAGTGAATGAATAAATAAAGTGAAATTTTAAAAAGCTTGTATTTGTTTTATAGGAGGCAATAGATAGCTGGCTGAGCTTTATCCCCTGCCTGAAACCTGAAGTTCTAGAAAATGTGCCTTGACCGCTTTGCTCTCTTTGAAGCCACATGTGTTATATTCTTATTTTCTCTTTTTAGGATTTTGTTTTTAAAAGAGTTCAAAGAGTAATAAAGAAGTTGTTCTAAATAACCACCTCGACTGTCATCTCTGTCACCTCAGTAGTGAGTCTAGCCAATTTCTTTGACTTAGTTGTAACGTAATCATGACTGGGATGTTATAGAAATTCGTTTTTGTTAGATCTACTTTTCCTCTTGAGTAACTTTCTTTTCAATTTATAAATAGAAAATTCTTTTTTTTTTTTTTTTTAGAGGTTTTCACTATAGGGCGCGTGCGCTCACCAGACAGACAGAGAGAGACAGAGAGACAGAAAGCGAGAAATCACCCCCCAGGGGGGATGGTCACGCCGCAATCCCTTCTCCTCCATTCTCCTCTCGGGATCTTGGGCACACACGCACATGCGCCCGGCGTGAGTTTTAAGTCACCGGGTCCAGGACGCGAACCGCGGTCGACTATGTGGGAGTCCAGCGACATAGCCATTACGCTAACTGCTGGTTCCTTAAACAGAAAATTCTTGTAAGCATTTCAGGTGTCTATAGTTACTTACAAAGTTAAAAGTGAAAGTATCTTCCATACCACTAATCACTACCACTCTGTGGTAACTATTTTATTAATATCTCGGACCTTTTCCTACATATATACCTAATCAGAATATCAGCATAAATCAAATTTGTTTCCCTTTCCTATTTGGTTCTCTATCTCATTGTGTCCCATCACCACCCCTGCAGCCCAGTTCAGCCATTCATACACTCTATATGCATTTTATTCAGAGCTTTATTCTTTCTTTGCAAGGACAAAAAAAAAAAAAAAATGGTTCCTAAAGAGACAGCTGCTCTTTCTAGTCTTTTATACTAACTTTAACTCCTATCAGAGTTTATCTAGATACTTTTGAAAAAATCAGAGGAGAAAAGGTGTATCTTTGAGGTCTATTATAGGAGAAAGCACAATTTTACCCCAAACTAAAGATAGAAGTCTAAATATGTGAGTGGAGGGGGAACCCCCTCCTGTCTGGGCTTACCACCTGAAGTGCCAGGACTTCCCAAAGGATGACTTCATAGGTTTCCCTAACAAAGAGAGCCCTGAACAAGGTCTTGTGACTTCAACAAGATGCCCTACACTGTGTGTGCAAAGGATGCAGAGACACCAGATTTCCCATGTTTATTCCAGGCTTGTAAAATAAAGTGGTCCGTGTTGACCATAACGGAATGAAAGTGTATTCTTCTTCCCAAATATGGAGCAATAATGAGAGAAAGTGAAATAGGTCCCAGTGAAGGTGATATTTAATTGTCCAAGAAGCAAGTTAAATAAGAGCTAGGATTAGATTTAACTAGATTCAAAGACAATAAATAACTGGATACTTCTCCAATATCTGAAATGTCAACTGGAATATTCTCCAAATACTGATGTAATGTTTCTAGAGAATGGTTCTTTTTATTGTGTTTGTATTTAGTAACAGAAATGGGATCATGCCAAATCTCTTTTCTATACATTGTTTTCTTTCAGACAATAATTATGGAATCTTTCCCTGAGAGTATCTTATTTTTCATAGCTTTGTAAAATTTTGTGAATGAACATAGAGTTATTTATTCATTCCTTGATTGATAAATATTTATATTGTCTCTAATTTTTGCTTTTGTAAGTACTATTGTATTGTATTCTACCTTTTTTTTTTTTTTTTTGGGGGGTTTTTCTATAGGGGGGCTTG